>NC_053492.1:27167399-27471680 GCF_905171775.1 Rana temporaria
GAGAACTAGAGAGTAGGAATTCCGAATGTTCTCAAATACGGAAATTTAATCCACTGGGGGAAAGAAACATTTATGTTCTCTCCATCTTCCTTAACAACCCGACATAATTCAAGAGAGTGAAGATTTCCTCTTTGTGATTAGATACAGATAATAGAATCCAGACTACAGAGGAGGAGGTTGTATTGAGCGTCCAACGGGCTCCTGAAAAGATACTTTTCTTCTTGGTTTCTCAGTGTTCATGTCCATGAATTCTCAATTCTAGAATACGAATGAAAGTTAAAACTGAACTCCAGGTAAATGGTTAAACTCACATGCCGCGCACACACAACCGTTTTTCGGGTTCTAAAAAAATTACGTTTTTAACCACTTAAGGACCGGACCAATATGCTGCTAAATGACCCAAGGGGTTTTTACAATTCGGCACTGCGTCACTTTAATAGACAATTGCGCGGTCGTGCAAAGTGACTTCCAAACAAAATTGGCGTCCTTTTTTCCCCACAAATATAGCTTTCTTTTGATGGTATTTGATCACCTCTGCGGTTTTTATTTTTTGCGCTATAAACAAAAATAGAGCGACAATTTTGAAAAAAAATGCAATATTTTTTGCTTTTTGCTATAATAAATATCCCCCAAAAACATATATACATTTTTTTTCCTCAGTTTAGGCCGATACGTATTCTTCTACCTATTTTTGGGGAAAAAAAATCACAATAAGCGTTTATCGATTGGTTTGCGCAAAATTTATAGCGTTTACAAAATAGGGGATAGTTTTATTATTATTATTTTTTTTACTACTAATGGCGGCGATCAGCTATTTTTTTCGTGACTGCGACATTATGGCGGACACTTCGGACAATTTTGACTCATTTTTGGGACCATTGTCATTTTCACAATAAACAATGCAATTTAAATGCATTTTTTGTTGTGAAAATGACAGTTGCAGTTTGGGAGTTAACCACACGGGGGCGCTGTAGGAGTTAGGGTTCACCTAGTGTGTGTTTACAACTGTAGGGGGGTGTGGCTGTAGGTCTGACATCATCGATTGAGTCTCCCTATAAAAGGGATCACTCGATCGATGCAGCCGCCACAGTGAAGCACGGGGAAGCCGTGTTTACATACGGCTCTCCCCGTTCTTCAGCTCCGGGGAGCGATCGCGAGGGGGCAGCTATAAACGAATAGCCGCGCCCTCGTCCCGGATCGCTCCTGAAGCCATGGGAACCGCCACATGTACCGGGGGGGGTCCCCCGACCCACGTCTAGGCAGGGACGTACAGGTACGCCAATGTGCCTGTCCGTGCCATTCTGCCGACGTATATGTACATGCGGCGGTCCGGAAGTGGTTAAGAGTCTAAAAAAAATTAAGTTTTTTTCAACTCGATCATTAAAACGGACTTGCCTACACACAATAGTGAAAAAAAAATGCTCTAGCAAAGCGCGGTGACGTACAACACGTACGACGGCACTATAAAGGGGGAGTTCCATGCGGATGACGCCACCCTTGGGGCTGCTTTTGCTGATTCCATGTTAGTAAAAGACGATTCGCGCTTTTCAGTCTGTTACAGCGTGATGAATGTGCTTACTCCATTACGAACGCTAGTTTTACCAGAACGAGCGCTCCCCTCTCATAACTTGCTTCTGAGCATGCACGTTTTTTTCACGTCGTTAAAGCCCACACACGACCATTAAACACGACAACATTAAAAACGTCGTGAAAAAATACATGTTCGAAATTTTTATTGCCCATTTTTTAGATCGTGAAAAATGCTCTGGAGCCCACACACGATCGTTTTTAATGACATAAAAAAAAAAACGTAATTTTTTAGAACCCGAAAAACGGTCATGTGTACGCGGCAACAGGTTTAATTCATAGGTTGGAGCGCTTCTACCTGTCAAAGTATTTGTATTTCAGTTCATCTTGTCTTGAGATCTATTTTAATCTCCCATCGCACCCTCAATCATCTATATCTGTTATCTCTTTATCAAAGGGCATTGTTTTTTTATTTTTTTGGTGCCCTGCTGTATTGTGAACACAGCAGATTGCTCACTTGGCATGGGCATAGGAGTCATTGAAGATGCTTGCATAGCTCCCAACTGTCCCTGATTTGGAGCAATGTCCCTCTTTCCTCCTCATTTGTCCCTCATTTTTGGTCTGATCTATAGAGTTGTATATAAAATGCACTTTTTATCTTTCAAAAAGTGTTTCCCAGCGCTAAACCTTTCATCCAAATTCTAAATTGCTGCATTTATAAATAAAATAAAAAAAATACAATATAAAGGAATAGTAGTGGTAAAAAAAAAAAAAGCACTTGTGGATTTCATTAACCTTTTTTTGGGGGTTTATTCTCCTTTAAGGGGGTGTGTCCTATACCTACACACGTTTCCTAGTGGGTGTCCCTCATTCCCATCTCAAAATATTGGGAGGTATGGGCTTGGATTACTGAGGGCTCAGAGTTGGTGTGCATAGAGCTCTGTGTATTATGCGGTCCCGTGCCCAGCGCTCTGTGTATTATGCGGTCCCGTGCCCAGCGCTCTGTGTATTATGCGGTCCCGTGCCCAGCGCTCTGTGTATTATGCGGTCCTGTGCCCAGCGCTCTGTGTATTATGCGGTCCTGTGCCCAGCGCTCTGTGTATTATGCGGTCCCATACCCAGCACTCTGTGTATTATGCGGTCCTGTGCCCAGCACTCTGTGTATTATGCGGTCCTGTGCCCAGCGCTCTGTGTATTATGCAGTCCCGTGTCTAGCGCTTTGTGTATTATGCGGTCCCATACCCAGCGCTCTGTGTATTATGTGGTCCTGTGCCCAGCGCTCTGTGTATTATGTGGTCCCGTGCCCAGCGCTCTGTGTATTATGCGGTCACGTGCCCAGCGCTCTGTGTATTATGCGGTCCTGTGCCCAGCGCTCTGTGTATTATGTGGTCCCGTGCCTAGCGCTCTGTGTATTATGTGGTCCCGTACCCAGCACTATGTGTATTATGCAGTCCTGTGTCCAGCGCTCTGTGTATTATGCGGTCCCATGCCCAGTTCTCTGTGTATTATGCGGTCTTGTGCCCAGCACTCTGTGTATTATGCAGTCCTGTGCCATTTGCCAATAAAAATAAATAAATATGTCCCCGGATTTCATTTAAAAAATCTGGTCACCTTATCATAGGTTGCCTGCTTGTTTTAGGTCAGAGGCCAAGGTCTACTGTGAATGGAAGCCCTGCCCTGGAGCCTGCAGCTTTAAAAACAAGTCAGCAGCTCCCCATATTCAGGCTCTGTCCATGCAGCTGGCACGGGACTGTAATCAGAAAACCATATTTGGTAGATTTCTGTATTTTTACTGCACAAAGGAATGTAATTCCCTGGCGAGTAGAACTGGGTCACATAATTGCTCGTTAGTGCAGTTTCCCTGAATGCCGGGCTATCGGGAGACACTTTCATGGGACTTTTTTTCATCTGGCTGCTTTCGCTGAGCGCCACCAGAGACCATCAGACACCTCGTTAAGTTAAACAGGGAGCAATGCCAAACTTTAGATTACTACCCAGAAGGAGGTCGGAGGGCGTGTGTGTTTTTGAGTTTAAGAACGAGATACCAACATAGGCTGCGGCATCGCACAACCTGCCGCTGTGGGAGCCTAAGGGGTAAAGGAAAGCGCTGCTGAGAATAAACGGGCACAGTTTGCTGCTGGATGGGTAAGGGAAGTAGAGTAAGGAAGCAGTTAATACACTTTTAGGCCCATGGGACACAGGCATCAACATTTAGATCCCATTCACACCTGAGCATTTTGTAGCTTGAAGCCTGAAGCTACAAAATGCTGGAGGGGAAAAAATCTATTATTCTCTATGGAGATGGTTCACATCTCCACTCCAAAACGCCTGAAGCCAGAAGCTCCAAAACGCCTGGAGCTCAAACAAGTTCTGGGACTTTTTTTTAGGCAGATTTGGGCGTTTTTCTGCTTTTTACATTGGTGACCTTTTGACCTGTACAAAATCGTGGCAAAAACGCGGTAAAAAACGCAGCAAAAACTGCCGGTAATTGAGGCCGCGGCTTTGCGGCCTTCACAGAAGGAAGCTGAGGCCAACAGAAGGCCTCAATTACCGGCTGGCCTGCGCCGGCCGGTAATTGAGGCCGCGGCTTTGCGGCCTTCACAGAAAGAAGCTGAGGACTGCAGAAGGCCGCAAAGCCGCGGCCTCAATTACGGGCCGGCAATTGAAGCCGCGGCTTTGCGGCCTTCACAGAAGGAAGCCGAGGTCTGCAGAAGGAATGACCATCTTGTGGTGGCCGTTGGCATTACAGGTTACATTACCTTGCAAGTAGCAAAAAACAGCAGTTCTAATGTGTTTTTTCACTGCCATCTCCTTCCCTCTAATTAGAACCCCCAAACATTATATATATTTTTTATTCTAACACCCTAGAGAATAAAATGGCGGTCGTTGCAATACTTTCTGTCGCACCGTATTTGCGCAGCGGTCTTACAAGTGCACTTTTTTGGGAAAAAAATACACTTTTTTAAATTAAAAAATAAGACAACAGTAAAGTTAGCCCAATTTTTTTTTTATATTGTGAAAGATAATGTTACCCCGAGTAAATTGATACCCAACATGTCACGCTTCAAAATTGCGTCCGCTCGTGGAATGGCGACAAACTTTTACCCTTTGAAATCTCCATAGGCGACATTTAAAAAAATCTACAGGTTGCATGTTTTGAGTTACAGAGGAGTTCTAGGGCTAGAATTATTGCTCTCGCTCTACCAATCGCGGCGATACCTCACATGTGTGGTTTAAATACCGTTTACATATGCGGGCGCTACTCACGTATGTGTTCGCTTCTGCACGCGAGCTTGGCAAAAAGGGGTGCTTTTTTTGGCTCCTAACTTTTTTAGCTGGCTCCTAGATTCCAAGCACATTTGTCAAACCCTGCTCTACACACTGTTTCGTAGCCGGCCCCGAGGCTACGAAACAGCTCAACATTCCTGAGGCCAGGAGGGCCCTCAGGTCGGGATCGGAAGACGAACCCCGGTAAAGTACCCCTCCCCAGAATGCACAGCCGGTTCACCATGCCCCCTGAGCCTCTTCTGAGAAAGAGATACCCAATACATCCAGGCTTTTGCCTTTCCAACCGGGACCTGCGGTGACAGCGACACCCATCGTCAGGGGGAAACTTGTGCAACCCAGCCGAACTGAACAGAACCAACAATTTAGAATAATTACTCTGAGCCAAACTACTGCTCAGGCAACTATAATTTAACACATAGCGCCCACTCATTGGGAGCAGAGCTCTACACTGGGTTATCCTTGTCTCAGTGCAGCCAGCTTCGTATGGTTTGGCTATAAGAAATTGGAATTGTCTTGTATATGTATTTTTTATCACTCGCCTGACGAAGAGGTCCTGTGTGACCTCAAAACTTTGCACCATTGTGATGTTTGTTTTGCATTACATTTTTGGACGTAATCTGCGATCCATGGTGTGCTGGCGAATATGTTCATTTGTTTGATGGTTCCAGTGCCCAGCTGGTGATCGTTTCAGCACCCACTTTTCTTCTAGGAGCCGTTTTTCCAGGAACGTGTGCGATTGGAATATTGACTAGATTGTATATGCCGCATACATGTAGCGTTATCCAAGATGCCTTTTTCATTGTATAAGAATTTTTTTTTCTAAGTATAACTATTCTGTTATATTGGAGAAGGGCGAAACAATTTCCGTAGCATTCATAAACTGTGAATAGCATTGAGCGTTCAGCGTTTACCATTGATAGGATAATCTTTGTATAACGAAGGCTCTGGGGACCCTCGTTCCGCAGGTGGTACATCTGTATTTCATAGTTTGTAATATTGGACTTCCGGATCCTAGGCGTGAAAATAAATGAAAATAAACATGGGTTATCTATCGTGCAAATCCACAAGGGCGGAAGTGACCTGGCTAAAAACAAAGATTTATTGTGAAGTTGATTTTGTACAGATTCCATGAAAATCTTAATAGAAAAAAAAAAAAAAACATTCACTGTACGAGCCTAGCAATGTAGTTAATGACCAGGAGACAAAAGCACTTCACCAAAACAACTGCACCTAACTATCAGCAACCAATCCCGTGGCAGCTCTCATTTTTCTTGTGCAGAAAATTTAAAGCTAGTGTCAGGGAACTCCTGTGAGACGTTTTGCACACAGACGTGCGCAAGCGCATAGCCTTTACCATAGAATGGCACACAGGCGCGCGAATGCGCGCCAGGGCCCGCAATTGCGGGCACGCACGCACACATACGAGCCTAATCCCGTTTGGCGCCAGACAGCCTATTTAAAGGGAGTCCGGGCTCTTGTGCCTTGCTGACTGATCTTCAGCTGTGTTCCTGAATCTTGCTCTGATCCTGTGTGTCTTCCCAGTATTCTGACCCGTCTTGCTCTTGACCTTGGCTCTGTGTTCTGTTCCTGTACTGATGCCCATCCCTGACCCGGCTCCGTTCCTGACTCTGGCTCTGTCTATGATTTGGTACCTCACTGCCCGCTTTGCTGACGAACCTGGCTATCCCTGAGTCCTTGCTCCTGTCTATGTTCCTGGTTGCTGGTAACCCTCGGTTACCTGCCTGGCTGTTACCTGTTCCTGTTCAGCTCATCACAGTCTACTCCAGGCTGCTGAACCCTGCCAAGCTGTTCTCCCGGGACCTCCAGGCACTCGTGTCCCTCTTGTCCTTCGGCTTCCTCTGTCTCACCTTCAGCGAAGCCAGGACAGGAGATATAAGAGAGGCCGACCTCATCAAATCAGTCTCCCATCCAATCCCCGACAGCTAGCATCCGATTGGATGCTCAGGGTAACAATGTGGTTGAGCCCCCTTCTTAGGCCCCATGCACACGGGACGCCGGTGCAAACTCGGCTGAACACACGTTTTTAAAGGCTAAAACCGGCGTTTATAAGTGGCCGCTTTACCGCGTTTTACCGCGTTTGCGTTTATAAGCGTTTAGTTAAAAACATTATAAGACCCTCCCTAAGCTCAAAAAACAGTATTATTTAACCATTTCAGCCATTTTGTGAGACCAGAGTGAGTAGCAGCTGAGAGAGCAGCAGTGTACTTGTCTTTAGCTTGTCACTTGCCACATCACCTGCCACAAGCTGCGGATTGCCCACTCGCCACGTCACCTGCCACAAGCTGCAGATTGTCCACTGGCCACATCACCTGCCACAAGTTGTGAATTGTCCACTTGCCACGTCAACTGGCCACGTCACCTGCCACAAGTTGTGGATTGTCCACTTGCCACAAGTTGTGAATTGTCCACTTGCCACAAGTTGTGGATTGTCCACTTGCCACAAGTTGTGAATTGTCCACTTGTCACGTCACCTGCCACAAGTTGTGGATTGTCCACAATGCAATGCAAGCAATTACAGTTTTTTGATTTTCATCATTTGCCATCATTTTTGAGATCTCTAATGTAAAAAAAAATAGGTCACTTTTAAAAACGCTCATAAACAAAATCGCGGCAAAACGCCGGTACCGCGTTTTGCCGCCTACATCGGCGTTTTGCGTCTAAACGTGGAAAGCTTTTGCGTCTGAACCCATTTTTTTGCTTCTGGAAAAACGAGGTTAAACGCAACTGCCTAAAAACGTCAATAAACGAGACTGTGTGTATGGACACATAGGATAACATTGAATGTGTTCAGGGGCAGTTGAAAAAAGTGTCCAACTGCCTCTGAACACGTGTTTAACAGCGTCTCGTGTACATGGGGCCTAAGGCTGCAAAGGCAGTCAGATAGGGCTGTACATATGCCGCAGCAAAAATTATCCCCCCATCAGTCCCCCTCATCGGTGTTGCCTTATCTGTCCCTATCAGTGCCGCCTTATCTGTGCCTATCAGTGCCACCTTATCTGTGTTTATCAGTGCCCACCAGTTTAGCCTATCAGTGCCCACCAGCGCATATCAATGAAGGAGAAAAATTACCTGTTTGCAAAATTTTATAACAAATTATTTTTTTCCATGTTTTTTTGTTTGTTTAGCAAAAAATAAAAACCTCAGCGGTGATTAAATACCACCAAAAGAAAGCTCTATTTGTGTGAAAAAAATGATACACTCGGTACAGTGTTGTATGACCGCGCAATTGTCATTCAAAGTGCGTCAGCGCTGAAAATTGGTCTGGGCAGGAGGGGGGTTTAAGTGCCCAGTAAGGAAGCGCTTAAACTCTTATGCCGCGTACACACGGTCGTTTTTTGTGATGAAAAAAACTAAATGAATCTGCTATTCTCATACGTCTTTAAAAACTATATCCTTTCATCACCAGTTTATTGTTTTTACCCGGCTGGGTAATAAAGAGAACAGCAAAGACACTTGTTTCAGACATTCCTTTACTACTGCTATACGCACCATTCACCCCTAGAAATTCGGAAGAGCCACGAGGTAAATGTGCCACCCAAAACAACCAGAAGCTCCTCCGGGGGTAGTGCTACAAGTGTAAAAATGTATAAAATTAATTAAAATAAATAAATAATAAAAAAAGCGCCCTGTCCCGGCGAGCTCGCGCGCGTGCAGAAGCGAACGCATACTCGAGTAGCGCCCGCATATGAAAACGGTGTTCAAACCACACATGTGAGGTATCGCCGCAATCGTTAGAGCGAGAGCAATAATTCTAGCCCTAGACCTCCTCTGTAACTCAAAAGATGCAACCTGTAGAATTTTTTAAACGTCGCCTATGGAGATTTTTAAGGGTAAAAGTTTGACGCCATTCCACGAGCGGGCGCATTTTATAAGCGTGACATGTTGGGTATCATTTTACTTGGCATAACATTATCTTTCGCAATATAAAAAAAAATGGGCTTAATTTACTGTTGTCTTATTTTTGAATTAAAAAAAGTGTGCTTGTAAGACCGCTGCGCAAATACGGTGTGACAAAAAGTATTGCAACGATCGCCATTTTATTCTCTGGGTGTTAGAAACAAATATATATAATGTTTGGGGGTTCTAAGTAATTTTCTTGCAAAAAAAAACTGTTTTAAACTTGTAAACACTGGGCCAGATTCACGTAGACTCGCGCAAAACTGTGGCGGCGTAACGTATGACATTTACGTTACGCCGCCGCAATTTTTACGGGCAAGTGCTTGATTCACAAAGCACTTGCCTGTAAAGTTGCGGCGGCGTAGCGTAAATCCCCCGGCGCAAGCCCGCCTAATTCAAATGATCCGGGTAGGGGGCGTGGATCATTTAAATTAGACGCGTTCCCGCGCCGAACGTACTGCGCATGCGCTGTCCCTAAAATTTCCCGACGTGCATTGCGCTAAATGACGTCGCAAGGACGTCATTGGTTTCGACGTGAACGTAAATGGCGTCCAGCCCCATTCACGGACGACTTACGCAAACTACGTAAAATTTTCAAATTGCGCCGCGGGAACGACGGCCATACTTAACATTGGATATGCCACCTAGGGGGCATGTTTATCTTTACGCCGCATATTTCTTACGGAAACGGCGTAAATTTACTGCGACGGGCAAGCGTACGTTCGTGAATCGGCGTAACGACTCATTTGCATATTCTACGCCGACCGCAATGGAAGCGCCACCTAGCGGCCAGAGTAAATATGGCCCGCTAAGATACGACGGCACAGGCCGTCGTATCTTAGGCATGTTTAAGTGTATCTTAGTTTGAGAATACATTTAAACATACGACGGGCTTAGATTCGGAGTTACGTCGGCGTATCTACTGATACGCCGTCGTATCTCTTTTGTGAATCTGGCCCTGAGTCTGAAAAACAGGCTCAGTCCTTAAGTGGTTAAGATCATTAAATGGATGAGATGAAGGAAACAAGAGGATGGGGTTGAAGGGGAGCCAGAACAAATAATCTGTCCAATGTAAATAAAAAAAAATAACTTCAATCAAGAAGAAATCAATGCAATCGCATGCCTGTGTAGATTCTTTGTGACGCATCCAGAGAAGGCTGGAGATTTGAGTGATCCTGGCAGTTCCGTGATATTCCACTGTTAGAATTATAAGGTGCCTTTATAAAAAAAGACTGTTCTCCAGTTATGGTTGGGTCTGCACATGGCCGGAAAGGTGAGATCTTGAGGAACATCTTCTGAATGAAGTCAAAGATGGGAATGAAGTGAGGTTTGACGGAGCTGTTTGGCCCACTGCATGGCGTTGGGATGTCTGTGTAACACGTTTCAACTTGAACACTTGTTTTTAATCAAGATCGCGGCATTATAATTACAGCCTGGTTGTTCCACTAATTCAGTATTCCCGCCTACACCAAGTAAATAAACTGACTATGTTTATGGGATTACCTAATATGAGTCAGTTCGAGAGGATTTCATCCTCCCGTGGAATACATTGCCATGGCTGAACAACTAAGAAGCTGGCAAATCACTAAATTAGGTGTGCCCATACACCCCAGCAACAACAGAATGAGCCCACAGCACAGCCAAGCTGAAACAGAGACCCTATTTGAACATTGTAATTTGGATCAGAGTCATTAGTACTCTGATCACTAGGGTTGTCCCGATACTGATACTAGTATCGGTATCGGGACCGATACTGAGCATTTGCGCGAGTACTTGTACTCGCGCAAATTCTCCCGATGCTTCGCCAAATACTTTTTTTTTCTCTAAGGCCTTGTACACACGAGAGGATTTCTGCTGGAAACGGTCCGCCGGACCGTTTCCAGCGGATAAATCCTCTGGCGGATTTTGATCTGATGGCTGTACACACCATCAGATCAAAATCCCTGCGGAATACATCCGCGGTGACGTGGCCGCAACGATGACGCGGCGACGTGCGCGACCCTGGAAGGTAAATACTTCCACGCATGCGTCGAATCATTACGACGCATGCGAGGGATGGGATCGGACGGACTTATCCGATGAGTCTATACAGACGACCGGATAAGTCCGGCGGACAGGATTCCAGCGGATAGATTTCTTAGCATGCTAAGAAATTTTTATCCGCTGAAAATCCGTCGGCTGGATTTTTATCCGCCTGAAAATGTCCGCTAGGCCGTACACACGACCAGATCTATCTGCTGGAACTGAACCGCGGATCAATCCCAGCGGATCGATCCGGTCGTGTGTATGGGGCCTGAGTGGGGGCGGAGAGGGGGCGGGGAGCGGTCCGAGAGGAGACCGAGAGGAGACTGAGGGGGCAGAGAGGGAGGCGGAGAGCAGAGCAGTCCTCGGGTATGTATAACATGCCACTGTAGGAGAGCTGCTGCCGCTGCTGCCATCTAGTTGTTCTGCGCTCAGGGAACATAACAGCTTTCATTTGAAAAGCTGTGTGTTCCCCGCCGCGCATCGTCATAGCCCCCCCCCCCTTGTCCAGGCACTTTGATAGATAGATCACCCATCCCAGGATTGGACGGGTGATATGTCTATCAAAGTGCCCTGACAAGGGGGAGGGGCTATGACGATGCGCGGCGGGGAACACACAGCTATTCAAATGAAAGCTGTTATGTTCCCTGAGCGCCGAACAACTAGACGGCGGGGGAGACCCACACAAAGCCAACATTGGGAGACACAACGGTGCATTTGGGAGGAGACACAAGGGGAGACATGGCTGCATTTTGGGGGGAGACATGGCTGCGTTTTGGGGGGAGACATGGCTGCGTTTTGGGGGGAGACATGGCTGCATTTTGGGGTGAGACATGGCTGCGTTTGGGGGGAGACATGGCTGCGTTTGGGGGGAGACATGGCTGCGTTTTGGGGGGAGACATGGCTGCATTTTGGGGGGAGACATGGCTGCATTTTGGGGGGAGACATGGCTGCGTTTTGGGAGGAGACATGGCTGCGTTTTGGGGGGAGACATGGCTGCGTTTTGGGGGGAGACATGGCTGCGTTTTGGGGGGAGACATGGCTGCGTTTGGGGGGAGACATGGCTGCGTTTTAAGGGGAGACATGGCTGCGTTTTAAGGGGAGACATGGCTGCGTTTGGGGGGAGACATGGCTGCGTTTGGGGGGAGACATGGCTGCATTTTGGGGGGAGACATGGCTGCATTTTGGGGTGAGACATGGCTGCATTTTGGGGTGAGACATGGCTGCGTTTGGGGGGAGACATGGCTGCATTTTGGGGGGAGACATGGCTGCGTTTTGGGAGGAGACATGGCTGCGTTTTGGGGGGAGACATGGCTGCGTTTTAAGGGGAGACATGGCTGCGTTTTAAGGGGAGACATGGCTGCGTTTTGGGGGGGAGACATGGCTGCGTTTTGGGGGGAGACATGGCTGCATTTTGGGGTCAGACATGGCTGCGTTTGGGGGGAGACATGGCTGCATTTTGGGGGGAGACATGGCTGCATTTTGGGGGGAGACATGGCTGCGTTTGGGGGGAGACATGGCTGCATTTTGGGGGGAGACATGGCTGCGTTTGGGGGGAGACATGGCTGCATTTGGGGGAAAACATGGCTGCATTTTAAAAAAAAAGTATCGGTAATCGGTATCGGCGAGTACATGAAAAAAAGTATCGGTACTTGTACTCGGTCCTAAAAAAAGTGGTATCGGGACAACCCTACTGATCACCCTCTATATTTCAAGAGCACCGGTACTTGGAAGTAACCAGGTGTTACACACTCCCCCCACCTGAATAGACACTGTCCTCAGTGTCTCAACGAAAAGGTATTCAAGCCTGAATCTGCAGTTTCTGTGTTTCCCCGGTGGCTACAAAAGACACCGTAGGGCAGCGGTTCTCAACCCGGGGGTTGATTGGTGATTCCCCAGGGGGTCGCGAATACTAGTCCAATCTGCAAGGCTGGCTCAAGACAGACCCGAAGTACGCCGGAGTCTGTCCGTCTCGGCCAGCGAGACGTTGATTCAGGGGGAGGAGAGACCGCCCCAGAAGTGATGTTCCATTGCCGCCATCTTGGTACTCTCGTCCGCAGTAAGGTTACAGTTATGCCACGTACACACGATCGGTTCATCCGATTAAAAACGCACCGATGAATTTTTTCATCAGATATTCGATGAAGCTGACTTTCATCAGTCTTGCCTACACACCATTAGTTAAGAATCCGATCGTGTCCAACGCGGTGACGTAAAACACAACGGCGTGCAGAGAAAAATTAAGTTCAATGCTTCTGAGCATGCGTCGTCTTGATTCTAAGCATGCATGGATTTTTGACCGATGGATTTCCCCAACAGACGATCGTTTTTTTTCACCGGTGGTAAACAAACAATGGGGCACTGCGTCGCTTTAACTGACAATTGCGCGGTCGTACAACATGGCTCCCAAACAAAATTGACGTCCTTTTTTTCCCACAAATATAGCTTTCTTTTGGTGGTATTTGATCACCTCTGCTGTTTTAATTTTTTGCGCTATAAACAAAAATAGAGTGACAATTTTGAAAAAAAATGAATATTTTTTACTTTTTGCTGTAATAAACATCCCCCAAAAATATAGTATAGTATAGTTTAGGTCGATACGTATTCTTCTACATATTTTTGGTAAAAAAATCGCAATAAGCGTTTATTGATTGGTTTGCGCAAAAGTTAGAGCGTCTACAAAATAGGGGATAGTTTTATGGCATTTTTATTATTTTTTTTTTACTAATAATGGCGGCGATCTGCGACCCCCAGACGGTAGGTGGCAGCAGTGGAATCAGGGTCGTGTGAATACCTCTCCTCGGCAGCCAATCATGAGGGTTGATCGCCTCGCTGTGCATGCTGGGGAGGGGTATTTAGGGGCAGACACCATTGGTTAGTCATCGTCGCCTTGCTGCCTTCCATCTGGGCAGTCGTCCCACCACCCCCGTGTGTGGCCCTCCTGGCCGGGGTGTGTGTTGCGGGGTTCCTGGCTCCGGGACCACGTTGGTCCGGAGCATTAATCTACTTCGTAGGCTCAGTAGGTAGACGTATAGGTAGATTCAGTAAGAGTTAGGCCGGCTTATCAGTAGATAAGCCGACCTAACTCAGAATCTACGCCGACTTATGTTTAAGTGTATTCTCAATCAGAGATACACTTAAACATATCTAAGATACGACGGCTTGCGCCGTCCTATATTAGGTTGCAATATTTCGGATGGCCGCTAGGTGACGCTTCCATTGCGGTCGGCGTAGAATATGTAAATTAGTAGATACGCCGATTCACGAACGTACGCCCGGCCGACGCAGTACTTTTACGCCGTTTACGTTAGTTGGAATAGTAATGTTAAGTATGGCCACCGTTCCCGCGTCTAAATTCGAAATTTTTACGTCGTTTGCGCAAGTCGTCCGTGAATCGGGATTTACGTCATTTACGTCCACGTCGAAATCAATAGGCCCGTGCGGCGTACTTAGCAATTAAAAAAAAAGTCAAAAACGTAAGGTCAAGCCCCATTATCATAAAACACGCCCCCTTACACATTTGAATTAGGCGCCCTTACGCCCGCCCGCTTTAGGCTAAGCCGCCGTAACTTAGCAGGCAAGTACATTGTGAATCATGTACTTGCCTAGCTAACTTACGGCGGCGTAGCCTAAACACACTAAGCTACGCCACGGCAAAGTTGCGGCCATCTTACTGAATCTAGCTATAAGTATCTGAGAGGCTGGACGATGGTCGCCTGTCAGTTCCTGACGTAACTTAAGTTGTTTAAAGGAGATCCGAGTGCTGAATCCATATGAGAAGGATTTTGGACCGAGATTATCTTCACCTTTAGGAGGCTCTGTGGCAGAGAATTCAACCTAAAGTTTCCGAGTGACACTCTGGCTGCTAGGCTGGTGAGAGAGGCCTATCCAGGTACACTCTACCCACTCTGGCTAGATTGGTGAAGAAGTTTGTCGTTGGAAGCAGGACTGTTTCCAGTACCAGTTAACCCTGAATCTGCCATTTTCCTTTTCTTCTATCCATTCACCTATTTCTACTTTTACCGTTTTTACCCGGCTGGGTAATAAAAGCACAGAAAAGACATTGGCCCAGATTCAAGAAGCAATTGCGCCTGTGTAACCATAGGTTACACAGCGCAATTGCTTACTTGCTCCGGCATTACGAATGCTCCTGATTCAGGAACATCGTAACGCCGACTGCAGCCTAAAATCTGCGTGGCATAGGGCTCTTATGCCACGCATTTTTTAGGCTGCATTCTTGCGATGACCGCTAGGGGGCGCTCCCATTGTGCTCAGTGTATAGTATGCAAATTGCATACTAACACCGATTCACAATGTTGCGCGAGCCCTGCGTACGCAATTTACGCCGTTTCCGTACTGCGTGTTTAGCGTAAGGCTGCCCCTTCTAATAGTATACCCGTCGTTCCCGCGTCGCGAAATTTGAATTTCACGTCGTTTGCGTAAGTGATTCGTGAATGGCGCTGGACGCCATTCACGTTCACTTTGAAGCAAATGACGTCCTTGCGACGTCATTTGCCGCAATGCACGTCGGGAAAGTTTCCCGACGGAGCATGCGCTCTACGCTCGGCGCGGGAGCGCGCCTAATTTAAATGATTCCCGCCCCCTACGGGATCATTTACATTAGGCGCCCTTACTCAGGGCAAGTTTACACAGCGCACACGCAATTTACGGAGCTACTGCTCCGTGAATCGCGGGTAGCGCAGTAAATTTGCGGGGGCGCAGGGCAAAAACGTTGCCCTGCGCCTCCGCAAGAAAGGGGCAAATCTACCTGAATCCGGGCCATTGACTTTATTACAGCTCTCATCCAGTACCCCAGACGGTGGAAGTATAGAGGTAACGTGCCACCCAAATCAAACCAGAAGCTCCTTCGGGGGTAGTGCTACATGCATATGAATCCTCCTGGACTCAGCTATTTACATATGAATGCAGCTGCTATTTACATATGAATGATCCCCGTATTTACATATGAATGATCCTGTTATTTACATATGAATGACGGTTATTTACATGTAAACACAGGGGGCTAGATTCAGGTAGGAGCGCGCATAGTTACGGCGGCGCAGCGTATTGTATTTACGCTATGCCGATGCAACTTACAGGAGCTAGTGCAGTATTCACAAAGCACTTGCTCCGTAAGTTGCGGTGGTGTAGCGTAAATGGGGCATTGCTCCCAAGTACGGCGCAACGAGGTATTGGTTTCGACGTGAATGTAAATTACGTCCAGCCCTATACGCAAACGACGTAAAAAATTCAAATTTCGAAGCGGGAACAACATCCATACTTAACATTGGCTGCGCCTCCTAATAGCAGGAACAACCTTACGCCGAAAAAGCCTAACGTAAACAACGTAAATAAATTGCGCCGGCCGTACGTACGTTTGTGAATCGGCGTATCTAGGTAATTTGAATATTCTACGCCGAAAACAACGGAAGCGCCCCTATCGGCCAACGTAATATTGCACACAATTATACGCCGCCGCATTCAAGTTACGTCGGCGGAGTAAGCCTATTTTTGGAGCGTATCTGCCTTTGAAATTCGGCGTAATGATACGCCGGCGCAGATTTGAAATTACGGCGGCGTACCTGGATATACGCCGCTGTAAATGCTACATGAATCTAGCCCAGGGTCTGCAGATAAGTCATCTGTACACAACAAAATGGCAGAGCTGGACAGCATTAGTAGCAGTACTTCACACTGAGATATCAGGACACAGCACAGGCCTAAAACTTCAAGGGACAAGGCAAGTATGAGGCAGCTGCATTGTGCCCCACAACAATAACAGGGCCCAGGGCCAGCTGCCCCTTTTACCCTGCCTTAAAGATGGCCCTGGGTACAGCAGGAGTGGAGACCCAGGAACTCATAGCAGATATGGTTGTAGCTTCTCATAATGGACACAGTGGGTGTACAGACCCAGGAACTTAGCATGGTTGGATGCTCACATATGGAGCTCAGCACAGGGATGGTGGGAGCCTCACATATGTGGCTCAGCAAGTGTACAGACCCAGGAACTCAGCACATGGGTGGCAAGAATCCTCTCAATGGGTATAGCAGGTGTGAAGACCCAAAACCCCAGTTTAGAGATCTCACCAATAGATTCCCCAAGAGATATAAGAAACTGTTAGGGGGTTTAACTCTTCAATATCTATCAAAATATTGATCTGGGTAGACTGACCTATTGTCAGTTAATGGAGAGCAAATCAAGAAGTGAGCAGAACATCTGGAGGGTAAGGCATTTGTGGTCTTCAGCATAGCAGTCTGGGAAAGCAAATCAGATAAGTCTTCAATCAACACAGTGGGCTTACCTCCAGCCACAAATATTTCCATGAGCCCAAATCAACGCAGAGGGTGAGAAGAAAGTCTTTTCCACTAAACTGGAACTTTTACTCATGTGGCTCATTATGCAAACATGTTTTCCTCCAACAGAACCACATGGCAGTTCTCATTTTTCCACATCACAAATGTTCCCTCATAATCCCATAACTTTTTGGAACCCAACTCTCATATTCCCCAGACCACAAAACATAATCTTCCATAACTTGGAAACCACAGAGGCTCAGCCTGGTCCTCTTTAACAGAAAGCAGAAGATATTGTACACAATCGCTTGGAACAAGAACATGTTCGTTCGTACGTACGGCACTATAAGCAAGTTTGTTTTTTTTGTCCAAGGACATTTATCGGGACTCTTAACACTTTCCAGGTATATAGGCTAATGGAAGACAGCTGCGACAGGGGGGAAATGGATTGATCCTTCGCTGAATAATTTGTTATTAATTGCCAATTATTATTTAACAGAGAAATATGATTTTCTTCTCCTGGTATTCCTATCCGGTCTTGGGCCAAAGTGATCCTAAGCCAAGTGAAGCTTCCTTTGGTTTTGTTGTTTAATATTTTTAAACAAAATCATTGTCTCCATATTTGTGTTGTGGGATCCAAGAATAATTCTTAGCTGCTGGTGAATCATAAGGAGTAACTAGGACAGTGAAGTGTGTAATAGTTACGGACTAATAAACACAAGGTCCCGTGTTCATATGCGTATTCATAGCAAGGTCACTTCCTGTCAAAAATCTAAAGCACAACTCCAGATAGAAGAATGACGGTTGTGTCTGCTCAGCTCACCCCATCCTACCAATAAATGCCTATCCGCTAAACTTTTGGGTTGAAAGGCGCCCAATGCCATCCAAGCCCAAGCAAGGTCACTTCCAGCCAAAATGATGAAGCCCAACTCAAGGTTTCCTGAATTTACTCTAATGCCTCATACACACTGTAACGGCACCCCCAAATGGGAAAGGGGTTAACGCCGTTTAGGATATTCCATTCCCGAACACAAGGCAGCTACCGACACTCCACAGTCAGGCGAACGAGACTCATAGAATAATACGAGACACAGCTCTGCATGAAGTTCAAGCAGGTCTGACCCTTTATTGAGAAATACAGGCTCTTATATACAATTTAGGATCCTGCAGTAACCAAATGAACAATGACCCAACTCCACCCACAACATCGCACAATGGTTACCTAACAAGCCCCCCCCCCCAATTCACATCATCCTCAATACATCTCTTAGCAGACACACTGGCTCCGGGACCTGACCTAATTTACATGAGCTAATTAACTACAGCTGATGACTCAGACACCAGACCTTTAGGCTGTCTGCTAACTTACAATACACAGTGGCCCTGATTCAGAGAGAATTTACGCCGGCGTATCCATAGATACGCCGCGTAAATTAAAATCTGCGCCGGCGTATCTACTTTCTGTATTCAGAAAGCTAGATATGCCGACATTAGCCTAATATACGACTGGCATAAGTCTCTTACGCCGTCGTATCTTAGGGTGCATTCTGACGCTGGCCGCTAGGGGCGCTTCCGTTGTTGTCGGTGTAGAATATGCTAATTACCTAGATACGCTGATTCACAAACGTACGTACGCCCGGCGCAATTTATTTACATAGTTTACGTTAGGCTTTTTCGGCGTAAGGTTGTTCCTGCTATTAGGAGGCGCAGCCAATGTTAAGTATGGACGTCGTTCCCGCTTCGAAATTTGAATTTTTTACGTTGTTTGCGTAAGTCGTTCGAGAATAGGGCTGGACGTAATTTACGTTCACGACGAAACCAATACGTCGTTGCGCCGTACTTGGAAGCAATGCACACTGGGATATGTACACGGACGACGCATGCGCCGTCCGTACAAAACGTCAATCACGTCAGGTCATCATACATTTACATAATACACGCCCCCCTTCCACATTTGAATTACGCGCGCTTACGCCGGCTCCATTTACGCTACGCCGCCGCAACTTACGGAGCAAGTGCTTTGTGAATACTGCACTTGCTCCTGTAAGTTACGGCGGCGTAGCGTAAATACGATACGCTGCGCCGCCGTAAGAAGAAGCGCACATACCTGAATCTACCCCAGTATCATCAATAGACCTTCACACAATTACAAGGTCAATTAGCCCAATCCACAAAGAGAAGATCTTTAGAAGTTAGTCTGGATTCAATTTACATTACACAGGTAGCCAGGTAGCTGGAGGTGATGACATTAACATCTTTCAATTAACCTGTTGAGTTCAGAATCCACAAACAGTTATTAGTTCTCTAAAGATATCCTGGAATATATTGTGGATAATAATCCCATCTCAGGTAGTCCAAGATATATTCTGAATGTCCATTATTTTCTGGCTCATACTTTCTAAAAGCTTCTGGGTTCCACGGGCCCTCCCGTTACACACACGATCGGAATTTTCCGACCGTGTGTATGTCACAACCGATTTTTTTTGTCGGAAATTTTGACGAACTTAGAAAGAGAACATGTTCTCTTTTTTTTCTATGGAAAAAATTATATCGGAAATTCCGTTCGTCTGTATAGAACACGCATGCTCGGAAACAATTCGACGCATGCTCGGAAGCATTAAAAACGTAATTTTTCTAGGCTCGTCGTAGTGTTGTACGTCACTGCGTTCTTGACGGTCGGAATGTTGTGTGTTCGTGTGTATGCAAGACAGCTTGAGCGGAAATCCATCAAAAAACCCATCGGAGTTTATTCCGACGGAAAAAACGATCGTGTGTACAGGGCATTATTTTCTGTACTTCATTCAAGCAGATAGAAGAATGACAGCTGTCTCTCCATCCTACTTGTCATCATCCTTGAAATACTCAAATATTTCTCTTTTGATTCTATTACACAGTGGGGGGTCCTCCGCCCTGTCTTAAAGCTAACCCCCTCCAGATGACTCCATGGTCTGGAAGGAAGGCATTGTTCTGCGTTTGACCATTTGTTTGTTTATGTATTTTAATTATCTCTGTGTCATTACACATCTCAGTCCTCCTATTCAAGATATCGGACCAATCCCTACTCACCCTGTTTCAAGTCCTCATTTGCAAGGCCAAGAGGACCTAAGTGAGGACTAGAGTGTACTTTACAATTGACCAATAGGAAAGAGGTTGTTTGGGTGGGGTGTTCAAACTGCTATGTATAAAAGTGTGTTGTGTGCATCCAATAAAAGAGATTCCTGTTTGAACTTACATACAGCCTGCCTGGTTTCTGTTCTGAGCTATCACACCTGGATTCGAATGACACATAGCTGTAGTTCGAATCCTGGAGCATTGGATGACCAAACCATCAGACGTTGCGATCTGTAATCTGATTCAATAGCAGCAGAGGAGTATCGGGAGAGTGTAACCAAGCGAGCAGGGGCTCGTTACACTACCCATAAAGGCCTATCCGCTACTATGCTTTTGGGTTGAATGGCGCCCAATAACATCCAACCCCAAGCAAGGTCACTTCCAGCCAAAAGGTTGAAGCCCAACTTAAGGTTTCCTGGATTTACTCTAAGGCCGCGTACACACGACCGAGAAACTCGACGGGCGAAACACATCGTTTTCCCCGTCGAGTTCCTTGTTCGGCTGTCAAACTCGTCGAGCCAAATGTTCCCATTGCCCAACGAGGAAATAGAGAACATGCTCTCTTTTTGGCTCGACGAGTTTCCCGACGGGTTTCTCGGCGAAAAGTGTACACACGACCGGTTTTCTCGGCAGAATACGTCTCCCATCAAGTTTCTTGCTGAATTCTGCCGAGAAAACCGATCGTGTGTACGGGGCCTTATATTCTGTCCTTCATCCATGCAGATAGAAGAATGACATCTTTTCCTGTTCAACTCACCTCATCTTTCCCATAAATGCCTATCCGCTGCTTCACTTTTGGGTTGAATGGCGCCTAATATCATTCAACACCTTCCTCCTTGCCTAGGAAGTCATGGAGACATCTCCTGTAGTCCTCTTGTCTACAGAAGTTGCATTTACAACATTAATACTAGTTTACAGGTAAGCGAAATAGCAAAAATATTGACAGGAGGGAGGCATGTAGGGTATGGGTGGTAAGCTGCATGTGCCTATTTGGTATAAACTGATGTTGGCCTTGAAATACGAGCTCAACGCCTATACAATATATATATATACAATATATAGGAACTGTACTACCTGTCAAATTACTTTTCAATTAATGCAAAAACAGTTTTAAGCTAGCACTGCTTAGATATATGACTATGCAGCATTAGGCCTCGTACACACGATAGGTTAACCAGAGGACATCGGTCTGATGGACCATTTTCATCGGTCAAAACCGATCGTGTGTGGGCCCCATAGGTTATTTAACCATCGGTTAAAAAAAAGCCAACTTGCTTAAAAATTAACCTATGGATTCCTAACCGATAGGTCAAAACCGATCGTTAGTAGGCACGACCATCGGTTAAAAACCCGCGCATTCTCAGAATCAAGTCGACGCATGCTTGGAAGCATTGAACTTTGTTTTTTTCAGCACGTCGTTGTGTTTTACGTCACCGCGTTCAGACAAGATCGGTTATTTAACCTATGGTGTGTAGGCGTGACGGACCATCAGTCAGCTTCATCGGTTAACCTATGACAACTGTCCTTCAGACCGTTGTCCTCTGGTTAACCTATCGTGTATACGAGGCTTTAAGGGCTCATTTACACACATTAAAGCGCAACGTGCTTTTTGATGTGTTTTTAATGCATCTGTGATGCTTTTTTGAAGCTTTAAAGCAGATGTAAACTTTCCATATACCCAGTGAAGTGAATAGCCTCATGCCTCGTACACACGACCGTTTTTCACGACAAGAAAGCTGCCATTTTTTATATTGGTCGTGTATATGCACCCCAGCAGTTTTCTCAATGAAAAAACTGCCCGCAAAAAAATTGAAACCAGCTCTCTTTTTTCTCATTGTGTTTCACGTCAGTCTTTTTCTCGTCGCGAAAAACGGTTATGTGTATGCTTTTCCGAGGGGAAAAAAAACTTGCATTTTCAGAATCAAGTATGAGACGGGAGCGCTCGTTCTGGTAAAACTAGCGTTCAGAATGGAGGTAGCACATTCGTCACGCTGTAACGGACTGAAAAGCACGAAGACTGAAAAGCGCAAATCGTCTCTCACCAAACTTTTACTAACACGAGGATCAGCAAAAGCAGCCCAAAGAAACTTTTATAGTGCCGTCGTACATGTTGGACGTCACTGCTCTTTGGTCGGACGTTTTTTTGCATGAACCTGTGCATGCAAGTCAGGCTGGAGAGGAATCACGTCGTAAAAAACGACGGGGTTTTTGAACATCAAGAAAAACGATGGTGTGTACGCGGCATCAGATGATACACAGGGATGAAACAGATCTCCCTACATAACTTTTATGCTGCGTACACCCAGTCGGAGAGGTGGTAGAGGTGAACGCAAAGAGCACAGTAAAAATATCCAGCGCTTGCCTGACGCATCAAATAAATAAATATTCCAGATGACGTTTCTGAGAGTTGCAGATGTCAGTTTTTTTTTTCCTCCCTTGAAATCAGGAAATTTGAGAAGTGTACAGAGTCACGTCAAGGCAGTGTATATTTTCCTACTCTGATATAGAGCAGCCATCACACTTGCACAATCTCCACAGAACTGAACAAACAGCGAGGAACGCGTTGAAGCCGCGGACAGGGTAGCGGGCTGTGAGGTCTCTGCGGTGCCCCTTGCTCTCTCTTTCTCTCTCCTTCCATATTTACATTTAATAAAAGTCTGGTTCCTTCTGCAGAGCTAGCCCCGTCCTGTGTATACAGTACAGAAAAATGTTTTGTTAGGTCCTGGGGGGGGGGAGATACAAGTTTATTTTTGTACCCCATGATAGGTTTTCAAATACTTTGGAAAATATTTAGGCTGATTTTAATCATTTTAAAGGCCAGCTCTACCAAAACCGACATTTTTTTTTTGCGGTTGGATTGCATGGCGACTCCAGGACTCCAGTGGAGGGACATCCCCACTAGAGTTCCCAGTTCCACCCGACTGCTGGGACCATTATAAAGCCAATGATGCTCTCATATTTCCCTGATGGATGCTCAATAATGTAGAATAAACAAACAGTTGGAGAGTCCAGCTGTCAGAGGGCAACACCTTCTTGTGGGAGAGGAAGAGATACAAACTGATGTGCAGAAATCGTTTGGCTGGGGTCTCCACGGGGTCTGTTTATAAAGGCTCGAAATTGTTCGTTTTCTGCCCCCCTTCTTCCTTCACACACATACAAAAATCAGTCACATACAAAATCAAACTTCCCTGCCATTGAAGATTTGGCAAATTCATCTTCTTTGTGTCTCCTACCTCCTCTCCATTCCTTTTAACATTATAAGTATTACACTCCCCTCTCTGGTGTCCTGTGTCCCCTACCTCCCCTCCATTCCCTGTAATAGAAAAGGAATTATACTCCCTTCTCTGGTGTCCTGTGTCCCCTACCTCCCCTCCATTCCCTGTAATAGAAGAGAAATTATACTCCCCTCTCTGGTGTCCTGTGTCTCCTACCTCCCCTCCATTCCCTGTAATAGAAGAGGAGTTATACTTCCCTCTCTGGTGTCCTGTGTCTCCTACTGCCCCTTCATTCCCTGTAATACAAGAGAAATTATACTCCCCTCTATGGTGTCCTGTGTCCCCTACCTCCCCTCCATTCCCTGTAATAGAAAATGAATTATACCCCCCCTCTGGTGTCCCTACCTCCCCTCCATTCCCTGTAATAGAAGAGGAATTATACTCCCCTCTCTGGTGTCCTGTGTCTCCTACCTCCCCTCCATTCCCTGTAATAGAAGAGGAATTATACTCCCCTCTATGGTGTCCTGTGTCACTTACCCCCCCCCCTTCATTCCCTGTAATAGAAGAGGCATTCTACTCCCCTCTATGGTGTCTTGTGTCGTCTACCTCCCCTCCATTCCCTGTAATAGAAGAGGAATTATACTTCCCTCTCTGGTGTCCTGTGTCTCCTACCTCCCCTCCATTCCCTGTAATAGAAGAGGAGTTATACTTCCCTCTCTGGTGTCCTGTGTCTCCTACTGAAAATAGAGGGGGGGGGGGGGGGGGTGACGGAAAAAAAACAAGTGTAATCTTTTCCTATTTGACGCAAGATAATAAGCGGGGGGGGCTGGGCACAGGTGTAATACAAAAAAAAATGTGAGGGGGGCCGGCCGGGCCTGTAAGGGGCCCTGGGGACCATCAGGCCCCTTAAAGGTGTAATGCAAAAAAAATGATATATAAAGGAAAAAAAAATGCCTGTACCCCCCTAATGGCGGCCCTGTCTGTATAAGCCTCTGTTGCATAAGAATCCAGAAGCCGTAGGACTACTGTTGGGAACCACCATCTTGGGTGTGATGTCAGCAGCCCCAGCAAACTTTTACCCTACCCCCTGGCTCCTACCTAAAATTTTATGTAAGGAGGTGAGGGGCAGAGGACCTGGACCAGCAAAGAGAATAATTACCGTATTTATCGGCGTATAACACGCACAGGCGTATAACACGCACCCTAACTTTAAGAGGGAAATTTCAGGGAAAAAAAATTCCACAGCCCCCTGCGTATAACACGCATGGTTTACCCTCTATTTTCAGGGTAAAAAAGGGAGCATTATACACCAATAAATACAGTAGATACTAAAGAATTGGATTGTTTTGAAGTTGTCAAATTTTCTAGTAAGTTCAGAGCCACATTAAAAGTCAATAAAAAGTAATTTATGGAGAGGAAAGGTACTGAAAGATACAAAATCTTAAAAAAAATTCTACTTTAATCTACAATTTGTTTTACATCGGTGACAGGGTCTCTTTATATGGAAAAATAGGGGATAGGGGCAGAATACTTATCATTTCAATCTATTAGAAAAAAAAAAAAGAAGTAAATGTGTCACGTATGGGTACACAGTGGGCAGATTCCCTCTGTGCACCCATATCATGCGCAGCTCGGGCCTTATTACTGACTGGTAAACACATTCTCAGTCGAACAATCGCAGCAAACACTCATCTGCTTCTCATCAGCGGCGGGAGCTTGGAGCTGTCCGTCCATGCAGTTCACACAAATGACGTGACCCTCGGGAACAATACCTTCCCCGAGTCCTCTGTTTCATCGGCAAGAATTTCCTGTGCTTCGTTTATATTACCATTTTTATATATAAGCTTAAACAATATGCCGCTGTGCATTAAACAAGCGGGGTCTGGCCTGTTTAATGAAGAGCATTTTAAACAGCACCATGTGATTGTTCCATCTGCATTTTCTACATTGACCTGCCATATGGTTTTTGATACTGGGAAAATATTCTGTTACCAGTGAAAACTTAAGGCACGCTGAGAGCTAAATGACTTCTTAGGTGTATCTCTGCAGTTTAGGGAATGGTCCACCCAAAACTGATAATGGCGTGTTGGTTGGACACACCAAAGCATGGGTAGGCTGCGTACAGACCTCCAAGGACCCGACACTTGATCCATCAGCTGGAGATCACGTACTACCACCCTAACACCTACTTCTCCCTTCCCAGGCCATGCTAGCTTATTTGGCCCCAAGCCAATCAAGGTAATCAGTGTTCCCCAAGTGAAATGCCTAATTGTTACCTTTGGGAATTCCTTTGGGTGGAGTATGAATTTAATATACAAGCTGATTCTGATATAGCTGCAGTAAAGTACAGCCAGCTGGAGGTATGCAAGTGCACATCTGGTATAATGCTGTTCAGGTGATTTTTCGTTTTTAACCCCATTTATGATGCCGGAGCCAGCGCTTTCAATGGGCCATGATGCTCAGAGCTCCTAGTCGGGGGTCCTGATCTTGGCTGCACGGTGCTGAGGTCATTGGAGGCAGCGCCTACTGGCTCCCAGTCATCAGTAGTTGAGTGTGAGTTGTAAGTAACAGTTCTGGGGGAGCCAATGGAGCGCACCCGAGAACAAAATGGCGATGCATATAGGCATAATGCATAGGCATAATGCTGTGGTAACTTTATTACGTGGGGGGAACAAAAGTGCCCAGTGGGAGTGAGGGAGAACAATGGTGCACAGCAAAGGGAGGCATCAGGGGAGAAGAACAATAGGGCCCAGTGGAGGGGTGAGGAGGAACAATAGTGCACAGCAAAGGGAGGCATCAGGGGAGAAGAACAATAGGGCCCAGTGGAGGGGTGAGGAGGAACAACAGGGCCTAGTGGGGGGTAAAAATGGTGCCCAGTAGGGGCTGAAGGGAGACAATTGTGCCCAGTACAGATCAAAGAAGAACAATAGTGCCCAGCGACTGGGAGCATCATGGGAGAAGAATAATAGTGCCCAGTGTGGGGTAGACAGGAACAATCGATTCCAGTGTGGGGAAACAATAGTGCCCAGTGGGGGGTAACAATGGTTCCCAGTTGGGGTGTGAAGGGGGACACTTGCGTTCGACAGGGGGTGAGGAGGAACGATGGTGACACAAGATCTATCCAGCACTGCGGCCCTTTTTCCTCCCTCTGCTGCATTACTATGCAAACTCTGTTGGACAGGAGATCACTCCACTGCACAGCGTATGCGTAGAGCTGTAGTCGGGTGATAGAACAAGCAACTTGGGTCTGGGTCTGGAACACAGCCCAGATCCCCAAGACGTTGGGATTGTGATAAAATCCCAGGACAGTCCTGGGAAATCTTGGACAGTTGAAAAGTATTAATATACTATGGCCCGGATTTAGAAAGATTGCCGGAAGTTTAGGCGGGCGTAGCGTATCTCATATACGCTACGCCGCGGTAACTTTGAGAGGCAAGTCCTGTATTCAGAAAGAACTTGCACCCAAAGTTACGGCGGCATAGTGTATATGGGCCGGCGTAAGCGCGCCTAATTCAAAATAGGCTGGTAGGGGGCGTGTTGTATGCTAAACAGTCGTGACCCCACGTAATTAACGTTACTAACGAACGGCGCATGCGCCGTCCGTGAAAGTATTCCAGTGCGCATGCTCCAAATTACGCTGCAAATAGTCATTGCTTTAGACGTGAACGTAACTTACGCACAGCCCTATTCGCGTACGACTTATGTAAACGACGCAAAAATCGATGCTGGCCCGACGTCCATACCTAACATTGGCTACGCCTCATAGAGCAGGGGTAACTATATGCCGAAAAAAGCCTTACGTAAACTACGTAAAAAAATGTGCCGGCGCACGTACGTTTCTTAATCAGCGCATCTAGCTCATTACCATATTTGACGCGTAAATCTACGGAAGCGCCACCTAGCGGCCAGCGTATATATGCAACTAAGATACGACGGAGTAAGAGACTTATCTAGGCAACTGTGAGGCGTATCTGATTCTATGAATCAGGCGCCGAGTTGCGACGGCCGCATTCGGAGTTACGACGGCGTATCTGGAGATACGTCGTCGTAACTTCTTTCTGAATCCGGGCCTATGTGTGTAGGAACCAGTAACGGCACCTCCTGTTGCATACTAATAATTCTAAGTGATAAATCAACAACTGGCTAACCCTTCATCCCTTGAAACCAAAAAATAAATAAAAAATCAACAGAAATGATCAGCTCTTTCGAAATAGAGATAAATCCAAGTCTTTATTCTTCTAATTAAAAGCATTGCATTGCCATTGTACAATAACAGTGTATCCAATAGATAATGTATTTCGGCAGGTCTTTATCACATCCATTTTAAAATAGGCATGAAGCAAGATCTTTCACCTGTGTGAAATGTTGATTTTATGATAATGCTATGGCACTGCCTTGCAATTAGCAGTAGTGTTGCCTGGTCACACAACTGCTCCTTCAGCAATTCCTTCAATTGGCTGTTGGGTTTATCAGGTCTGAGCTAAGCCGTAGAGATGAGCTTGAGTGTCCTCAAAACTCATCTTCTGTCGAACTCAGAACTTTTGCCCTTTTTTTACCCCAATAAACTGGGCTTGATCATTCGCTCCCCACAGCCCACCTCTTTGTTATGTGAGCAGTGGGGTGGGAATGAGTTCATTGGAGTAAAAAGAGTGTCAGAGCTCAGGTAGAGATGAGTTCAGAGGACACCCAAGTTCATCTCTACTAAGCTATCCGGTGGCCAACTGAATGGGCTAGAGATGAGTTCAGGCAGGGCCGGCCCTACCATGGGACCCGACGGTACCATTGTACCAGGCAGCATTTTCAGGGGGGCAGCAAATCCCCTGCCCGCACGCCATCCCATTCCGCCAGCTCCACTCTCCACTCCACTGTGGGGCTAATTGCCGCCCGACCGCTCCTCCCGTTCCGCTCTCTGCTCCACTGTGGGGTTAATTGCATGAATAGAGCCATAACAGTTCCTTTTTATACTCCTATATACATGTATAGAGACATGATAGGTCCACTTTAGTTATCATGATATAAAATAATGGATGTGGGGGCATTTTGGTGAACATAATTTTTTTTTGGGGGGGCAGCATTTCATTCTTGGTACCAGGCAGCACAATGTCTTGGGCCGGCACTGAGTTCAGGGGTCACCCAAGCTCATCTCTACTAAGCA
Organism: Rana temporaria; assembly: GCF_905171775.1. NCBI lineage: Eukaryota > Metazoa > Chordata > Amphibia > Anura > Ranidae > Rana > Rana temporaria. The sequence continues at coordinate 27,195,930 of NC_053492.1, forward strand.
GTCCAATGGCCAACTGAATGGGCTAGGGATGAGTCCAGGGAAACCCAAGCTCATCTCTACTAATACTTGAGTGTTTCCGTCATATACCACTTCCTATCAGTCTGGATATAGATATCAGATATTCCAGCTGCTCACAAGCACACAACGAGACAAGACTTGTTTGTCTGCTGAACATGGAGTGTTTATTAGAACCAAGAATACGACCTTATATACAGTTAAAGAGGTAACCAGAACATAAATTAACATGAGCTAATTAACTAATCATTTACCCAGACTAGGTGACTTATAGATATGACCTTTCAGGGTAGACGTCACGTCTCCTCGCTCACCTGCTATACAATACACATTATCATAAGTGTAAACACAGGACATCTTCACACAATAGCAGGGTCAATTAGCACAGAGAACAGACAGATGGCTGGAGGTGACGGTATTAGTATCTTCTTACACTGTATGTCCCAACAGTATGAATCAGTCACTCTAATATGGCATATACAGGGTCCCCAGGCATACAGCTCACAAAGAGCACCGTTCCCCCAAATGCCAGGGCCCATGATCGCAAGGCAAGAGGCGAGCATTCAGTCCCCTCCAAAAGCCTCTGTCCCGGGTGAGTCTGTCACAGAAGCTATTTAGGGGATTTTTTTTTTTACCTCAACAACCACTTTAAATTCCTTCTTCAGGAGTTAATTAGAGGCAAGCTGTATTACCTGGTGACACAACGGCAAACAGAATCAAGTAAAAAAAAAATATACATGTATAAACAAAGTATTAAAATATGTAAGTATATCTTTGCTGTCAGTGGGGGGATTTGTGCCCCATCGTTGTTTGTCACTGGGAGGAATTGAGCCCCATCTTTGTTGTCAGTGGGAGATGTGACAGACTCGGACCCTCTTATGTCTAAATTCATCCTATGTCCACTAGGGGCATAGGATGACTGAGAAATTATATCTTGGACTACCTGAGATGGGATTATTATGTAATTATTATCCACAATATATTCCAGGATATCGTTAAAGAACTATTTACTGGCTGTTGATTCTGAACTCAACGGGTTAATTGTAAGAGTGACTCATTCATAATGTTAGATGCTAATGCCGTCACCTCCAGCCATCTCTCTGTTCTCTGTGCTAATTGACCCTGCTATTGTGTGAAGATGTCCTGTGTTTACACTTATGATAATGTGTATTGGATAGCGGGTGAGTGGAGACGGGACGTCTACTCTGAAAGGTCATATCTCGGAGTCACCCAGTCTGGGTAAATGATTAGTTAATTAGCTCATGTTAATTTATGTTCTGGTTACCTCCTATTTAAACTGTATATAAGGTTGCATTCTTGGTTCTATTAAACACTCCATGTTTAGCACACAAACAAGTCTCGTCTCATTGTGTGTTGAGGGCAGCTGGAATATCTGATATCTATATTCAGCCTGATAGGAAGCGGTATATGACGGAAGCACTCAAGCGGAGTGTGGGGCGTTCCGTTACAGGAGAAATTGTACCCCATCAGTGATATCATTGAACCCCACCGTTGGTATCATTGGGCTGAATTGTGCCCCATCGTTGGTGTCAGTGGATGAAATAGTGCCCCACGTGCCAAAAAAAGCAATACAAGGGCCTCAGTTTTAGAGATCACTGCTTTAAGGGATGCTATTAATCTTCCATAGGGCCTGTATTGACAGCCTCTGAGCTTGTGATGAGGGCATCCGTTTGGAAAGCATTCAGAATTCATTGACGGGTGTATTTGTCCTGCAGTTGACCTTCTTTTTTGACTTGCCTAAAGTGGTAGTTGCCCTGTTGTCTTTGTAATTGGTCGTTCTTGATCAAACAATAGCTTATTTACTTAGAATTGGATACCAGATTTAGCTGATCTACATTTAGATATGTTAAAGTTCCAGAGTTCTAGATCCAATGATACAGTCAGTGTACACGTAGCCTGTACTGTAGAATCATCAGGAGACTTGGAGCCTTAATAATGTTGGGAATGGAACATCTGTCCTAGAATTGTTCCTGTGGGGCATGGCTCCTGACACGGATAAAGCTATTTATTAACATTCCCTTGTTTATTGTCCATTGTGCTGTCTCCACATAAAATGTTACTGCTACAAATTCTACATTGTTTATTTCCCTCCTCCATTACATGGATGACTTCCACAAGGAGGACTGCAACTTTTGTGCCGGGTTCAGGGTCTATAAAACCATCTATAATACCAGAAATGACCGAATCCTTCCAACTTCTCATAAAAAGGAGAAGAACAAATGCTTGAAATGAAAAAACATTTGTAAAGTATGTGTATCTTAAAGCGGAGTTCCACCCTAAAAATGAACTTTCTATTAACAGCTTGCCTTTGATGTAAAAAAAATATATAAAAAAATCACTTCTATCTGGCTGTTACTAGGCAGATTTCATAATCTGCCTAGTTCCTGGTCCTAGGTGGTTCAACTTCCTGTCCTAAGACCCCATTGCCTCCTGGGAAATGATGACACTCAATTCCCAGGAGTCTCTGGGCATTACTGTGCCTAAAAATCACCCAGCATGCACCTCTCCCTGAAAACCAGGAAGAAAAGGGAACTGGGCTTCACATACCCACACATATGATGGATACGACCACAACATGAGCTGGAGGATATAAGGCAAGTGTTTGCAGTGATTTCTGGAATGATTGGGGAGCAATTAATATGTTTTAGGGACTATTTAATGATTAACCACTTCAGTACCGCACATAGTCATATGACGTCCACAGAGGGGATCTCCCATCCCGGGTGGACGCCATATGACGTCCTGGACTTTGTTACTCTGCCGTTACACTATTTCTTCTTCTTCTTCTTCTTTTTTTTTTTTTTACATATTCTTTATTTAAAGCAACAATTCAGTAAACAATAAAAAAAAGTTACAAGCATCTTATACTTTAATAAATCCAACATCTAAAAGAGAGGAGAAAATCCCCTATAATATATACTAAATACCATAAAATACCTGCAAATTTGAAGACTATTTATTTTTAAACTAACACTGCCTAATCACTTCACTACCGCACATCGTCATATGACGTCCACAGAGGGGATCTCCCATCCCGGGTGGACGTCATATGACGTCCTGGACTTTGTGCGGTGATATCTGAATGATGCCTGCCGCTAGAGGCATCATTCAGACATTCCAAATAGTTAACCAGGGGATGCACGGGGGGTGCGTTCCCTGGTTAACATTGACATCTCAGCCAATCAGGTTCACCGGTTCTGGTTACCGGTAACCTGATTGGCTGAAGCAACATCGATGGCGGGACTACTTCGAGGGATCAATCCAAAGATGGCTTTCCCGAGAAAGGTAAGTGGCGGGGGGTGGCTTTTAATCTGGCGGCATTTTAAGAGGCAAACTAGCAACATTTTAAGGGGCAAACTGGCAACATTTTAAGGGGCAATCTGGTGGCATTTTAAGGGGCAAACTGGCGGCAATTGATGGGCAGAGTGGCGACAATTGCTGGGTACAGTGGCAACAATTAATGGCACAGTGGCTGCATTTGATGGCACAGTAGCAACAATTAATGGCACAGTGGCTGCGTTTGATGGCACAGTGTCGACAATTAATGGCACAGTGTTGACAATTAATGGCACAGTGGCGACAATTAATGGCAGTGGCTGCATTTGATGGCACAGTGGCTGCGTTTGATGGCACAGTAGCGTCAATTGATGGCACAGTGGCTGCGTTTGATGGCACAGTGGCGACAATTAATGGCACAGTGGCTGCGTTTGATGGCACAGTGGCTGCGTTTGATGGCACAGTAGCGACAATTAATGGCACAGTGGCGACAATTAATGGCACAGTGGCTGCGTTTGATGGCACAGTGGCGACAATTAATGACACAGTGGCTGCGTTTGATGGCACAGTGGCAACAATTAATGGCACAGTGGCTGCGTTTGATGGCACAGTGGCTGCGTTTGATGGCACAGTGGCTGCTTTTGATGGCACAGTGAGGCTGCAATTGATGTTTTTTTTTTTTTTTTCGTTTGTTTGCGCCCCCGCCAAATATTTTGAGCACCAGCTCTACTCATTGCTAAAATCCCTCATTTCAATACAGCACAAGCCTTGAAGGAAGTGTCTAGAAGCATGCACCAATGCTGTGTTTGGTGACTTCATCAGGAAATAACCTACCTGGGAACTAGCAGAAACCACAGTCGTGCCCTATACAAAAGACTGCAGTTGCAAGGAAAAGGATGAATAGTGACCCCTCCGCCGAATGCACAAAGTTGGCCTGATGTAAGGCCCAACGTGTTGTTTGACCTATTAGTGACATATAAACGTATACGTTTCTCAATAATAAGTTGACTGCTATGTCACAGTCTCTAATACCCAATGGCGGTTCTCAGTGGATTCAGGTCTTAATCATTTTAACTTCAAAACATGCTATCGATGACTTGTTGTTGACTGTTCATGTCGTCGGAGCCATTTTGCACTCTTTTGTATTAAATTACAATGTTAAACTGTAATTCTAAAAATTGAATAAGCAGATTGAAACAGAAAAGGATGAATAGTTACATTTGCACAAATGCTTGATATGCCAGGAACTAATGTGTGCTAAAAGTTAATTGAGAAATATTAATATACAAATATACCCCCCCCCCCTGTACATTCTAAGGCAGAGGTTTCCAAACTTTCTAAACAAAGGGCCAGTTTACATTTCTTCAGATGTTTGTGTCAGTAGTGGGAGGAATAGTACCCCATCATTGGTGGCAGTGGAAGGAATAATACCCCATCATTGGTGTCAGTAGGAAGAATAGTATTCCATCATTGGTGTCAGTGGAAGGAATAGTACCCCATCATTGGTATCAGTAGGAGGAATGGTGCCTCATCATTAGTGTCAGTAGGAAGAATAGTATTCCATCATTGGTGTCAGTGGAAGGAATAGTACCCCATCATTGGTATCAGTAGGAGGAATGGTGCCTCATCATTAGTGTCAGTAGGAAGAATAGTATTCCATCATTGGTGGCAGTAGGAAGAATAATACCCCATCATTGGTATCAGTAGGAAGAATAGTATTCCATCATTGGTGGCAGTAGGAAGAATAATACCCCATCATTGGTATCAGTAGGAGGAATGGTGCCTCATCATTAGTGTCAGTAGGAAGAATAGTGCTCCATAATTGGTGTCAGTAGGAGGAATAGTGCCTCATCATTGGTGTCAGTAGGGAGAATAGTGCTCCATCATTGGTGTCAGTGTAGGGAGAATAGTGCTCCATCATTGGTGTCAGTGGAGGGAACAGTACCCCATCAATGGTGTCAGTGGAGGGAATAGTACCCCATCAATGGTGTCAGTAGGACGAATAGTATTCCATCAATGGTGTCAGTAGGAAGAATAGTGCCCCATTATTGGTGTCAATTGAAAGACTAGTGTCCCATCATTGGTGTAAGTAGGAAGAATAGTGCCCCATTATTGGTGTCAGTTGGAAGACTAGTGTCCCATCAATGGTGTCAGTAGGAAGAATAGTGCCCCATTATTGGTGTCAGTTGGAAGACTAGTGTCCCATCATTGGTGTCATTGGAAGGAATAGTACCCCATCAATGGTGTCAGTAGGAAGAATAGTCTCTCATATCAGTGAGAGGAACAGTGCCCGAGGGGACGGATCAAAACCAATCCAAGGGCCGCATCTGCCCTTTGGGTCACAGTTTGGAGACCACTGTTCTAGGGGTATTAGGATGAATTAACCACTTAAGACCCAGACCAAAATGCAGCTAAAGGACCAGGCCCCTTTTTGCGATTCAGCACTGCGTCCCTTTAACTGACAATTACGCGGTCGTGCGAGGTGGCTCCCAAACAAAATTTACGTCCTTTTCTTCCTACAAATAGAGCTTTCTTTTGGTGGTATTTGATCACCTCTGCGGTTTTTATTTTTTTGCGCTATAAACAAAAATAGAGCGACAATTTTGAAAAAAATGCTATATTTTTTACTTTTTGCTATAATAAATATCCCCCAAAGATATATAACAAAACATTTTTTTTCCCTCAGTTTAGGCCGATACGTATTCTTCTAACTATTCTTGGTAAAAAAAATCGCGTTTATCGATTGGTTTGCGCAAAATTTATAGCGCTTACAAAATAGGGGATAGTTTTATTGTATTTTTATCTCCTTTCCTGTATATATACACAATTTTGTAATTTACTTTTCTATTATATACAGTATAATAATTCGTATCGGACTCTGGCCCCTGAAGAAGGGACGGAACCTCGAAACGCGTAGGGCCTGAACCCATCCCTGCGAATATACAAAACCACCCACTGATGAACCTTGTTTTTAAACTACTGTGTTGTTCCCTATATATACATAAAACATTTTTTTATTTTCTTTTGAATCTTCTCATATAATAAATTTTATAATACCCTATACTCTCTTTATTTATTTTTTTGCCGTTAAAGCCCCATCCTGGGGGAACCTCTCCTTTTTCTTACTTAAACCAGGGGTGTTGGCAACTTTTTAAGGTCTTCCAGTCAAAATACTCTCCTTTCAATTATTGTATTTTTATGATTTTTTTTTTTTACTACCAATGGCGGCGATCAGTGTGACAATTGCAGTTTGGGAGTTAACCACTAGAGGGCGATGAAGGGGTTAAGTGTGACCTCATATGTGTTTCCAACTGTAGGGGGCGGGGCTGGACGTGTGACGTCATTGATCGCCTTTCCCTATATCAGGGAACAGACGATCAATGACATTGCCACAACGAAGAACAGGGAAGGTTTGTTTACACACACCTCTCCCCGTTCTTCAGCTCCGGGGACCGATCGTGGGACTCTGGCGGCGATCGGGTCCCGCGGCCACGGTCACGGAGCTTCGGACAGGGTCGTGGGCGCGCGCCGCGACCCACGGCTGGGCACTTAAAGAGGACGTACAGGTATGTGCTTGTGCCCAGCTGTGCCATTCTGCCGACGTATATGTGCAGGAGGCGGTCCTTAAGTGGTTAAGATGTAAAGTGACCCTATAAATGCAAAGTCAACATAAAATAAAATACAATCTCTTACATAGTTACATAGTTAGTCAGGTTGAAAATAGACACAAGTCCATCCACTTCAACCATAAAAAAAAAAAAAAAAATATCATACAATCCCATATACCCAATTCTATACCCACAGTTGATCCAGAGGAAGGCAAAAAACCCCAGCAGAGCATAAGATCCAATTCGCTACAACAGGGGAAAAAATGTCTTCCTCATCCCCCGAGAGACAATCAGATTTTCCCTGGATCAACTTTACCTATAAATATTAGTACCCAGTTATATTATGTATATAGCGCCCTGCTCCTGATGAACAGGCGCTGCCTCAAATTTAATGGGGGTCTGGGCTGTTATTTGGCTCAGACCAGAGTGATTAAGGGCAATTTAGCCTCTGTTCTAGCCATGGCTGTGCTGGGAGTGATCCACCATTGATCGCCTGGGGGTGTTATTACCACCCCAGGCCAAGGGTGGCAGCAGTCAGGTCATGGTACATTGTCCCCCTCAGCAACGAATTAGTGGGAGTGGTTACCCCGCTGTGCATGCTGGGGAGGGGTACTTAAGGGACAGACGCCATTGGTGCGGGGTCCGTTCGCACCTCGTGACCCGCCTGGCCGGAGGTGCGTGTTGTGGATCCTAGCTTCGGGACCATGTTGGGCACAGTGGCTGCGTTTGGTACAGTGGCTGCATTTGATGGGCACAGTGAGGCTGCAACTGATGGGTGTTTTTTTTTTCAAGGATTTGCTCCCCCAAAAAATTTGGAGCACCAGCCGCCACTGGTTATAGCATTGAACTGGGCACTAGATAACAGCACCGATCACTTTTTCTATTGCAAGCCAGTTGTATGTTCCTGTACAGGGGTCTACTGTCTTATCAGTGTCTGTTCCAGATACACCAAGAGGGCCTGTCATATCTTTTACAGTAAAAGAAGCCCAGTTTCTAAATGAGCGATGGTATGCAGAGTTTATTTTGGGCTAACCACTGGGATGGTGGCCAGAAGGTGAGAGAATATATTCTCTATGCCCAACTGCCTAAAGGACCCTATTATTCCCTTCACGCCGAGCGTACGTATATATATGCGGCCTCTGCTTTAGAGGTTATAGCGGGATGATGCCCGCAGATGCAGGTACTGTTTTTTAGAGCCAGCGGTCGGCTTTCCAGGGATAACAGCCGATGAGGCTAAAAGCCGCTCGGTTGTTATCCTGGAAGAGCGGGAGGGGACACCCCCCGCTCTTACCGGGCCTCCCATCCCACCGGGAGACCCGATCCGCAATGCGCCAATTCCGGCTCCTACAGACAGACGGAAACGGCTTTGTTCCAGTCTTCTCTGTGTAAACACGGAAACAACGTCACAACGCCACTTCCGGTTTACTCGGCTGCCAATGCGCTGGATTAAAAAAAATACAGTATTCAGAATCGCCGTTTTCGGCAATCTAAATACTTTGAAGAGCAAAGGAGGGATTTGGGGTCTTTTAGACCCCCGATCCCTCCATAAAGAGTACCTGTCACCACCTATTACTGTCACAAGGGAAGTTTATATTCCTTGTGACAGCAATAAAAGTGATCCATTTTTTTTTTAAAACACAATGTAAAAATATAAAAATAAATACGATTTTTTTTTTTAAAGCGCCATAGGTCCCCGCGAGCTCGCGCAGCAAAGAAAACTCATACGGAAGTCGCGTCCGCATATGTAAACGATGTTCAAATCACACATGCAATAATTCTAGCACTAGACCTCCTCTGTACCTCTAACCTGGTAGCCGTAAAAAAAAAATAGATTTTTATGTACCGTAGTTTGTCGCCATTCCACGAGTGGGCGCAATTTCAAAGCATGACATGTTTGGTATCTATTTACTCGGCGTAACATCATCTTTCACATTATACAAAAAAATTGAGCTAACTTTTAGTGTTTCATTTTTTTTAATTCATGAAAGTGTATTTTTTCCCCCAAAAGTTGCGTTTAAAACACCGCTGCAAAAATACCATGTGACCATTTTATTCTCTAGGGTCTCTGCTAAAAAAAATATTTGTAATGTTTGGGGGGTTCTAAGTAGTTTTCTAGCAAAAAATACGTATTTTAACTTGTAAACACCAAATTTCAATAATCGGCTTAGGCATGAAAGGATTATACAAGTTCCTGATGGGGATCGAATTTGGCCAGGTGGCATCATGGCATGAGAGCGCATACCATACTTGGAGCAGCAGTAATGAGCATTAAATCTGGCTTCGAACAAAAGCTCTGTACGTCCAATGTCTGGCTTTTTTTATTCAGACATATGGCTTTACAAACAGGGCTCAAGTCCTGCGGGAACGCGTGGGAACGGAGTTCCTGCACTTATTTCTCAGCAGGAACTCAGTTCCCTTTGCAGGACTAGAGCAGCCGAGCCGCCCGAGCCAATTCTTCACTAAGCGGTGATGCCCAGCTCGAGTTATCGCGGAATTTAGAAAGAACTTGCTTCTTTCTAAATCCCGCGATAACTCGCGGCAGACCTCCGCAATGTCTCCTGGGAACAATGACAAAAGCTCCCAGGAGACATTGCGGCATTGAGGAAGTGACGGAATTCCCGCACACTACCCGATGAATCCATATACAGGAAGCGGCCAGTAACATAAAGGATTACTAAGGTACAGTGGATCGAAAAAAAAAAAAACATGCGGTTTAGTAATTATGCATATGAGCGTATCATTTTTTTTTTTTGTGGAGGAGTGGATCTTGGGTGGGAGTTCCCACACTTTTTTCCCCAGGACTTGACCCCTGTTTACAAAAGACAATGGGGCAGATCCACGTAGCGGATCGTAATTTTATTCCGGCGTAGTGTATCATCGTAACGCTACGCCGCCGCAACTTTGCTGTATTCACAAAGCACTTGCCTCTAAAGTTACGGCGGCGTAGCGTAAATCTGCCGATCTAAGGGCGCGGAATTCAAATGTTAAAGATGTGGGCGTGTTTTATGTTAATTTTACTTGACCCAACGTATTTGACGTTTTTTCTGAACGGCGCATGCGCCGTCCGTGGGGGTATCCCAGTGCGCATGCTCGAAATTAACCCGCAACAAGCCAATGCTTACGACGTGAACGTCATTCTACGCAAAGCCCTATTCGCGAACGACTTACGCAAACAACGTAAAATTTTCAAAATTCAATGCGGGAACGACATCCATACTTAACATTGCTTACGCCTCATATAGCAGGGGTAACTATATGCCGAAAAAAGCCTTACGGAAACGACGTAAAAAAATGCGCCAGACGTACGTTCGTGGATCGCCGTATCTAGCTAATTTGCATACTCAACGCGGAAATCGACGGAAACGCCACCTAGCGGCCAGCGTAAATATGCACCTTAGATCCGACGGCGTACTAAGACGTACGCCAGTCGGATCTAGCACAGCTTCAGGCGTATCTTGTTTTGTGGATACAAAACAAAGATACGCCGGAGCAAACTAGAAGTTACGTGGCGTATCAATAGCGTAACTGCTTCGTGGATCTGGCCCAATATATTCTATTTAAGGAGCTCTGGTAATGTCGGTGCAAATTCTCTTAAATATTCCCTGCCTATTTATGTCCCTCATAAATCCAAGTCAATATAGCAGATGGTTCCAAGCAGTGGAACAAGTGCGGCAATGAAATACGTGTCCTGTGGCTTTATCTAAGGATGTTCTCGTGACCTCAGAATCCCATGCGAGAAATTATCCTTTCTGCAGGAACGCCTGCTCCCCATGAATCCCCCCCCCCCCCCCCCCAAACCCCCCTCACTGTGTTATGTAACCAGATACTTCTCAATGCGCTAACCAGGCTTTATACTCCTTGTCAAGATAATCATTGTTGATAGTACAAAAGAAATTTGTTTATGAACATTGTACAGTTCCACCCTTGTTTGGTGCCGGAATGTGGACAAATAGAGGCCTTGCTGATAGTACGGGCCTGGGGGGGACTCGGAATCCATCCAGAAACATTGGCTGTGCGTTATCCAACTCTGATCCTTATCGGACGGCAAATTCCTTATGTTACAGTTACACACAACAGATAGAACCTCGTTGTGCTAACATCTCATGCCTAGAGTATTGCCTACAAAGTCAAACATTTGGAATAAACAACCGTAAAAGGCAAGCAATTAAAGAAAAACAAAAAAAATTGGAGAATTGTTAAGAGGAATCTATTATCTTTGTAGGCGACCACACGAAATGATTGTGCAGATGTAGGTGACCAAACAGAGTTTTAGAAAAATAACAAGCCATTATGGAGGCAGGTTCGGGATTTCCTAACTGGGACATACAGGTGCCACATTACTTCAGCTTTTGGGTCACGTGGCCTTGAGCAATCTTGTTAGGTCATTGGACCTGCAGAAAATCTACCTTGTGAGTGCAGACATTAACAGAATTTTGAAGACACACGGTCACCTTGCCCATGCAGGGCATTGTGGCAATGTCTCTGGAAAGGGCATCCCCATCTCCCAAATACTTACCTTACTTTGTCTCCCTTGCAACTTCTTGCTCTTCTGTCTGCAGCCAGCTCTTGTTGGCAACCCCAGGGGGGGGGGGGGGGGGGGGCGATGACATCAATCCGTCAGTCATGTGACACTACTCGGGCCCCCATGGTTTTCTGCCAGGCCCCGCGACATCACAAGGGAGCAGGACACATACCTACAAAAAACAGATAGTGGCATTTATTGCAGAGAATCAGCAAGCTGTGAGGAAGCACAGATCAGGTAAGTACCATATATACTTAAGTATAAGCCAACCCGAATATAAGTTGAGACACCTAATTTTACCACAAAAAAACTGGGAAAATATATTGACTTGAGTATAAGCCTAAGGTGAGAAATGCAGCAACTACTGTAAGTGGAAAAGAGGGTCAACAATGTCCATTTGCAGCCTCACTGTGCCCATTTGCAGCTTAACTGTGCCCATTTGCAGCCTCACTGTGCCCATTTGCAGCCTCACTGTGCCCATTTGCAGCCTCACTGTGCTCATTTGCAGCCTCCCTGTGCCCATTTGCAGCCTCACTGTGCCAATTTGCAGCCTCACTGTGCCCATATGCATGCCTCACTGTTCCCATATGCAGCCTCATATACCTGATCTCGAGCTGTGACATTGTGGCTTGTGACATCAGTGTAACAAATGCCCACCTCCTCCTTGTCCGTGACGGAACACTGATTCAGTTTCCCAGCAGTGAGTCAGTGTTCCGCCTATCACGAACGAGGACAAGAAGGAGGCGGGGCTTTTTTAGCTAAAAAAAAAATGTGTTGGAAAAACTCAGCTTATGCCGCGTACACACGGTCGAAATTTCCGATAGAAAAAGTCAGAAGTCTTTTCATCGAATATTCTGACCCAGGGCCATCTTAAAAGCATCATGGGACCCTGGGCAAAGTAATGCTCTGGGGCCCCTACAATGATGACAGTGCAGTTAAACAGACATCAAGTAGGTAGGAGGCAGACTGCCTCGCCTGTGTATCTATCGCTCTCAGTGCCATCACAGGGCCCCCCAATTTCGGGGCAGCGTGGGCTCAATGACCAGCAGCTTTGGGGAAAGTGCAGGGGGGCCCCTGGGCAGTGCCTGGGTGTGCCCTCTCATTAAGACAGCCCTGTTATGACTATGTGAATGCCCCATCAGACTTTTTCTGTCGGAATTTCCGACGGACTTAGAGAGGAAATTGGGGGATACCACCCTTCCCTTGGGAGACACTATCACTTTGTCTTTTTATGGTCAAGAAGAAAGTGTCTCTTATGGCCCGTACACACGATCCGAATATCGGACGAAAACGATCGTCCGATGAAGAATCGTACGATTTTCGGATCGTGTGTACACTACTTTCGAGAGCCGATCACGACCGTTCATCCGATATTTTTCGATCGGACATGCACGAAAATTTTCCTCGTACGATGTCAGATCGTACGATTTTCGTTTAGTCAGTACAGTTGTCGTCCGACAATACAATACAAATACATTACAACACATGACATCACTTCCGATTATTTTTTCCGGTCGTACGAGAATTTTTCGTGACTTTAATAACCCATTTCATTTTACTTGCGACTATTAAGCGAAAAAAGTCGTACGATCCGTTGTACGATATTCGGATCGTGTGTACGGGCCATTAAAAAGAACTGTGGAAACTGGGCCCAAAAAAAGGCTGAGGGCAAAGAACTACTAATCAATATCACCTGTAGACTCCCTGCAGATGATTTTTTTTCATATTATTAACTTGCCTTGCTTTCTGCACTCATTCATTGGCTGTGTCACTGTTATTGGCTGGTGATCTTATGACTTGGGTGGGTGGAAGCAGGAGAGGTGTAGGAAGGAATAAAGCAGAAGCAGGGAGATCTTTGCAGTGCAAGTTCCCAGGTACATCTTCCTCTCCAACAAGGAGAACAGTGATCTGCACAATAGTGACATCACTAAATCTCACAAGGTTATCAAAAAGAAACAGGAATGTCTTAAATCAGTGGTTTGCAACCTTAGCATGATAAAGGGCATGATAAAGTCTTCCAAAACATCCAATTCCACATCAGAAAAGGTTTACACAATAAAGTATGGGCAGACTTGGTGGTCCTGTAGAGGATGAGGTTTCTGGGGGGGGGGGGGGGGGGGCTGGAATCTCTCCAGGAGGACTGAGGCTTTTCAGGGGAACTGTGGGAGACTAAAGGGACCTGTAGAAGGCACTTTGAGACACTGTTGTAGGTTGAGGGAGTTGTCGTTTTTTTTTTTCAATAGCAGCTCCTCAGCACAATATACTTACCTGAGTCCATCCTCAATCCAGCGCTGCCCCGTTTGCAGCTTCTCTTGTCCCCTCTTCCTGGTCTAACAGGCTTTACTGATAGCAGTGAAAGCCATTGGCACCTGCTGCTCTCAATCAAATCCTGTAAGAAGGGAGTGAGGGGCGGGGCTGAGCCACAATCTGTGTGTCTATATACGCACACAGCCTGGATCAAGCCCACACGAGTGCCCCCCATAGCAGGCGGCTTGCTATGAGGTCACCCGGAGAAGAGGAGGAACCCCGGAATATGGCCCCTCTATGCAAAACCATTGCACAGAGAAACTAAGCATGAGATGTTTTTCATTTTAGGAAACAAAATACATTTGTAATCGCTTTAATTCACTTTTAATTTGCCCATAGCTCCCAACTGTCCCTGATTTCGAGGGACTGTCCCTGATTTGGAGCAATGTCCCTCTGTCCCTCATTCTCCTCATTTGTCCCTCATTTTGGTCTGATCCATAAAGTTGTATATAAAATGCACTTTTTATCTATCAAAAAGTGTTTCCCAGTGGTAAACTTTTCATCTGATTTCTAAATGGCTGCATTTGTAAATTCCAAAAGCCAATATAATGGAATAGTAGCGGTAAAAAAGCACTTGTGGGTTTTATTTTTTTGTACAATTCTCCTTTAAGGGGGCGTGGCAAGGGGTGTGTCCTATGCCTGCATACTTTTGCCGATAGATGTCCCTCATTCCCATCTCAGAAAGTTGGGAGGTATGACTTTGCCTGCATGATTCAATGTGCTATGGTCAGCTGAGCTCTACACCTTCTTCCTGAGTGCTAGTGGGAAGAGATTACTTACAATAATGGCATGATCTGCCCCAACATTTTAGGAACAATCAAAATAATAAATGCTGAGGAAAGCAATCAGCCAATCACATGGATAAGAAATTTGATTTCTGGAGGTGTTCTGAACACAAAAATGGCCTCCTATGTTGCTTTGTTGACAACGTAACACCATTTAAATTCTCTGCCAGTTTCGGGGAAAAAAATGAGGCCTTGTACACACGTACGGGTTTCCAACCAGGAAAACAGCCATTAGACCTTTTGGCCGGGAAAACCGGCCGTGTGTATGCTCCATCGCAATTTTCCTGACAGGAAAACTGTCGGGGAAAAAAAAAGAGAACCAGCTCTTTTTTTCCCCCGCTGGGATTCCCATCCCATTTTATCCAGCAGTTTTACAAGGAACCACTGCGATGGAGCATACAAACGGCCGGGATTCCCGACCAAAGCTCTCATGGCAGTTTTGCTGTCGGGAAACCCGGTCATGTGTAGGGGGAAAAAGTTACCGAGCAGGTTCTCGGTTTTCCCCTCGGGTTTGCTGGCGGTAAAAAGTCAGCCAGGAAACCCGTACGTTGTGTACGAGGCTTTACACTTAGTCGCAGAATGATATTGTGTAATTTTAATAAACTCCCTTTGCGAAATGGATTGAAGCTTAATTAAGTATGTTCCTTTTTGGGGGTAGGAAACAATTACATTTTGGGGTATGTCCAAGCCACTAAGTTATAAATTATGTTTCAGTGTCATACTTTTGTTCTGCGAAGCTGTTTGTTGAGCTCCTTGAAGCTAAAACTGTGTGGCGTCAATGTAATTGCACCCGAGCTACTGTGCCTGAGTGAAATGGTGAAAATATATCTTACCACAGTTGTCCTGATTTAGCTACTCATAGACATTGTATGTTACTTCACCATCACAATTTCAGCAAGTTGGGAGATGATCTGAATGTCTTTGGGTGATATCGCCCTTGAGGGGAAGTTTCCCCAGTTTGGATCTTTTTGGCTAATGAACGGCTGGTTTCCCAACATAGTGTTTCTCAACCAGGGTGCCATGACACCCTGGGGTGCCACCTGTGTTCCCCAAGGTGCTGCAAGCATGGGACTCGGTTTGCCCTGGATGAATTTCATGCGTTGCCATGGTGCAGGCCAGTCAGCTGCCAACACCATAACTACTAATGGTGCTCTAGGGCCAGGACATGTGACATCTTTCATTGCAATGGTGATAAAGGCTTGGTAGCCCACACCATGGCAACATGTGACTCTGATCCAGGACACACAGCACACAGGGCCTCCCCAGCACTTAGGAGAAGAGTCCACCTCCTCTAGACCTCCTCCGCAGCTGCTGGAGCCAAAATATAGGGTGATGTGAAGAGGGGACTGTGTAATTGGAAGGCTCTGTAATGATAGGGCTGTGTGGCTTGGGAAGCTCTGTGATTGGGGGGCCTTTGATGTATAGTGGCGACTCTTCTGCAGGGCTGGTGCAAGAATTTCTGACGCCCTAGGTGAAACCTAATTTTTATGCCTCCCTTTGGCTCCAACCCTGACTCCACCCCCTTTGTCCTGCCCATGTATACCCCACCTTTTTATAGATTGCTACCATTTTGGGGGGTAGAGTCAGTCACTGAGCCTGGAGGTGGTGGGGGGCATCAGTACGGCGCCCCTGACTGATGTGTGCTCTAGGCCTACCTTGTCTATAGGTAGCGCTGACTCTGTACAGGGGATATGTACACAGATAATCAAGGCACTGATGATCAGTGCTGTCTATCAGTGCCACCTATATGGAGTGCCACCTCCATTAGTGCAGCTTATCAGTGGACACAGCAGGTGTACGGAATTCAGAAACTCAGCACAGGGATGGTGGGAACCCCTCATAATGGGCACAGCGGGGGTACAGACACGGGAACCCAGCACAGGGATGGTGAAAACCCCTCATGAAGGGCACAGCAGGTGTATAGACCCCGGAACTCAGCATAGGGATGGTGGGAACCCCTCATAATGGGCACAGTGTGTGTACAGACCCAGGAACTCAGCACAGGGATGGGGGAGCCCCTCATAATGGGCACAGCGGGTGTTCAGACCCTGGAACTCAGCATAGGGATGGTGGGACCCCTCATAATGGGCACAGCGGGTATACAGACCCAGGAACTGAGCACATGGATAGTGGGAACCCCTCATAATGGGCACATCAGGTGTACAGACCCGGGAACTCAGCACAGGGATGGCAGGAACCCCTCATAATGGACACAGCGGGTGTACAGACCCAGGAACTCAGCACAGGGATGGTGGGAACCCCTCATAATGGGCACAGCAGGTGTACAGACCCCAGAACTCAGCATAGGGATGGTGGGGACTCCTTATAATGGGCACAGCGAGTGTACAGACCCCGGGAACTCAGCATAGGGATGGTGGGAACTCCTCATAATGGACATAGCGGGTGTACAGGCCAGGGAACTCAGCACAGGGATGGTGGGAACCCCTCATAATGGACACAGCGGGTGTACAGACCCGGGAGCTCTGCACAGGGATGGTGGGACCCCCTTGTAATAGGCACAGCGGGTGTCTTCTGTTATGAGTGGCTCTGATGTGAAGGGGTGACTCTAACCTAAAGAAGGAACTCTGATGTAATTTAGGGACCTCTGACTTGATGAGGGACCTCTAATGTGATGGGGGGGGGGGGGCTTCTAATGTGAAATTAGTTTAATCAAGGCGGTTGCGTGCCTTGTCCCAAGCACAATTTTCCCATTGATAAGTAACATTTAAATGTTTTACATTTTAGACTGGGGTACCTCGAGATTTTGCATACTTTTAAGGGCAAGACTAAAAAAAGGTTGAGAAACATTGTCCTAACAGTATCGGTAATGTGATGACCATCAACATACATTCTCTCACAACAAAAAGATTTGTTTCTATGTTTTAGCTAAGGCATAAAATGGGGTCAGCTTTTTCATGCACATCCAAATACTGTATATAACCAACTTTTGGCCATGTTGGCCAGCTGTCTCCATCCTGCCTAAAATTCTGGCCATTGACAAAGGTCTTCCCACCTTTCTTCATATGTCATAGAACAACCCAACCCAACCTAATGCTTCCTTTTTATAAACAAATAATTACGGTCTTCAAAAATGTTTGGTGGTTGCCATACAAATGTTGTATTTGATATCTTACAGTATATTTTTTTTACAGGTGACCGAGGACTAAAAGGAGAGAAAGGTGACAAAGGGGACAGAGGAGAATTAGGTAAGAGAACTTAAGCTGCTCTTTGTGTTCCTTTAGATCAGGGGTATGCTACCTCAGCCCTCCAGCTGTTTTGAAACTACAAATCCCATGAGAAATTGCAAGACCCTAACAATCACAGGGATGACTCCTAGAGGCAGAGGCATAATGGGATTTGTAGTTTCATCACAGCTGGAGGGACGAGGTTGCCTAACCCTGCTTTAGATGTTTAAGAGTGCCCAGTGGCTATGGTAGTCTAGATTATTTTGTCTATGTTTTATTCATTTTAAAACACAGGAAGTAAAGAAATCCAGTGATCTTCCAACTTCCTGTTGGGCTGACAACATAGTGCCTCTGCTGCAGTAAAACCCAAACCACTAGTGTCAGCCCTGCCTGCTGGACTACAGAACTCCCCCGATTACTCACCCATCTTTGTCCCTCTTCAAATCCATACATTGACTTCTTACCCAGAAAAACTGTGCTGCTACCTGGATTCTAAGAGCCTGCTCACACACACCGTGTGTAGGGAAAAGATTTCCGGGGGATGTAGTTCTGGAGGCATGCCTAAATCTAAAGCAGTTGAGCTCCCAGCAGTTGCTCCTGTAAAGAATTTTACAAGCCTGGTGATGATGTAAAAGGATGTAATAAATGTAGCCCTCTTTTGGGAAGGGGTTAGGAAAAATGGCACTCCCCAAACAGGATAGTCTGTTAACCTGTAGGTAAATAAGAGAACCAGAACCTTTTGCTAAGTGGAGGAGTGGGTTTAATAATAAAGTTGGCAGTGCCTCCACCCAGGACAGGACTTCTGTGAACAGACGGGATTCCTTTTCTGGGAATTTTACCTGCAATCAGCATATAACATTACCCATAAGTACATTGATGCACACCAGTATAGAAATGATACAAGCACATAACAGTACATCCATAGGAGTCCTGGTGGATTTGTGCACATATAACTGGGTAAATCAGGGCTCAAGTCCTGCGGGAACGCGTGGGAATGGAGTTCCTGCACTTTTTTCACAGCAGGAACGCAGTTCCCTTTGCAGGACTAGAGTCGCCCGAGCCAATCTTTCACTAAGCGGCGATGCCCAGCTCGAGTCACTGTCAGAACTTGCTTCTTTCTAAATCCCGCGATAACTCGCGACAGACCTCCTGGGAACAATGACAAAAGCTCCCAGGAGACATTGCGGCATCGAGGAAGTGACGGAATACCCGCACACTACCCGATGAATCCATATACAGGAAGCGGCCAGTAACATAAAGGATTACTAAGGTACAGTGGATCGGGAAAAAAAAACATGCGGTTTAGTAATTTTTTTTTGGTGGGGGAGTGGATCTTGGGTGGGAGTTCTCACACTTTTTTCCCCAGGACTTGACCTGGGGTACATATAGTTATGAATAGAGATACCTCCAGATGAATGTTGCTGCAAAGCCCAGTTCCAGGGGCCCCTGAGGATGATGTCACATCTGTCGAAGACCTAAAGACACAGGGGTATCCTGCAACCATTGTCCAACCAGCCTGGAATGGGATTTCTCACCGGCAGGAACTGTGGTGTGGCACTGGAACGCAGAGTCAGTCTGCACTTTGGTCCCTAGTAGTGTAAATAGTCTCTTCTGGTCCAGGATTTTGTAGCATGGGCAGGACATGTGGCTGAGATTTTCTGTCTTGTCTCCACTCCCTCCTTCTGGGGGTTTTAAAGCCAACAACCCAGGGGGCAGGAAGTGCATACATAATTATATTTACAGACATTTACCAATTCAGACAGTAGAGGGTAGTAGATCCCTACTCACGTTTAATAATATTTATGCTCCAGGGTGAGAGAGAGGTATAAGGGTTACATTTAGGTAATCCCTGGACATACATTTTAAGCTGAACTGACTTTCTGCCTAATTATTGCCACGGAAATATATGTAAGCTACAACGTACATTTATATCTAATATACCTTTGGGTGTAAAGTATTAACCTTTATGGACCTACCTAATAGTGTATGATTGATCTTTGCAATTGAAGCTATGCATTTAATATCGGTAGACCACAAAATGAAGTGTAAGGGCCCATCAGTTGCATGAGCATAATATAGATGGCTTTTTATCTGGTGATAGGCGGTGATTTTATCACAACTGACAGCCTGTAATTAACTTTTTTTTTATTATTATGTTACAGAATAAAGATATATTGTTTTCAAATTGCATGAGCTTCATGTATGTTATTTCTTTAATTCAGTGTTTTCCTAAGGCCCCGTACACACGAGAGGATCTATCCGCTGGAATTTATCCGCGGATCGGTTTCAGCGGATAGATCCGGTGGTGTGTACGACCCAGCGGATATTTATCCGCGGATATTTTTCGGGCCGATGGATTTCCAGCGGATAAAAATTTCTTAGCATGCTAAGAAATCTATCAGCTGGAATCCAGTCCAGCGGATTGATCCGGTGGCCTGTACAGACTCACCAGATCAATCCGTCCGATTCCCTCCCTCGCATGCGTCGTAATGATTCGACGCATGCGAGGAAGTCCTTATATTTCAGCGTTGCGCACGCCATCATCGCGGCGACGGCGCGACACGTCACCGCGGAGGGAATTCCGCGCGGATTTTGATCTGATGGTTAGTACAACCATCAGATCAAAATCCGCCAGAGGATTTATCAGACCGTTTCCGCGGATAAATCCTCTCGTGTGTACAAGGCCTAAGAATGTCTAAACCTCTGCAGGGAACCTAGCACGGATAATTTCCCTTTCTCCTGAAACTAAATACAGAGTCATTGTAAGCAGGTTGAAACAGGTTCAACGTGCAGAACCCTTTGCCGCCCCTGTGATTTTCGAGAGACCCATGGCAAACCAGAGTGCAGGGGTAATACATGCACAGAATGCAGGGGTCTGGAGTTGTTAATACACACAGTGGCAGGTGTCAGGAGTAAGCAAAGCACAGAACGCAGAGGTAATTAATGCACAGTATGTAGAGGTGTGGAGTTAATAATGCACAGAGTGCCAAACTCAGGAGCAAGTAATGCACAAAGTGCAGGGTTCAGGAGCAAGTAATGCACAAAGTGCAGGGTTCAGGAGCAAGTAATGCACAGAGTGCAGGGGTCATGAGTAAAAAACACACAGGGGTTCTGGTAGAACAGAGGGGAGGCTAGGGTGGACTTTGATGGCATCGTATGTGAAACTGATAATCAGTCAAGGTTATTGTAACGGAACATCCCACACTCCGCTTGAGTGCTTCCGTCATATACCGCTTCCTATCAGTCTGGATATAGATATCAGATATTCCAGCTGCTCACAAGCACACAACGAGATGAGACTTGTTTGTCTGCTGAACATGGAGTTTTTAATAGAACCAAGGATACAAGAATATATAAATACAGTTAAAGGAGGTAACCAGAACATAAATTAACATGAGCTAATTAACTAATCATTTACCCAGACTAGGCAACTCATAGATATGACCTTTCAGGGTAGGCATCACGTCTCCTCGCTCACCTGCTATACAATACACATTATCATAAGTGTAAACACAGGCCATCTTCACACACTAGCAGGGTCAATTAGCACAGAGAACAGACAGATGGCTGGAATTGGTGACATTAGCATCTAATAGTATGTGTCCCAACATTATGAATGAGTCACTCTTACCATTAACCCGTTGAGTTCAGAATCAACAAACAGTAAATAGTTCTTTACAGATATCCTGGAATATATTGTGGATAATAATTACATAATTATCCCATCTCAGGTAGTCCAATATATAATTTCTCAGTCATCCTATGCCCCTAGTGGACATAGGATGATTTTAGACATAAGAGGGTCCAGGGATGTCCCGGGTGAGTCTGTCAGTTATATTATAAAAAAGATTTTTATTACAAAATATAGAAAAAGTTCATATGCATATTCATACAATAAAAATACTAAACGTGACAGCCATGAATTAACTAGTTATTGACATTCTATTGTTACCAATGAAATATCCAATCATCAATAGTGCGATGTATAGAGACACTACATGTTTCGCGGTTTACTTGGTAATATCCGCTTCCTCAGTATTTTTATTGTATGAATATGCAGGAAAAAAAGGGAATTACTCAAAAAAGAGCAACCAATGGTCGGGCTTTATAGGCAGGACAAACAGGAATAGCAAAAAAAATAATTATTACACAAATAACATATACACAAAGCAACACAATGTACAAAGATAAAAAAACATGTACAAAGATGTAAAGTATGAATAATGTCCCCTGTGGGTCTACGCGTTTCCTCCTAATGTGGCATTGTGAGTGCTTTGCCTTTTTCCCAGTGTCGTTATTCTATATGAATATGAACTTTTTCTATATTTTGTAATAAAAATCTTTTTTATAATATAACCTTGACTGATTATCAGTTTGACATACGATGCCATCAAAGTCTACCCTAGCCTCCCCTCTTTCCTACAATATTTTGACGGGACGAAGGCATCAATTTAAATAACTTTGCTATATCCTAGCACTTCCATATAACACACAGGGGTTGATTTACTAGAACAGAAGAGTGCAAAATCTGGTCCAGCTCTACCCAGAATCCAACCAGCTTCCAGGTTTTCTTTGTCAAAGCTTAATTGAACAAGCGGAACTTAGAAGCTGATTGGCTACCCTGTAGAGCTGCACCAGATTTTGCACTCTCCAGTTTTAGTAAATCAACCCCCATAGAGTATAGGAAAAGGTGGCGGCTGGTGCTCACATTTCTTGGGGGCCCCAGCCAGCCATCCATCCATCCGACCACTACCAAGCCCTCCTCCCACCCCCCTACCCCTTCTCTCGATCAATCGCTACTACCCATCCCGTCAAGCACCACTTTGCTCGCTTGCCCATTGCCCGCCAGCCCCGCACGTACCTTCATCCCTGTGTCTCTGTCTCCGAGTCCCAGTGGTCTCCTCCCGGCCAATCAGGAGTCCTGGAATCCATCCAATGGGGTAATAGGACTTTGGGGCAATCGGGTCTCAGGACCCGCTGATTGACCAGGAGGTAAAACAGGAAGACATTAGCGAATATTAATTTGCTAATGTCACACAAGTGGGTGGGCTCTGGAATGCTCTGTGCCCTGAGCCCACCCTTTTTTAAGCCAATTAGATGCTCAGGCTCTAATTACGTGCTTCCAAAAAAAAAACATTGAAATCCAATGCGTCCAGTACCCCACATGTAGATTTGGGGGCTGGATGCATGAATAGGGTGGGGGGCTCCCCTGCGCCTGGCATGAGCAGCCGCCACTGATAGGGATAAGGAGCAAATAACACACAAAGTGCAGGGGTTAGGAGTAAGTAATGCACAGAGAGAAGGTGTCCATAGCAAGTAATGCACAGAGTGCTGGAGTCAGGAGTAAGTAACACACAGAGTGAAGGGGTAAGTAATGTACACAATGCATGTGTCTGGAGCAAAAAGTGCACAGAGTGCAGAACTCAGGAGCATGTAATGCTCAGAATGCAGGGGTCAGGAGCAAGTAATGCACAAAGTGAAGGGGTTGAGAGTAAGTAATGCTCAGAGTGCCAGGGTTCAGGAGTGAGTGACACATAGAGTGCAGGGGTAAGTCATGTACATAATGCAGGAGTCTGGAGTAAATAATGCAAGAGTGCAGAACCCAGGAGCATGTAATGCACATAATGCAGGGGTCAGGAGCAAGTAATGAGCAGGTAATGCACAGAGGTCAGGGGTCAGTAGCAATTAATACACAAAGTGAAGGGGTTGGGAGTAAGTGATGCACAGAGTGCCAGAGTTCAGGAGTGAGTGACACACAGAGTGCAGGGGTAAGTAATGTACACAATGCAGGAGTCTGGAGTAAATAATGCAAGAGTGCAGGACTCAGGAGCATGTAATGCACATAATGCAGGGGTCAGGAGCAAGTAATGAGCAGGTAATGCACAGAGGTCAGGGGTCAGTAGCAAGTAATGCACAAAGTGAAGGGGTTGGGAGTAAGTGATGCACAGAGTGTCAGAGTTCAGGAGTGAGTGATACACAGAGTGCAGGGGTAAGTAATGTACATAATGCAGGGGTCAGGATCATGTAACGCACATAATGCAGGGGTCAGGAGCAAGTAATGCACAAAGTGAAGGGGTTGGGAGTAAGTGATGCACAGAGTGCCAGAGTTCAGGAGTGAGTAATACACAGAGTGCAGGGGTAAGTAATGTACATAATGCAGGGGTCAGGAGCATGTAATGCACAGAATGCAGGGGTCAGGAGCAAGTAATGCACAGAATGCGGGGGTCAGGAGCAAGTAATGCACAGGGGGCAGGGGTCAGTAGCAAGTAATGCACAAAGTGAAGAGGTTTGAAGTAGGTGATGCACAGAGTGCCAGAGTTCAGAAGTAAGTGACACACAGAGTGCAGGGCTGTGGAGTAAATAATGCAGAGAGTGCAGTGCTCAGAAGTCAGTAATGTATAGAGTGCAGTGGTCAGACGTAAGTAACATACAGACTGCAGGGGTTAGTTTCTGCAAAGAAATGTGTTTATTTCCTAATGTGCTCCTTTGTCTGTGCCTCCAATTTCCTCTGAGTTGAAACCCAAAGATTTTCAGCATTCAGCACACTCCTGGTTGTGTCAGATGCCTAGTCACCCACTGTGTGTTTGTGTTCCTTCTGCTGGCCTCTGTACCTTGTAGTGATGTAGAGTACGGTGGAAGAAACTACAGCGCACAGAGGGGTACATCAGCATCTGACATTCCTGGAAACATGGAATGCAGAAGATCTTTGTCTACGCTTCATTCTTGAACCCAAGGGAGTTCGGAGGCAGTGAAGGATTGCTTTTCAATAATAAAAAAAAAATGGTAAATTGAGTCATTTTCAACCTGACAAAGTAAAATGTAAAAAAGTTCCTAAAAGTTTATTTTTAAACTAAAAGAAAATGTTCAAAGCCTATATACTCTTGAGTAAACAGACTTTAAAGTGAGACACCTGGACCTTCAGCCGTACATTGCCGGTACTTTGTTCCTGGGTAGCACGCCACGCGTCATTAAAGTACGGAGTGAAAGCGCGCGTAGCTGTGGCCTAAGTCATGTAATCAGATCATGTAACTGTAGAGAGGTCGCCTCCCATGTGGACATCTTTGACGGCTGCTTTTTTGCTCTCCTCTTTTATAGGTAAACAGAACCTTATTGTTGTCATTGTAGAGAGCTTCTTATGGGATAGAAACAGATGCTTAACCTTTCCACAAGGAAAACCGTTCCGAAGTCCATGCATCTGTTTTATCCCTAAGAATGTCTCATTTGTAAGCAATTTCCTGGTGCTTTTATAGGACGGCCATCCTAGGAGAGGCCTTCCGATTCCCATTCCAACTATTATAAGAATGAGAGGATTGTCAGCTATGTCTGAGGGTTCGCCCTGCTCTGGTTCATTTTACCACATGATGCTCAACTGGGCCAGGTAAGAATGGGGATTGTGTAATGCCGCGTACACACGGTCGGAATTTCCGTCAGAAAAAGTCAGATGGGAGCTTTTCGTCGGATATTCTGACCGTGTATGCCCCATCGGACTTTTTATGGCGGAATTTCTGACGGACTTATGCCTCGTTTCCACTGAACGGAACGGTTCGGGTCAGTAAATTTGGAATGGTTAGAATGGACCGGTCTATTCTCGTGAGCGTTTCCACTGCAAATCGGACCGTCAGGGACCATACAGGATTTAGAAAAAATGCCCAGCGCGTCCACCAATCAGTGGAATGTATTGCATCTCTGCCCTAATGGAACCGTTCCATTTTCTATGGCCCCACATCTGAAGCAGGACCCAGAATGGTCCGGTACGGTTCGGTTTTATGGCACACTTTCATAATGGAAACACCCAAAATAGCGTACCGAACCGTACCGAACCGTACCGAACCGATCCACTCAGTGGAAATGAGGCAATAGATAGAGAGCAGGTTCCCCATTTTTCCGTCTGAAATTTCGACTGAGGTTTTCCCGTTGGAAAGTCCGACCGTGTGTACGCGGCATAAGGGTTCTGATTCACATTTTCGGAGCAGAACAGTGACATTTTTAAGGTTGTAATATTTTCCATTGCCTGTGTAGCGCCTGGTTACTTTGAAGTACCGGTGCTGTTTGGATTTGAAGGGAGATCAGAGTGTAGTTAGGCTCTGATCCAAATTGTTATGCTTAAAATAGGGTCTCTGTCTCGGCTTGGCTGTGCTGTGGGCTCATTCTGTTGTGCTGGGGTGTACTTCCCGACCCTGTGCAGTGGGTGGCAGCGGTGGAGCCAAGGTTTGGGTGCTCTTCCCCAGCAGCCAATCGGGAGGGTGTAGCCTAGCTGTGCATGCTGGGGGAGGGTATTTGTGGGGCGGACGCCATTGGTTCTAGGTCTTCTTCGTCCAGTGTGGTACCCACATTTAGGGTGACCACATCACGGCGCCCCGGCGTTATGGCCTACCTAGCAGGGGCGTGCATGCCACGCGGTGTTCCTGGTTCCGGGGCCATGTTGGTCCAGAACATCTGAGCAGCGACGGGAGCCCAGTGAGCGACTGGGTTCCCACCTTTGAGGATCCCAAGCGGTATTGCTGTTCAGTGGGGAGTCCGTCTGAGGAGCGCCAATGAGAGTCTGGCGATCCAAAAAGGCCTCGCCAAACCACCGGGGATCAAGGTAGCCGGACACTGAAGGATTGATCACCTGTCAGTCGGTACCTGTGCGACATTAAGAAGGAGATCCAGGCGTAATTCACCTAAGGAGGATTACCTCCGTAACTACAAGTCAGAGAGGGCCTGTGGCAGAGGTGTCTCCCTGAAGTCCATTCAGGAGGGTCTGTGGCAGAGACTTTATCCTACAAATGTTCAAATGATACTCCGCCTGCCAGTTCAGTGAGAGGGGCCTGTCCGGGTACACTAAACCCACTCAGGCAGGAGTGGTGCAGAAAGTGTTACATATGGGAACAGGACTGTTTCAAATACTACGCCTGAATCTGCTGTTCTTCTTCTTCCTGCAAACGCTATTCCTTTCATCAACAGTTGATTATTTTTTTACCCGGCTGGGTAATAAAGAGAACAGCAAAGACATTTGTTGCGGACATTCCTTTACTACTGCTATATGCACCATTCACCCCTAGGAATACACAAGGTAAATGTACCACCCAAAACAACCAGCAGCTCCTCCAGGGGTAGTGCTACACCTGTTTTTGTTCTGTTATGCCTTCATAGGCTTTTGAAGTGTCAATGGTGCCCAATGGGAAATTTTGCTGTAGGGTTGTGTACCATAGTGGGCTTTCTTGCTGAGAACATATCCCCCATGGCAATGAGCAACATTGGAAGATCTATTGGATCAAATTGATACATCAAAAGCCTAATAACGAATGCAATAAAAATAGTCATTACAGATTACAAAATGTGTTCATGTTATGTTGGTTAACCTGCATCTAACTGAGTCTCCTTGCTCTAGAGGAGTCTTCTCCATAACTCCTGACCTTTGGGTTCCCTTATACCTTGTGTTGCGGTGATGCATGGCACTTATTGCACAGCACTCTGTATGCCAACGTTGTGCGATGTGGTTTGCTGACGCCTCCTGGCCTTTACTTTTTTTAATGGCCAAATGGCAACTTTATATTGCAGGACCATTTCGCAGCTGTGAGTCAAGTGCTTGGCTCGTGTGGATGCGGTGCGGCCCCATTGATCTCAATAAGCAAGGTTGAGAAGCGGTGCCACCTGTCAAACTTTGCAGCTTACGTTAAAACTGCTGTGGCCACAAAGCAGGGAATCGCAGCCACGGCATGTGTACTGTCCAATCAGGCTGTGATGTTGAAATTCAGGTGGCTGGCTGGGGGAAGGGGGGAGGAGTAGAACCGTTGCCCAGCTGTTTTTACAGCCCCCCATCCACCAGTGTGAAAAAGCCAGAAAGGGAAACAATAATGCCGCGTACACACGACTGTGATTCTTGTCAAGCCTGCCTTGCATACACACGATCGTGAAAAAAAAAATGCTCGAGCAAAGCGCGGTGATGTACAACACGTAAGACGGCACCAGTAGCGGTGCGTCCATAAAGGGCGCAGGAGCAACGCCCCCTCTCGCTCCTGCACCACCACTGAATACATTACATAGATTCATGATGCATTGCATGAATCTATGTATTGTTGCTGCCGCCCACTATTCAGATGGCCGGCCCCCTGGTGAGCGCCGGCCATCTGAATAACGGCAGCTGGTTGGCTTTGGAAGTGCTGTATTTGGCTTCCAAATAGTTATCCAAGGGATGCACGGGGTGTGCGTTTCCCTGGCTAACACTGACAGGCGTCTCAGCCAATCAGGTTCACCGGTTATGGTAAGTGGTAACCTGATTGGCTGAAGCGTCATCGAGGGCGGGGGAAGACATTTAGGGATGGTGGAAGCAGGATGGCTGACCCCAGAAAGGTAAGTGGCGGGGGGTAATCGTCAGGGTTAATCGCCAGGGCTAGAAGCAATCGTCAGGGTTAATCATAAGGGCTAGCGGTAATCTTCATGTCTAATCATCAGGGCTAGCACTAATCGTCAGGGCTAGCGGCAATCATCAGGGTTAATTACCAGGGCTAGCGGTAATCGTCAGGGCTAGCGGTAATCATCAGGGCTAGCAGCAATCATCAAGGTTAATCGGTAGGGCTAACGGTAATCGTTAGGGCTAGCTGCAATCATCACGGTTAATCGTCAGGGCTAACCGTAATCATCAGGGCTAGCTGCAATCGTCAGGGTTAATCGTCAGGGCTAGCGGTAATCGTCAGGGTTAATCATCAGGGCTAGCAGCAATCGTCAAGATTAATTGCCAGGGCTAGCGGTAATCGTCAGGGTTAATCGTTAGGGCTAGCAGCAATCGTCAGGGTTGATCGTCAGGGCTAGCTGTAATCGTCAGGGCTAGCTGTAATCGTCAGGGCTAGCTGTAATCGTCAGGGCTAGCTGTAATCGTCAGGGCTAGCGGCAATCATCAGGGTTAATCGTCAGGGCTAACGGTAATCGTTAGGGCTAGCTGCAATCGTCAGGGTTAATCGTCAGGGCTAGCTGCAATCGTCAGGGCTAACGGTAATCGTTAGGGCTAGCTGCAATCGTCAGGGTTAATCATCAGGCCTAGCTGCAATCGTCAGGGTTAATCGTCAGGGCTAACGGTAATCGTCAGGGCTAGCAGCAATCGTCAGGGTTAATCGTCAGGGCTAGCGGTAATCGTCTGGAATAGCGGCAATAGCAGCAATCGTCAAGATTAATTGCCAGGACTAGCGGTAATCATCAGGGTTAATCGTCAGGGCTAGCGGCAATCGTCAGTGTTAATCGTCAGGGCTAACGGTAATCGTCAGGGCTAGCAGCAATCGTCAAGATTAATCGCCAGGGCTAGTGGCAATCATCAGGATTAATCGCCAGGGCTAGCAGCAATCGTCAGGGCTAGCAGAAATCGTCAGGGTTAATCGTCAGGGCTAGCAGCAATCGTCAGGGTTAATCGTCAGGGCTAGCGGTAATCGTCAGGGCTAGCAGCAATCGTCAGGGTTAATCGTCAGGGCTAGCGGCAATCGTCAGGGCCAGCAGAAATCGTCAGGGTTAATGGTCAGGGCTAGCGGTAATCGTCAGGGTTAATCGTCAGGGCTAGCGGTAATTGTCAGGGCTAGCGGCAATCATGAGGGTTAATCGCCAGGGCTAGCAGCAATCATCAAGATTAATTGCCAGGGCTAGTGGTAATCGTCAGGGTTAATCGTCAGGGCTAGCGGTAATCGGCAGGGCTAGCATCAATCATCAGGGTTAATCGCCAGGACTAGCAGCAATCGTCAAGATTAATCACCAGGGCTAGTGGTAATCGTCAGGATTAATCGCCAGGGCTAGCAGCAATCGTCAGGGTTAATCGCCAGGGCTAGCGGTAATCGTCAGGGCTAGCAGCAATTGTCAGGGTTAATCGTCAGTGCTAGCGGTTTTTGTCAGGGTTAATCGCCAGGGCTAGCAGCAATCGTCAGGGTTAATCGCCAGGGCTAGCAGCAATCGTCAGGATTAATCGCCAGGGCTAGCGGCAATCGTCAGGGCTAGCAGCAATCGTCAGGGTTAATGGTCAGGGCTAGCGGCAATCGTCAGGGTTAATCGTCAGGGCTAGCGGTAATCGTCAGGGTTAATCGCCAGGGCTAGCAGCAATCGTCAGGGTTAATCGCCAGGGCTAGCAGCAATCGTCAGGGCTAGCAGCAATCGTCAGGGTTAATCGCCAGGGCTAGCAGCAATCGTCAGGGCTAGCAGCAATCGTCAGTTTAATCGTCAGGGCTAGCGGCAATCGTCAGGGCTAGCGGCAATCGTCAGGGTTAATCGTCAGGGCTAGCGGTAATTGTCAGGGCTAGCGGCAATTGTCAGGGCTAGCGGCAATCGTCAGGGTTAATCATCAGGGCTAGCGGTAATCATCAGGGTTAATCGCCAGGGCTAGCAGCAATCGTCAGAGTTAATCGCCAGGGCTAGCGGTAATCGTCAGGGTTAATCGTCAGGGCTAGCGGCAATCGTCAGGGTTAATCGTCAGGGCTAGCGGCAATCGTCAGGGTTAATCATCAGGGCTAGCGGTAATTGTCAGGGCTAGCAGCAATCGTCAGGGTTAATCGTCAGGGCTAGCTGCAATCGTCAGGGTTAATCACCAGGGCTAGCGGCAATTGTCAGGTTTAATCGTCAAAGCTATCGTTAATCGTCAGGGCTACCGGCAATTGTCAGGGCTAATCACCTTTTTTGTCTTACTATGATAATCACATGACACAAGGGGTAAGGCTTGTACAAAACTGGATCATCACTCTGCCTTGGCAGGACAATGTTTAAAGTGTAACTCCACTTTTGTTGAGAAAAACATATTCCCCTCTGGGTGATCTATGTACATTACAGGGATTTTAACAAACTTTGTTGCAGATTGCTACCTTTTATTATTCTGAAGAAATCCCTGTGTGTCTGTCTGTGTCCATGTGGGAAAGTGAGTCTAATGGGAGTGGTTTCAAAATTATCAATCAGTTGTGCACCTGCAGGGCTCTAATGAAGAAAGCTGCTGGGCCTGCATCCCTTTAGATGTGATTTCCTATTGGGAGTATCTCACCAAAAATTACATTTTTGTTGCAGGTGATGCCTGAAATCTGACTTGTATCTTAGTGCAGACTTCTGAGAAAATCAGTGAGCCAATCACACAAGCAGAAAATGTTTTTTCTTGGGGGGGGGGGGGGGGGGGGTTCTGTTCACTATCTGCCTATCTGTTAAAAGGAATGTTTACCTTCATGTAAAGTAGAAGCAGATTTGGCTCTTCCAAAGCCAAGCTGGATCCCTCTGTGAATGCTGATGTTTGGTGTCACGACCCAGAATGCTTTATATACTCAGTAAATATACAGAAGATGTCCGGCTAGCTGAGTGTATTTACATTGGAGCCGCCTGTCTGTGTAATCATATTGGGGATCAATCCACAGGACTCCGAGCTTCTTCGCTTTAATGATGTTAACCACTTAACCCCCGGACCATATTGCTGGTCAAAGACCAGAGCACTTTTTGCGATTCGCCACTGCATCGCTTTAACTGATTTGCGCGATTTTCGCGGTCGTGCGACGTGGCTCCCAAACAAAATTGGCATCCTTTTTCCCCCACAAATAGAGCTTTCTTTTGGTGCTTCACTAATGCTTAGTCGACGTGAACGTAACCTACGCCCATCCCCATTCACGTACGACTTACGCAAACGACGTAAAATACGACGCTGTTCCGACGTTTCCGACGTCCATACCTAACATGACTTACCCCTGCTTTATGAGGGGTAAAGTTATGCCGGTCGGACGCCTTACGTAAACAGCGTATTTTAATACGCCGGCCGCAAGTACATTTGTGAATCGGCGTATCTAGCTCATTTGCATATTCAACGTGGAAATCAACGGAAGCGCCACCTAGCGGCCAGCGTAAATATGCACCCAAGATACGACGGCGTAGGAGACTTACGCCGCTTGTATCTTGGCCGAATGCAAGCGCAAATGATTCTAAGAATCAGGCACGTAGATACAACGGCGCACATTCGGACTTATGACGGCGTACGCGGAGATACGCCGTCGTAAGTCCTTTGTGAATCTGGGCCATAGTGTCTATAAAATAGGGGATAGGTTTATGGCATTTTTATTAATATTTTCTTTTTACTGGTAATCTGCGATTTTTATCGGGACTGCGACATTATGGCGGACACATCGGACACTTTTGACACCATTTTGGGACCATTCACATTTATACAGCGATCAGTGCTATAAATAGCCACTGATTACTGTATAAATGACACTGGTAAAGAAGGTGTTAAACAATAGGAATAACACAGGATTACAGCGCTCAGGGAGTTCATTGAGGATAATCAGCATGAGAGGTAAAAACAAGGATATAATGACAGCAGCATTTCATAAATTAAATATTAGAGTCCATAAATGTGAATATACAAGAGTCCATGCTATTAAGATGTATTCACTTGGCAGAAATCAACAGATAACCATGGGCTGCTCTCCAAGAGTGAAGTCAACTCGAGCATACATGAAAAAGAAAGACAGGAAAAGCGCCTCTAAGTCATCTGGTTTAATTGTAATAACAGGTGCAGGTATCCGACACTTACATTTAAAATAGCAGGAACAAGAGTAGAAGTGATGGTATTTCAAGTGGAGCCGGGCTGTGCCTGCAATCTGTGAAAAGATCTCAGTTCTGAAGCCGGGAGAGCCGAGTCTGCAGCTGTGTAAGAGCGCTGTTTAGACAAGCCGCTCGTCTGCTGGATGGTGACGTCAGAGGGACGGTGGCTGACAAGGGTCATAAAGATACACAACGCGTTTCAGAGCGTGCGCTGGTCTGTAGAGAGTCCTGCGCGCTCCTTTCTCAAGTGTAAGGAGGAAGGAAATAGGGAGGTATAAAAGGAGATCATGTGGTGGTTCACCGACCAATAGAAAGCCCTGAAATACGATCGGCTTAAATAATACAGAGCGGACATAGAAGGAAATTAAGAAGGGAATTACTATTAATTTTAAAAAGGGGAGAAAATATTTAAAAGGCATTACGTTTATAAAAGGTGGCCAATACTGAAATAACGGATCAATAATTAGTGGGATGAACCTGTTATATGTATGGGGCCAGCATAGCGTGAAAATACATGCTCAGCAATATACAAATCCCAGGGAAAATAAAGGGTCAATAATATCACTTCCTGTATACACATGAGAGAAGAGCAGGAAGTGCCAGTAATAAACAATTTATATGGCAAGATAAGAGTATTGACATCAAGTGTATATAACATACATAATTAATAAAAAATAATAATATAAAAATTAAAGAGTGATCATGGTATCAATGAAATATTAATTATTAACATCTTTTTAAAATGATGCTTAAAAAATATATTGAGTAAAAGAGTAAAAAACTGATGATAAAGAATATCACTCATATGATGGGTTACAGCAAGGTTTTGTAAATAATCAAGGATAATATACTATATATGCAAAAATCTATCTACTGTAAGTAATTTCAATTTTGTGTTTTTTGTTTTATATTATATGTTTATGTTTTATAAAATAGTGTTAACGTCCAGTTCCTCGTTTAAACCAAGGGGGGCAAGGCAATTGAGTGTAAAAATCCAAAAAGTTTCACGCTCACATAGTCGCGAGAAACGCTCGGCTTCAGACAACTTTTTGGGTATCGACTCGATAACCCACACCCGCAGGCCATCGGTAGACTGTTGGAGAAAATGGCGGGGCACACTATGCTCATCGCAACCTGCCTTAACAAGACGTCGATGCCTGAGTGGGTTAATTGTACGACCCACATATAATAATTTACAGGGACATGTGAGGCAGTATATGACTTAGTCAGTAGAACAATTATAAAAGTTTTCTAAATGATAGTTTTTTTCATTATGGACAAATTGTTTTTGACCATGAGTAACAAAGTGACAAGTTTTACAGCGGGGTTTGTTACATCTATACATTCCTGTAAGGGGGGTCAGAGAAGTAACACTAGTTGTTGTGGGATCTTTAAGTCTACTAGGAGCTATTTTATTTTTAAGAGTAGGTGCCCTACTCACCTATAGGAGGGCACCTACTCTTAAAAATAAAGTTGAACAAACAATCCAAATCGTTTCAAACAAAATTCTACAGGTGTAAGGTCAGTATAGGAATTCCAAGATCCCATATCTCTGCCCACGTCACATTGTAAAACCCTTACTGCTATTTTAACCACTTCCATACCAGGCACTTACGCACCTTCCTGCCCAAGCTATTTTATTTTTAAGAGTAGGTGCCCTACTCACCTATAGGAGGGCACCTACTCTTAAAAATAAAATAGCTCCTAGTAGACTTAAAGATCCCACAACAACTAGTGTTACTTCTCTGACCCCCCTTACAGGAATGTATAGATGTAACAAACCCCGCTGTAAAACTTGTCACTTTGTTACTCATGGTCAAAAACAATTTGTCCATAATGAAAAAAAACTATCATTTAGAAAACTTTTATAATTGTTCTACTGACTAAGTCATATACTGTACTGCCTCGCATGTCCCTGTAAATTATTATATGTGGGTCATAAGTGTATGTTATATACACTTGATGTCAATACTCTTATCTTGCCATATAAATTGTTTATTACTGGCACTTCCTGTGTATACAGGAAGTGATATTATTGACCCTTTATTTTCCCGGGATTTGTATATGTCTTTTCATGCTATGCTGGCCCCATACATATAACAGGTTCATCCCACTAATTATTGATCCGGTATTTCAGTATTGGCCACCTTTTATAAACGTAATGCCTTTTAAATATTTTCTCCCCTTTTTAAAATTAATAGTAATTCCCTTCTTAATTTCCTTCTATGTCCGCTCTGTATTATTTAAGCCGATCGTATTTCAAGGCTTTCTATTGGTCGGTGAACCACCACATGATCTCCTTTTATACCTCCCTATTTCCTTCCTCCTTACACTTGAGAAAGGAGCGCGCAGGACTCTCTACAGACCAGCGCACGCTCTGAAACGCGTTGTGTATCTTTATGACCCTTGTCAGCCACCGTCCCTCTGACGTCACCATCCAGCAGACGAGCGGCTTGTCTAAACGGCGCTCTTACACAGCTGCAGACTCGGCTCTCCCGGCTTCAGAACTGAGATCTTTTCACAGATTGCAGGCACAGCCCGGCTCCACTTGAAATACCATCACTTCTACTCTTGTTCCTGCTATTTTAAATGTAAGTGTTGGATACCTGCACCTGTTATTACAATTAAACCAGATGACTTAGAGGCGCTTTTCCTGTCTTTCTTTTTCATGTTAAACAATAGGGGGCATTGAAGGGTTGAGTGTGTCCTAGGGAGTAATTCTAACTATGGGGGGATGGGCTGCCACTGACATGACAGCGATCACTGCTCCCGATGACAGGAAGAAGTAGATCCCTGTCATGTCACTAGGCAGAACAGGGAAATGCCTTGTTTACATAGGCATCACCCTGTTCTGCCTCTCCTCACTGCAATCGCCAAATGGCAAAAAATCGAGTCTGCGGGACCCGCGGGCACATTCCTGAGGCGCACGTGGGCAGGTACGCCCATTTGCCTGTACGTGCCATTCTGCCGACGTATATCAGCGTGCGGTGGTCGGGAGGCGGTTAATAGCCATTTTAGAGTTGAAAATATATTTATTGGTATTTTAACAAATAAAACAAATAACATGAAGTGTTACAATTGAAGAACAGTCATAAATGTGCAGGGGTAAAGAGTCAGCCCAATGGCTATCGCCCACAGCAGGACTCCTACCAATGTGTAACATAATAAACACAATAATGACTTCAACATAAGACTATAACTAGATGTAACCACACGGGCCCCATCGTAATAGGTATAATTGCAACCAGGATTTCTAGTAGGAGAACAACAAACAAACAAACAAAACAAAAAAAAAAAAAAGACAAACAGGACAAAAACCGAAACAAAATTGGGGAGTTAATAGCCATTTTAACCTGTGTGTGCCACCTTCTGTGTCTGTACCAAGGCCAAACATTCTGGGGTATGTAAACTTTTCATCAGGGCCATTTGGGTGATTTTTGGTTAGCATTATAATTTTAAAAGGAGCCAAAAAACTATGTGATAATAAATGGCTTCATGTGATCAGTACCCTTGAATAAAAAACATTTTTTTTTCATGATTAGTCATATTTTCAATATAAATGCCAAATATTCACAATTTCAGGGTATGCAAACTTTTGAGCACAACTGTGTATATATAACCATGCCGCATCTCATGAAGCATATGGCTGAGTCTGGCCCAGGGGATGAAGACGCAGAAGTTGACCGCCACTAACATGAATATTTAACCACTTCCCGCCCGGTCAATAGTAAATTGACGTCCGGGAAGTAGTTGTGTTATCCTGACTGGACGTCTATTGACGTCCAGCAGGATAACATGCTGGCGCGCGCCCATGGGGGCCCGCGGCGATCGGTGATGCAGGGTCTCAGTCTGACACCCTGCATCTCCGCCTTTGGCAGAGGCTCTTTACCACGTGATCAGCCATGTCCAATTATGGCTGATCACAATGTAAACAGGAAGAGCCGTTGATCGGCTCTTCCTCACTCGCGTCTGCCTGACAGGGAGGGTTCGCACTGATTGTTTATCAGCGCAGCCCCCCCTCTGCCGCCTATCAGTCCCCCTCAGTGCCGCCTCATCCGTGCCCATCAGTGACACCTCATTGGTGCCCATCAGTGCCACCTCATCGGTGCGCATCAGTGCCGCCATATCAGTGCCCGTAGTTGAAGAAGAAAACGTACTTATTTACAAAAAAAATATTACAGAAAAAAATAAAAACTTATTTTTTTTCAAAATTTTCGGTCTTTTTTAGTTGTTGCGCAAAAAATAAAAAACGCAGAGGTGATCAAATACCACCAAAATCATTTTTTGTGGGAACAAAATTATAAAAAAATTGTTTGGGTACAGTGTAGCGTGACCGCGCAATTGTCATTTAAAGTGCGACAGCGCTGAAAATTGGCTTGGGCAGGAAGGTGCGTAAGTGCCTGGTATGGAAGTGGTTAAAATAGCAGTAAGGGTTTTACAATGTGACGTGGGCAGAGAGATGGGATCTTGGAATTCCTATACTGACCTTACGCCTGTAGAATTTTGTTTGAAACTATTTGGATTGTTTGTTCAACTTACTAATGGTTAATGAGATTTTTTCTCAAGTACACAAAATTCAAACTTTGACTGTCGTTTTCTTTTGGGATTTTTTTTTTTCTTGCGCTACAAACCCCAAAAAATACGATTTTTTTTTACATGTTTTGCTTTTTTGCTATGTAGCACTACGGAGCTGCTGGTTATGTTTTGGGTGGCACGTTACCTCTGTCTGCCACAGACCTTCCTTTCTTGAGGAGACACTTTGGTCCGGAATTCTCTGCCACAGGATTCAGCACCCGGATCTCTTCAGATTTGCTTCACTAGAACATTTAGATCCGACAGGCGACACTGTTAGGCCTCTCGGTGTGCGGTGCATCCTTCGATGAAGTTTCCAGGCCTTCTTCCAAGATACCAGTCTCTTGCATGGTCCTCTCCAGGATAGGTCCTTCCCTGGCTTCCTTCATCAAGCGGCTTCCTCCCGCAGGACGGACAACACAGGATCACCTTTGCGGTACAGGCCCCAGCCAGACAACTGGGCCCTAGGGTGACCACGTGTCCTGGATCGCCCGGGACAGTCCCGCATTTTGCAGGTCTGTCCCGGGCACATTTATTCCGGTACAATACGGTGTCCCGGAATGAAAATGAAACAGCCACCCCCCAGGGCCAATCTGATGCCCCCAAAAAAGGCCGCCACATCACCGCTTTACTCACTGACAGTACTTGTCCTGGCCGGGATTGCCTGGAGCAGCACAATCCCCGCCCCCTGCTTGTGATTGGAGAAATCATAAATCCCGCCTCTTGTATCCAATCACTGTTCTGTGATTCGTTACAGCACAAGCTGATTTTTAGGAAGGAAGGGTGTCCCTGAATGGTAGTTTGGAAATGTGGTCACCCTACTGGGCCCACCAGACAAAGCCGCATGGCCGCAAGCCAGCATGGTCCCAGAGCCAGGATTCAGAACACGCACCTCAGGCCAGACGGGCCATGAGTCGCGAACGGACGGACCTCGCACCAATGGCGTCTGTCCCTTAAGTACCCCTCCCCAGCATGCGCAGCGGGGCAATCACTCCCACTGATTCGCTGCGGAGGGGGACACCCAATGTACCTTGACCCTGCTGCTGCCACCCTTGGCCTGGGGTGGTAATAACACCCCCAGGCGAGCAATGGTGGATACTCTCAGCACAGCCATGGCTGGAATAGAGGCTAAACTGCCCTTAATCACCAAATAAAAGCTCAGACCCCCACTAAATTTAAAGCAATGTTCAACAGGAGCAGGGTGCTACAGCTATAATAAATATCCCCCAAAAATATATATAAAAAAAAA
Organism: Rana temporaria; assembly: GCF_905171775.1. Classification (NCBI taxonomy): domain Eukaryota; kingdom Metazoa; phylum Chordata; class Amphibia; order Anura; family Ranidae; genus Rana; species Rana temporaria. The sequence goes on from NC_053492.1 coordinate 27,233,993, forward strand.
AATTTCCTCCGTTTAGGCCGATACGTATTCTTCCACATATTTATGGTAAAAAAAAAACGCAATAAGCGTATATTGATTGGTTTGCACAAAAGTTATAGCGCCTACAAAATAGGGGATAGTTTTATGGTATTTTTATTATTATTTGTTTTTTTTTACTAGTAATGGTAGCGATTTTTACCGTGACTGCGACATTATGGCGGACACATTGGACACTTTTGACGCTATTTTCTGACCATTGTCATTGATACAGCGATCAGTGCTGTAAAAATGCACTGATTACTGTGTAAATGACACTGGCAGGGAAGGGGTTAACCACTAGGGGGCGAGGAAGGGGTAAAGTGTGTCCTAGGGAGGGATTCTAACTGTGGGGGGGGCTGGGCTACAAGTGACACGACAGTGATCACTGCTCCCGATGACGGGGAGCAGTAGATCACGGTCTTGTCACTAGACAGAACAGGGAAATGCCTTGTTTACATGGGCATCCCCCCATTCTGCCTCTCCGTGTCCCGATCTCGGGACACCAGCAGACATCGAGTCTGCAGGTCCCACGGGCATGTTCACGGAGCTTGCGGCAGCCGTGCCATTCTGCTGACGTAGTAATAATGATGAGTGCGTGAGCCGGTCGGCAAGCGGTTAATGTAGTATAATGAAAAGCCGTTTGAAGGCAAACGGTATAATGCAGACATAAACAGGAAGTCCTGCCGCAGATAGGAGATATCAGAAGTCTCAGCAGTCTGGGTAATGGCGTGTAGTCTCCATAGAGGTAATCTACAGGCAGATAAGAAGAGTTTATGTCAATAAACAGCGCTCTAGTCTTCCTTATATTAGTGATACATTGGATGAGACTGGAGATGGGTCTCATAATGCTGAGCTCTCATCTCAGAAATGTTTCTGAAGGAGGACAAGGGAAGGGATTTCTTGGGTCACAGCGGGATCCAGAAAAAGAGCCCTTTCCCATGGTTGCTCGAGACACAGTCTGTCAGTGTATGTGATACATTAGGCAGACTTTCTGAAGCTTTTAACCTTGAGGAACCCTTCAAGTCTCAAGGAACCCCAAAAAAAGACTAGAGACATTTTGGCTTAGGTTCTGGAGAAGTCCTGTAGGTGAGCATGCAGTGGGCTTATTCTAGCACATACTTTCTCACACTAGGCCTGATTTTGCCATTCCTGGGCTTAGTCTTCGTAAGACTAGAGAAATTTTGGCTTGGTCAATCCTGGTATTTGTGTCCATTAGTCTAGATGATGTGTTTCAGTCAATCCTGGCCTTATCTTAGTAGGGCTAGACATGTCTTGTCACTTGATTAATTTTGGCTTAATCCCAGCCGTAGTTTTATCAAAAACTAGATGTGCGTTGGTCAATCCCGGCTTTGGCCTTGGTAAGCCTAGATGCATCTTGGCCAATACTGGCCTTAGTCTTAGTAAGACTTGATGGATATTGGCCAGTCCCAGCCTACATTTTAGTAAGACTACACATGCCTCAGTCAATAGTAAAAAAGACTTGTTTTGACTTATCCTGGCTTTAGTTTTAGAAAAACTAGACGTGTTTTGGCTAATCCTGGCTTTAGTTTTAGAAAAACTAGACGTGTTTTGGCTAATCCTGGCTTTAGTTTTAGAAAAACTAGACGTGTTTTGGCTAATCCTGGCTTTAGTTTTAGAAAAACTAGACGTGTTTTGGCTAATCCTGGCTTTAGTTTTAGAAAAACTAGACGTGTTTTGGCTAATCCTGGCTTTAGTTTTAGAAAAACTAGACGTGTTTTGGCTAATCCTGGCTTTAGTTTTAGAAAATCTAGACATGTTTTGGCTAATCCTGGCTTTAGTTTTAGAAAAACTAGACGTGTTTTGGCTAATCCTGGCTTTAGTTTTAGAAAAACTAGACGTGTTTTGGCTAATCCTAACCTTACTCTTAGGCCTTGTACTCACGAGCAGACATGTACGATGAAACCGGTCCGCGTTTCCTCGACGCATGCGAGGGATGGCGGGCGGCCGGACATGTATGGTAGGTCTGTACAGACGACCGTACATGTCCGGGCGGACAGGTTTCCAGCTGGAAAAAAATGGTCCGCTCGGGTCTACACACGACCGAACATGTATGCTGAAACTGGTCCGCGGACCAGTTTCAGCATACATGTTTGGTCGTGTGTACGGGGCCTTAGAAAGAGTAGATGCATCACTGCCAATCCTGGCCTTCGGTCTTAGTAAGACTAGACCATGTTATGACAGGAAACATTAGCTAACTTCACTTTTCTCGACTTCCCTCCTGTCACAACCTTTCCCAGAACCCAAAACGTAACGTAAGCTCATCCAACCGCAAGTCTTTCCTGGTTATACTGCAGAGTAAGACGACACAATCCCACTGCCAATGACGCGTTCGGCATGATACGCTCATTTCACTGTTTCAGGTGGTGATAAAAAAAAAACACAACCACGAGTAGGTTTGCAGGAGCGGAGTTTGTACTCCGCAGCCCCGCGATTGTTGATCCCAACTAACAGTGAAAAAGTTAATAAAACAAAACAAAGAACCGAGCGCAGGCAGTGTGCCATGCCAAATAATATTCAGATGTCTTTTGATATCTATAACAGGCGTTTAATGAGTAAGTCAACATGGGACCTCGTAAAATCAGCTCCAAGGCATGAAAAATGGTTTCGGTTATAATTTGGTTACGGTATACAGAGCAAGGCGATATTCCAACAGGCTCTATACTCTATAAAGTGGATCCCACATAAGATAGATTTTACATGTAATATGTTAGTGTAACACTTATGGGTAGAGATCATAGTAAGGCAGGGAAAAAGGGGCCCTGTCATTGTTGTGGGGCCCAAAGCAGCTGCCTCATACTTGCCAACTATCCCAGTTTAAATTCCCTTGTCCCTTGAAGTTTTAATCATGTGCTGTGTCCTGATATCTCAGTGTGAAGTGCTGCTACTAATGCTGCCCAGCTCTGCCCTATTGTTGTGTATGGATGACTCACCATCAGACCCTGTGTTTACATGTAAATAACCACCATTCATATGTAAATAGTGAAGGCATTCATATGTAAATAGCTGAGGCAGGCGGCATTCATATGTAAATAAAGATGGCATTCATATGTATATCATGCCCCTCTGCAATTAAGAGATGATGTGCTGTCACCTCTAGCAACCAATCAGTGAGCAGTATTACTGTAAAGTAATCTCTAGAAACCAATCAGCAAGAAGAAATCATGTCCTGTAACCTCTAGTAATCAGTGAGCAGTAATGTGTGCTGTAACCTCTAGCAACTAATCAGTGAGCCATAATGTGTGCTGTAACCTCTAGAAACTAATCAGTAAGCCGTAATGTGTGCTGTAACCTCTAGCAACTAATCAGGGAGCAGTAATGTGTGCTGTAACCTCTAGCAACTAATCAGTGAGCCGTAATGTGTGCTGTAACCTCTAGCAACTAATCAGTAAGCCGTAATTTGTGCTGTAACCTCTAGCAACTAATCAGTAAGCCATAATGTGTGCTGTAACCTCTAGCAACTAATCAGGGAGCAGTAATGTGTGCTGTAACCTCTAGCAACTAATCAGTGAGCCGTAATGTGTGCTGTAACCTCTAGCAACTAATCAGTGAGCCGTAATGTGTGCTGTAACCTCTAGCAACCAGTCAGTAAGTGGTAATGATATCCTGTAACCTCTGGCAACCAATCGCAATCACTGCCTGATCTGATACAGTAAACTGATTTTAATTCTAGCTGATATTCATAGGTGTGTCGCAGCCTATGGCGTTTTGGTGTGCACCCCAAAGCACAAACACACACTACTGATTACTCACGATGTTCATTCAGAAAGGGAAGGGGTGGGTAAATTATATATTTACTGGCCTCCTACCCCACTAATGTAAAAGGGTCCAGAGGTGCAGGGTGCTGTTTAATGTAAAGGGGCTCAAAGGTGCAGGGTGCTGTGTAATGTAAAAGGGTGCAGGGTGCTGTGTAATGTAAAGGGGTCCAGATGTGCAGGGTGCTATGTAATGTAAAAGGGTCCAGAGGTGCAGGGTGCTGTGTAATGTAAAGGGGCCCAGAGGTGCAGGGTGCTATGTAATTTAAAGGGGCCCAGAGGTGAAGGGTGCTATGTAATTTAAAGGGGCCCAGAGGTGAAGGGTGCTGTGTAATGTAAAGGGGTCCAGATGTGCAGGGTGCTGTGTAATGTAAAAGGGTCCAGAGGTGCAGGGTGCTGTGTAATGTAAAGGGGCTCAGAGGTGCAGGGTGCTGTGTAATGTAAAGGAGTCCAGAGGTGCAGGGTGCTGTGTAATGTAAAGGGGTCCAGATGTGCAGGGGGCTGTGTAATGTAAAGGGGTCCAGAGGTGCAGGGGGCTGTGTAATGTAAAGGGGTCCAGAGGTGCAGGGTGCTGTTTAATGTAAAGGGCCCTAGAGGTGCAGGGTGCTATGTAATTTAAAGGGGCCCAGAGTTGAAGGGTGCTGTGTAATGTAAAGGGGCTCAGAGGTGCAGGGTGCTGTGTAATGTAAAGGAGTCCAGAGGTGCAGGGGGCTGTGTAATGTAAAGGGGTCCAGAGGTGCAGGGTGCTGTGTAATGTAAAGGGGTCCAGAGGTGCAGGGGGCTGTGTAATGTAAAGGGGTCCAGAGGTGCAGGGTGCTGTTTAATGTAAAGGGCCCCAGAGGTGCAGGGTGCTGTTTAATGTAAAAGGGCCGAGAGGTGCAGGGTGCTGTGTAATGCAAAAGGGTCCAGAGGTGCAGGGGGCTGTGTAATGTAAAGAAGTCCAGAGGTGCAGGGTGCTGTGTAATGTAAAGGGGTCCAGAGGTGCAGGGTGCTGTGTAATGTAAAGGGGTCCAGAGGTGCAGGGTGCTGTTTAATGTAAAAGGGCCGAGAGGTGCAGGGTGCTGTGTAATGCAAAAGGGTCCAGAGGTGCAGGGGGCTGTGTAATGTAAAGGGGTCCAGATGTGCAGGGTGCTGTGTAATGTAAAGGGGTCCAGATGTGCAAGGTGCTGTGTAATGTAAAAGGGTCCAGAGGTGCATGGTGCTGTGTAATGTAAAGGGGTCCAGAGGTGCAGGGTGCTGTGTAATGTAAAGGGGGTCCAGAGGTGCAGGGGCTGTGTAATGTAAAGAAGTCCAGAGGTGCAGGGTGCTGTGTAATGTAAAGGGGTCCAGAGGTGCAGGGTGCTGTGTAATGTAAAGGGGTCCAGAGGTGCAGGGTGCTGTTTAATGTAAAAGGGCCGAGAGGTGCAGGGTGCTGTGTAATGCAAAAGGGTCCAGAGGTGCAGGGGGCTGTGTAATGTAAAGGGGTCCAGAGGTGCAGGGTGCTGTTTAATGTAAAGGGGCCCAAAGGTGCAGGGTGCTGTGTGATGTAAAGGGGTCCAGAGGTGCAGGGTGCTGTGTAATGTAAAGGGGTCCAGAGGTGTAGGGTGCTATGTAATGTAAAGGGGTCCAGAGGTACAAGGTGCTGGAACCACACATCCCATCATTAACCTCCGCCGCTGCGCCCCCCCCCCCCCGGGCCTATTTTTTGTCCCAGTCCGGGCCTGGTGGCAGGGGTTAAATGTACAGGAACGTACAGGAGAGCGAAGTCAGGTGTCTAACCAACCAATCTGAATTTAATATTTGGGGAAAAGATCGGATTTAAGAACGCTGCCTCAAACCTGTTCCCCATTATGAATTATGAAGTGCAGTAAACAAAACGGTTCCAAAATCGTTGGCGTCCAAACCGCAGAATAATAATGAAAAGAGAGGCGAAAACAGCATTGGAATAATAGGTGGTGCCTGAGCGCCCTCTAGTGACAAAACAGACACATAGACGGGCCGGTACGACTCGTACTTCTGAGATCCAAACTCAATCACGTAAATCTTCTATCGGCTCCAACATGAGTGTCGTTTCAGAGGATGTTTTTCATCTTTTTTTTTAAAAACTGTCTCTTTAATCAAACGAATACTGGACGAGCCTGTTATGGGGTGACAACGGTTTCACAAGTTTATGCAAAGAGTCAATGGGCTAGATTCAGGTACAATTGCGCTTTTTTTTACGGAGGCGCAGGGCAACGTTTTTGCCCTGCGCCCCCTCAAATTTACTGCGCTGCCCTTGATTCATGGAGCAGTAGCTCCGTAAATTGCGTGGGCGCGCCGGCAAAATGCCCGGCGTAAGCGCGCGCAATTTAAATGATCCCGTAGGGGGGCGGGAATCATTTAAATTAGGCGCGTTCCCGCGCCGATCGTAGAGCGCATGCTCCGTCTGGAAACTTTCCCGACGTGCATTGCGGCAAATGACGTCGCAAGGACGTCATTTGCTTCAAAGTGAACGTGAATGGCGTCCAGCGCCATTCACGAATCACTTACGCAAACTACGTAAATTTAAAATTTCCCGACGCGGGAATGACGGGTATACGTAACATGGGGCAGCCTTACGCAAAAAAAACTCCGTACGGAAACGACGTAAACTGCGTACGCAGGGCTCGCGTAACGTTGTGAATCGGCGTTAGTATGCAATTTGCATACTATACGCTGAGCACAACGGGAACGCCTCCTAGCGGCCATCGCAAGAATGCAGCCTAAGATATGCGGGCATAAGAGCCTTATGCCGCGCATATCTTAGGCTGCAGTCGGCGTAACAAGGTTCCTAAATCAGGAGCATTCGTTACGCCGGGGCAAGTAAGCAATTGCGCTGTGTAACTATGGTTACACAGGCGCAATTGCTTCTTGAATCCAGGCCAATATTTGCAGTGTTGACTCTTCTTTTTGAAGACTTCTGCAATTCTGACGATGTTCGTTCAGGAAGGGAAGGAGCGGGTAAATTACATATATACCGACCCCTTCCCCCACTCATCCTAAGACATCCCCACAGCAACAGCCGTCAGAAGAGAGAACAGTGGCAGCCTGTAATGCAGGGCGCAGGGGCGCTGCCCCCTAGCCTACATGCGGGGCACTGGACACATGGATTTTTTTTTTACGCACCTGATTAGAGCCAGCGGTTTTAATAGGCTTAAAAAAAAAGTGGGCTCAGGACGCAGCCCCCCCCCAGTTGTGTGACAATAGCGAATTACTATTCGTTATTGTCTTCCAGATTCTCCTCCAGGTCAATCAGGAAGCCAGTCCTGAGACCCGTCGCCCGATTGGCAGAGAGGAGAAGCGATCCTCTTGGCTGCCTAGAAGGAGGAGGAGGGAGGAGAAGCACAACCAAAGTCACAGTGCTGCCAAGGAGGAGGAGATGCAGGATGACCTAGATGGGGGCAGGGCTGTCCTAATGAGGGGGCACACCTGGGCACTGCCCATGGGCCCCAGCTGCATGGGGGGCCCCCTGCTCCTTCCCCAAAGCAGCTGGTCCTTGAGCCCGGGCTGCCCCTCTACATCCCAGATATGCCCCCAGCACTCTGACCCCTCTACACCCTAGATATCCCCCCAGCACTCTGACCCCTCTACATCCCAGATATTCCCCCCAGCACTCTGACCCCTCTACACCCTAGATATCCCCCCAGCACTCTGACCCCTCTACATCCCAGATATTCCCCCCAGCACTCTGACCCCTCTACACCCTAGATATCCCCTGTTTACCTGCAATGGCCCGGATTCAGATACATTTTCGTATCTATCGGCGGGCGTAACGTATCTCAGATACATTACGCCGCCGTAACTTAGGGCGCAAGTTCCGTATTCAGAAAGAACCTGCGCCCTAAGTTAAGGCGGCGTAGCGTATGTGGTCCGGCGTAAGCCCACGGAATTCAAATTATCCACGCAGTGGGCGTGTTGTATGGTAATGAAGGCTGACCCCACGTAAATTACGTTTTTGACTAACGGCGCATGCGTCGTCCGTGAACGTATCCCAGTGCGCATGCTCCAAATTATGCCGCAAATAGGCAATGCTTTCGACGTGGACGTAACTTACGTACAGCCCTATTCGCGAGCGACTTACGCAAACCACGTAATCGACGGAAAATTCAACATTGGCCCGACGTCCATACTTAACATAGGATACGCCTTATATAGCAGGGGTAACTTTACGTCGGAAAAAGCCTTACGTAAACAACGTAAAAAAATGCGCCGGGCGGACGTACAGTTCTGAATCGGCGTATCTACCTAATTTGCATATTACTCGCGTAAATCTACTCACGTATTACTAATTTGCATATTACTCGCGTATTACTCTGCGCCACCTAGTGGCCAGCGTAAATATGCAGCCTAAGATACGACGGTGTAAGAGACTTACGCCGGTCGGATCTTAGGGAAATCTATGCGTAACTGATTCTCTGAATCAGGCGCATAGATACGACCCCGCAACTCAGAGTTACGACGGCGTATCCGGAGATACGCTGTCGTAACTCGTATCTGAATCCGGGCCACTGTCTCCATTGTAGGGGCCCCGAGAGCATTACTTTGCCCAGGGGCCCATGATGCTATTAAGATGGCCCTGGATGGGGGTAGGTGTGGGGCTGGTGACCGACCAGGGGGGGGGGGGGGTGACTGTGGGTGCCACCCACCCCCAAAAAATATACAGCCGCCACTGGGAGAGAAGGGAAGCTGTAGGGGGAATCTTTGCTGCCCTTCTTGACACCAGGCCATCCTCCAAAAGTCTTCTCCTCACTGTGCGTTCCGATGTCCTCACACATGCCTGCTGCCATTCCTGAGCATGCTCTGCACTGGTGGTGCCCCGATCCCGCAGATGAATCAACTGTAGGAGACAGTCCTGGCGCTTGCTGGACTTTCTTGGGCCCCCTGAAGCCTTCTTCACAAATGCAGTGGAAATGTTTTTTTTTTTTTTTTTATGGGATTAAAGGGGTTGTAAGGGTGACCCCGATCCTCGTCTTCTGGGGTCCCTCGGCTGGCTGTCTTGGCTCCTCCCCGCAAGAGCTAACCCCCCTCTGGGAAGCGCTCTTCGAAGGGGGTTAGCTTGCAGGCAAACTCCCGTGTGATACAGTGGCGGCCATAGCCCCCCGGCGCGCCGCATCATTGATTTGATTGACAGCAGCGGGAGCCAATGGCTGCGCTGCTATCAATCTCCAATGAAGAGCCGCCTCAAGCTGGGGGAAACCATCACGAGATCGCACCCAGAGAGTTTCGAGGCTCAGGTAAGTTAAACAGGGGGCCTGGGGGGAACGAGAGTGCAAGGTGTTTTTTTCACCTTAATGAATAGGATGCAATAAGGTGAAAAAACACGAAGCTTTACAACCCAGGGGTTGTAAAGGTCATTTTTTTTTTCCTAAATAGCTTCCTTTACCTTAGTGCAGTCCTCCTTCACTTACCTCGTCCTTCCATTTTGCTTTTAAATGTCGTTATTTCTTCTGAGAAATCCTCACTTCCTGTTCTTCTGTCTGTAACTCCACACAGTAATGCAAGGCTTTCTCCCTGGTGTGGAGTGTTGTGCTCGCCCCCTCCCTTGGACTACAGGAGAGTCAGGACGCCCACTAACACACGGCTCATTTCTCTATCTGCAACGTAGAGAGCGTCCTGACTCTACTGTAGTCCAAGGGAGGGAGCCCATCCCCCCTACAGTTAGAAACACAATGCAGGGAACACTTCTCCCCAGGGGCGGACTGACCATTGAGTCACTCGGGCACTGCCCGAGGGCCCCATGGCACTAGGGGGCCCCATCAGGGTTGCCAGGCTCAGTAAAACCAGGGACAGTATGTAAAAATCTGTGGTTTTTTTACATCTGTCCCCGATATGTCCGAAACCGACATGCTTCTGATGTGAAAATCCCAAGATTTTAGCTGCCCCGCCTCTGCACTGCCACCTGGCGTGGTGGCCATCTGTAAGCCCAGGGGCCCCATAGATTTCTATTGCCCGGGGGCCCCAAGAGTTGTCAGTCCGCCCCTGCTTCTCCCCTACAGCGCCACCTAATGGTTAACCCATTCACTACCAGTGCCATTTTCACAGTAACCAGTGCATTTTTATAGCACTTTTTGCTGTGAAAATGACATTGGTCCCAAAAATGTGTCAAAAGTGTCCGATGTGTTCGTCATAATGTCGCAGTCACGAAAAAAATCACTGATCGCCGCCATTACTAGTAAAAAAATAATAATTAATAAAAATGCCATCAAACCATCCCCTATTTTGTAAACTATATAACTTTTGCGCAAACCAATCATTTTATTTATTTTTACCAAAAATATGTAGAGTAATACGTATCGGCCTAAACTGGCGCGGAGGCTGAGCGCTGTGAATACTGGGGCCCCCCCGGTCTCCTGATGTCATCGCTGGTTGCTAGGCGCCAGATAGAGACAACCCACACTTCTACACTTCCCCCCAGTAGATAGAAGATGGAAGAGGTGGGCAGAGCAATTGATTGGCGCGGTCTCCTGATGTCATCGCTGGTTGCTAGGCGCCGGATAGAGACAACCCACACTTCCCCCCAGTAGATAGAAGATGGAAGAGATGGGCAGAGCAATTCATTGGCGCGGAGGCTGAGCGCTGTGAATGCTGGGGCGGCCGCGGTCTCCTGATGTCATCGCTGGTTGCTAGGCGCCGGTCGGCACTGCTCTGCTCTGTCCTCCGACTCCGAGTCTTCTGAAAACTTCCGGATTGCCGCCCCCTCCTAAATTCCGCCTGGAACCATGGTCCCATCGGGTCCCACGGTAGGGCCGGCCCTGGATAGGCGGTACTGATGGGCAGCACTGACTGGCATCGCTTATGGGCACTTTGTGGCATCACTACTAAGCAATGACTGTCATCACTGATGGGCACTGTTGTGGCTGCACTGATAATCGGTATCCTGATTATCTGTACAGATCTCCCCTGTGAGGAAATGCCGCTGATCGGCTCTCCTCTCCTCACACTCTGCCAGTGTGAGGAAAGGAATGCCGATAACCAGCATTTCCTTATTTGACCAGCTGTGAGACACAACCGATCACATGGGTAAAGAGCCTCGTCATTGACTCTTTATAGGGTTCGGTGATGCACCGTGTCCCAGGGACAGAGCGCACCACCGATCGCCGCAGGTGTGCAAGCTTGGCGAGAGTGGGACGTCGCCCCATAACGAGAGAACCATCACCGCCCATCATGTGACAATATGGCAGGCGGGAGGAGGTTCAATTAATGTTTTTTTGCCCGGAGTTCAGCTTTAAGTAGAGAGAGAGAGCGTTTCAAACCATTCCTCACCCCCCCTCCTGTTGTCCTGAGGTCACTCATATGCTTTAAATAAAGTGGAGGGGATCTCTGGGGGGAATGAATACACTGAGGCTGAACTCATCCCGTCTCTTCTATGACAATTATCCTTCTATGAGTGACTCCGACGCTCATTAGTGGGAATGTGGTTGTACGCTGCACTCCCCACATATATTCCCACTGACATTCATATGTGCACAGCGCTTGGAATGGAAGGGATCGGCTGTGTATTATAGAGGAACTCTGAACATACAGCATAGTAACCCATTCAGTTCTCCCCCTGCTCTGTTATGAACAAAAACGCTCTCATTACTTAACCACTTAAGGACCGGACCAATATGCTGCTAAATGACCCAAAGGGTTTTTACTATTCGGCACTGCGTCGCTTTAACAGACAATTGCGCGGTCGTGCGACGTGGCTCCCAAACAAAATTGGCGTCCTTTTTTCCCCACAAATAGAGCTTTCTTTTGGTGGTATTTGATCACCTCTGCGGTTTTTATTTTTTGCGCTATAAACAAAAATAGAGCGACTATTCAATATTTTTTACTTTTGGCTGTAATAAATATCCCCCAAAAACATATATAAAAATTGTTTTTTTCCTCAGTTTAGGCTGATACGTATTCTTCGACCTATTTTTGGTAAAAAAAATCGCAATAAGCGTTTATCGATTGGTTTGCGTAAAATGTATAGCGTTTACAAAATAGGGGATAGTTTTATTATTATTATTTTTTTTACTACTAATGGCCGCGATCAGCGATTTTTTTCGTGACTGCGACATAATGGCGGACACTTCGGACAATTTTGACACATTTTTGGGACCATTGTAATTTTCACAGCAAAAAATGCATTTAAATTGCATTGTTTATTGTGAAAATGACAGTTGCAGTTTGGGAGTTAACCACAGGGGGCGCTGTAGGAGTTAGGGTTCACCTAGTGTGTGTTTACAACTGTAGGGGGGTGTGGCTGTAGGTCTGACGTCATCGATCGAGTCTCCCTATAAAAGGGATCACTCGATCGATGCAGCCGCCACAGTGAAGCACGGGGAAGCCGCGTTTACATACGGCTCTCCCCGTTCTTCAGCTCCGGGGAGCGATCGCGACGGGGCGGCTATAAACGAATAGCCGCACCGTCGTCCCGGATCGCTCCTGAAGCCACGGGAACTGCCGCATGTACGGGGGGGGGGTCCCGATCGGACCCACGTCTAGGCAGGCACGTACAGGTACGTTGATGTGCCTGTCTGTGCCATTCTGCCGATGTAAATGTACATGCGGCGGTCCGGAAGTGGTTAAGATAATGATATTGTCTTGCAGCAATCATTTTTTTTTTCATGATCCTTCGAAAATAACATGCAACAAAACTAAAAAAATAAATTGTTTTTCTTTTTTAACCCCTTCAATGCAGGGCTTTTATACCCACCTCCATACCGGGCCTATTCTGGCACTTCTCTCCTACATTTACAAATCATCATTCCTTTGCTAGAAAATTATTCAGAACCCCCAAACATTATATATAGTTTTTTTTAGCAGACACCCTAGGGAATAAAATGGCGGTCATTGCAACTTTTTATCTTGCACGGTATTTGCGCAATAATTTTTCAAAAGCCTTTTTTTTGGGGGGGGGGGGGGGGGATGGTTTCATGAATTAAAAAAAAAACAAAAAACAGTAACGTTAGCCCAATTTTTTTGGGGAAATATAAAAGATGATGTTACGCCGAGTAAATAGATACCTTTCATTGGACAAACCGATCGTGTGTGGGCCCCATCTGTGAAAAAAAATAGAACATGTTTTCATGTTTTAAAATTTTCCTATGGATAAAAAAACGATAGAAAAAAACGATCGTCTGTGTGGAAGTCTATAGGTCAAAAATCCACGCATGCCCAGAATCAAGTCGACGCATGCTCGGAAGCATTGAACTTCATTTTTCTCAGCACGTCGTATTGTTTTACATCACCACGTTTGGATTTTTGACTGATGGTGTGTAGGCAAGACTGATTGTAGTCAGCTTAATCGAATATCCGCCGAAAAAATCCATCGGATTAGATTCCATCAGATATCCGATCGTGTGTACAGGGCTTTAACCACTTAAAGCGGATCTCCACTCTAAAGTGGAGTCCCGCTGATCGGAACCCTCCCCCCCTCCGGTGTCACATTTGACACCTTTCAGGGGGGAGGGGGGTGCAGATACCTGTCTACAGACAGGTATTTGCACCCACTTCCGGCCATACGATACGGGCAAAGGACGGGGTTTTTTCCTTTCTTCCCGTCCGTCCCCCGTTGTGTGCTGGGAACACTCGGCTCCCAGCACACAGCGGGAGCCAATCGGCGGGCGCAGCGCGACTCGCGCATGCGCCGTAGGGAACCGGGCAGTGAAGCCGGAGCGCTTCACTTCCTGGTTCCCTCACCGAGGATGGAGGGGGGAGCAGCAGGGTGACGAGCGATCGGCTCGTCATCTGCTGCGATCGGCGCTGGACTCCAGGACAGGTAAGTGTCCTTATATTAAAAGTCAGCAGCTGCAGTATTTGTAGCTGCTGGCTTTTAATATATTTTTCCCGTGGCACATCCGCTTTAAGGACCCCTTCACGCCGATATACGTCGGCAGAATGGCACGGCTGGGCACAAGCGCGTACCTGTACATCCTCTTTAAGAGCCCAGCCATGGGGTCGCGAGCGCATGGTCCGAAGCTCCGTGACCGCGGGATCCGCGGACCCAATCGTGGTGTCCCGCGATCGGTCACAGGAGCTGAAGAATGGGGAGAGGTGAGTGTAAACACACCTTCCCCGTTCTTCACTGTGGCAATGTCAGTGATCGTCTGTTCCCTGATATAAGGAAAGACGATCACTGACATCACACATCCAGCCCCGCCCCCCTACAGTTAGAAACACATATGAGGTCACACTTAACCCCTACAGCGCCCCCTAGTGGTTAACTCCTAAACTGCAATTGTAATTTTCACAGTAACCAGTTCCTTTTTTTTAGCACTTTTCCCTGTGAAAATGACAATGGTCCCAAATATGTGTCAAAATTGTCCGATGTGTCCGCCATAATGTCGCAGTCATGAAAAAAATCGCTATAAATTTTGTGCAAACCAATCGATAAACGCTTATTGCAATTTTTTTTTTTTTTTTACCAAGAATAGGTAGAAGAATAGAACTGATTAGAGTAAATGAACCCCTTGCCTATTGGGCACTTAAACCCCATTCCTACCCAGGCCAATTTTCAGCTTTTAGCGCCGTTACGCCTTGAATGACAATTGCGCGGTCATGCAGTGCTGTACTAATATGAAATTTGGATCATTTTTTTCCACACAAATAGAGATTTCTTTTGGTGGTATTTAATCACGGCTGGGTTCTTGAATTTTTTGCTTTATAGTTTGTTATTAAAAATGTAAAACATGTAATTTTTCTCCTTCGTTGATGTGCGCTGATGAAGTTGCCCTGATGGGCACTGATAAGGCGACACTGATGAACGCTGATAGGTGGTACTGATGGGTGGCATAGATGGGCACTGATGGTTGGCACTGATGGGCGGCACTGAAGGGCACTGATAGGTGGCACTGATAATTGGCACTAATAGGTGGCACTGATGGGCGGCACTGAAGGGCACTGATAGGTGTCACTGATAATTGGCACTAATAGGTGGCACTGATGGGCACTGGTAGGTGACACCGATAGGCAGCACTGATCGGTGGCACTGATGGGCATTGATTGGCAGCACTGATAGGCATTGATCTCTAAGGATTAAAAAGTAAACCATTTTTACACGTCGTGTGTACGCGGCATCACATTTCCTAGCCCAATCCTATTGATGGCGTCTTTCCTCTAGTATCATAGGCCTCACTTGTTTCTTGTACAGGGCAAGGATGACCTGCAAAGTGCACCAACCAAAAGAATCCAATGCGGTTTCAGTTTTCATTGAATTAGTTACAATAACATGTTTCTGGCGCACAATCCTGTCTGGATAAACAGATTACTTTTTAAACCTTAGAGATTATAAGAATATTTGATGTAATAGGAGTCACACGAGCCGTCCTGTACACTTGGTACCCCAGTAAACAGGCTGAGATTAACAGAGAGCAGCCTGGGCTATCTGCAGAAAGGAGGATGACACAACGTCTGGCTTTTCTGGTGTTTAGTATGACGCTGAGCCTGAAAACTGGGATTAAAGGCCCCATTCATGTCTGACATGGGGCCTATCAGCTCTGAGCACTCTGTGACTCCTGACACAGCAATGTTAGTTCTAGGGAATCGATAAACAGCATAATGCATTCTCTGTACTGTTGGTCCAGCTGATGATCTGAGTCCACTTATTACTCTCTTTTACAATTAACAGTTGCAAGTAGATGATGCATTGAAGAACCCGTGTGCATCTTCAACTTCAAAGCGACCTGTCATTAAAGGTTATGCATATTTGACTGCTTCAGCCCCGGACCGTTTTGGTGGCCACTTTTTGCGATTCGGCACTGCGTCGCTTTAAATGACAATTGCGCGGCCGTGCGAAGTGGTCTTCCAAACAAAATTTGCGTCCTTTTTTTTTCTCCCCACAAATAGAGCTTTCTTTTGGTGGTATTTGATCACCTCTGCGGTTTTTATTATTTGTGCTATAAACAAAAAAAGAGCCAAAATTTTGAAAAAAATTCAATATATTTTACTTTTTGCTATAATAAATATCCCCCAAAAATATATAAAAACATATTTTTTCCACACTTTAGGCTGGTACGTATTCTTCGACATATTTTTGGTAACAATGGAATAAGCGTTTATTGATTGGTTTGCGCAAAAGTTATAGGGGCAGATCCACAAAGATCTGCCCCGGCGCAGCGTATCAGAGATACGCTACACCGCCGTAACTTACTTGTGTTATCTTCGAATCCTTAAAGATTTTGCGCCGTAAGTTACGGTGGTGTAGTCTATCTCTGACGGCGGAATTCAAATCGGCGATTAGGGGGCGTGTTTCATTTAAATGAAGCACGTCTCCGCGCCAAATGAACTGCGCATGCGCCGTCCCTAAATTTCCCGCCGTGCATTGCGCTAAATGACGTCGCTAGGACGTCATTTTTTTAACATAGACGTGAATTACGTCCATCCCGAATTCACGGACGACTTGCGCAAAAAAAAAAATTTTTTAATTATATTTAACTATACGCTGGAAAAAGCCGACTAGAGACGACGTAAAAGAATGCGACGGCGCCAAAGTATTGCATCTAAGATCCGAAGGCGTACGAAGCTGTACGCCTGTCGGATCGAACCCAGATGCCGTCGTATTTTGGTTTGAGGATTCAAACTAAAGATACGACGCGGGAAATTTGAAATTACGCCGGTGTATCAGTAGATACGCCGGTGTACTTCATTTGTGGATCTGCTTCTACAAAATAGGGGACTGTTTTATGGCATTTTTATTTAATGTTTTTTTTTTACTAGTTGTGGCGGAGATCAGCGATTTTTATCATGACTGCGACATTTTGGCGGACAGATCGGACACTTTCGATACCATTTTGGGACCATTGTCATTTTTACAGCGATCAGTGATAAAAAAATGCACTGATTACTGTAAAAATTACACTGGCAGTAAATGGATTAACCACTAGGTGGCGCTGCAGGGGTTAAGTCAGTGCTAGTGAGTGATTTTTACTGTTAGGGGGCGTGGCTACACGTCACTGATAACCGTTTCCGATCATGGGGAACGGTCATCAGTGACAGTGTCACTAGGCAGAATAGGAGAATGCCTTGTTTACAAAGGCACTCCCCTGTTCTGCCCTTGCCGACCACAACCGCGGGCCTCCCAGGAACATCGAGTTCCCGGGACCCGCAGGGACCTACCTGTGCACCAATATGCCTGCCCGTGCCATGTTGTCAACGTACATAGTCGTGCGCCGGTCGGCAAGTGATTAAAGTGTTATAAAAACCCTGGAACTATTAACCTCTTGCATACCCGCTCACAGTAGATGTACTGCGAGTGGGAAACACAGCCAGGCACCGTGACTTCCTGATTTGGCAGCGCCACCTGCTGCCCTGTGCTGTGATTGGACACAGCATGAGTTTTGCGGCAGATTTCAGCCAATGATTTTGGCTGCAAACCTGCTGATCAAACACACAAAACTCTGTCTACAGAATACAGCGATCTGGCTGTTTCTTCTCCCTGAAAAGCAGGGATAAAAAACAGCCAGATCAGTAAGTAAACGCAGCATGCATTACACTTGTTGGGCACACCGTTAACCCCTTGATTGTCCCTTGATGTTAACCCCTTCCCAGCCGGTGTCATTAGTACAGTGTCAGTGTACAGTATTGACACTGATCACTGTATTAGTATCCCTAGCGACCTCAGTTGTGCCTCGTACACACGGCCGGACTATAAGTCAGACGGAAAGAAAGAGAACAGGTTCTCTATCTACGGTCTGTCGGACTTCCGACAAAAAAAGTGGCCAGACTTTCAGAGAAAAAAAGCCTGTCTGACTTTTTTTTCTCAGAAAGTCCTGCCGTGTGTACAAGGCATTAGTGACCTTCCCAGCCAGTGTCTGTTAGCGCCAGATCACCCGCCACCCTATCACAGTCCCAGTATAAGTCACTGATCACTGCCAATACCAGTATAGCATCTATAGCTGTGTAAATTCCAGTATATCTACCATAGTTTGTAGACACTATGGCCCAGATTCACGTAGATTCGCCCATCTTTAGGCGGCGTAGCATATCTCAGATACACTACGCCGCCGTAACTTAGAGCGGCAGGTCCCGTATTCTCAAAGAACTTGCGCTTTAAGTTACGCCGGCGTAGTGTAACTGGACCGGCGTAAGCTTTAGACGTGAACGTAACTTACGCGCAGCCCCATTCACGAACGACTTACGCAAACGATGTAAAACGTGAAAAATTTTACGCTGTTCCGACGTCCATACCTAACATTGGTTCGCCTCATCTACGCCTCATAGAGCAGGGGTAACTTTACGCCCAAAAAAGCCTTGCGTAAACAAATGCGCCGGGCGCACGTACGTTTGAGAATCGGCGTATCTAGCTCATTACCATATTCAACGTGTAAATCGACGGAAGCGCCACCTAGCGGCCAGCGTAAATATGCAACTTGGATACGACGGCGTAAGAGACTTACGCCGGTCGGATCAAAGACAAATCTATGCGTAACTGATTCTAAGAATCAGGCGCATAAGATACGACGCCTCACACTCAGGCCCCGTACACACGTTCGAGGAACTCGACGTGCCAAACACATCGAGTTCATCGTCGAGTTCAGTGTGGAAGTCGCCGAGGATCTCGGCGGGCCGACTTTCCTCATTGGACTAGAGAACATGTTCTCTTTTCGGCCCGACCGAGTTTCTCGGCAGAATCCAGCTCCGACCGAGTTTCTGGCTGAATTCTGCCGAGAAACTCGGTCGTGTGTATGGGGCCTAAGAGTTACGACGGCATAACTCTTTTGAGAAGCTGGGCCTATAACTATAACTTTCACACAAACCAATCAATATACACTTATTGGGATTTGTTTTTTTACTAAAAACATGTAACAGAATACATTTTGGCCTAAATTTAAGAAGAAATTTCCTGTCCTGTCTCCCCCTCACTTCCTGTTTTTTTCCTCCCTCATTTTCTGTCCTGTTCTTCCCTCACTTCCTGTCCTGCTCTCCCCTCACTTCCTGTCCTACTGACAACAGTATCACCAGAAAGGAAGTGAGGGAAAATCTACAACAGGACATAAAACTCCAGCACAGGATCTAGCCGACTCCACTAAAGATAAATATTTGTATGTTCGTGTTGCTGTTGAAGAGCTTCTCTCACTTCCTGCCTGGTGAAAGGTTGTAAGCAGGACAGGAAGTGGGGGGGGATCTCTAACGGGGCTCCAGATAGCAGTAAAAGCATGACAGGGGCTCTAATCCTTCCCCATTGCAATCAATGCAAAGAAAATGTATTTTGCCAGGACATACAGTTACATTTTTAACCCCAGTAAACTGTGACAAGGTTGGCTGTTGTGATTTAGTGCCTTTCACACGCTCTATTCCTGGCTGTGTAATTGAACAAGCCTGTGTATATTTTTGCGGTAGCTGTAAGAATTCGGACGTCAAATTCAGAAGGAAAACAGAACAAATTAGATTAGACTTCGAATGCCGGCTTAATGTTGTTTGTACGGCCGTTGTCTGTTTGCGATGACTGGTGACGCCATTTAGCTCGCCCGGAAAGCAGCCTGACACAGTGATAAATAAACCCTCTGTTCTATTGGATGACAGACAGTTCGTAGTGTAAGCCCCCCCCCCCCCCCCCCCCCCCCCCCCAGCATCAGGACTGCGCATTTCTCATAGAAGACCCTTCCGAAGAATTCTACTTTTACTACGGGCTAATAGTAATTAGTAGATTGACAGACATATTATATTATGTACAGCAATGATTGGTAGCTGAAGGTATAATTATGGTGTCAGTTTCTAGTGGAAAATGGAACTCATTAGCTAAGTATTGAAAATGAACTCTATGAACTTTTGTGTTAAAGATGAAGTGTAATCTGCTTATATTTTACCTTCCCCCTAATCAACATGCTAATATTTTATTTTTATTTTTTTAAGCCGCGGTGGTGCTGAAAAACGAAAACAGAGAAACTTTAAAGTGAACAAAAAACGAGCATGTGAAACACACACTAAAAAGTGTACTTAAAGCGGATGTTCCACCCCAAAAAAATATTTAAAGCCAGCAGCTACAAATACTGCAGCTGCTGACTTTTAATATAAGGACACTTACCTGTCCTGGAGTCCAGCGCCGTCCACAGCAGAGCACGAGCGATCGATCATCACCCTGCTGCTCCCCCCTCCATCCACGCTGAGGGAACCAGGAAGTGAAGGGTTGCGGCTTCACTGCCCGGTTCCCTACGGCGCATGCGCGAGTCGCGCCGCGCCCGCCGATTGGCTCCCGCTGTGTGCTGGGAGCCAAGTGTTCCCAGCACACAACGGGGGGGGGGGGGGGGGCGACGGGATGTGACGCAATGCCCGTCTTTTGCCCGTGAATGCCGGGTCGGAAGTGGGTGCAAATACCTGTCTTTAGACAGGTATCTGCACCCCCCTCCCCCCTGAAAGGTGTCAAATGTGACACCGGAGGGGGGGAGAGTTCCTTATATCAGGTTGCTTGACCCCCCAGCTGGGCTTTATTGAAACTTTACAGATGTGAGTACACATATTTTGTCTTTTAATGATCTCTATAAAACCTATTTTTTTATATTCAGGGACAAGGTAAATAAACCATGCCTGTGGATTCAGCGAGGCAAGCCCGAGTCTGACTCAGGGTTACCGATCGCAGCACAGAAATTTAACCCCGAGCCAGACTCGGGAACACCGCCAGGGGGCTATTATTCCTTTATATTGGCTTTTAAAATTTACAAATACAGCAATATAGAAATTGGATGAAACGTTTAGCACTGGGAATCACTTTTTAAAAGATAAAATGTGCATTTTATATCCATCTATATCGATCAGACCAAAATTAGGGCCAAATGAGGGGGAAAGAGTGACAGAGGGACATTTCTCCGAATCAGGGACAGTCCCTCGAAATCAGGGACAGTTGGGAGCTATGGTACTAGGGCCACCTGTTCAAATACCAAATACCAACTACGACACTACCTGCCTGGAAATTGCATGTTCTCCCTGTGCCTGTGTGGGTTTCCTACGGTAGGGTGACCAGACATACCCAGTTTCAGGGGACAGTCCCTTGATCCCTTGATTGAGGACACTGTCCCCAGACCAAGTCTTTCCCCGGTTTTGTCCCCAGATTGGATTTAATAGGGGGCAGGGGCAATTTCAAAGACAATCAGTGCAGAATTAAAATAAAAAAAATAGAATTACACCCCCCCGCTCCGCCGTGCCTACTAGCATAGGGGGGTTGTATTTTTTCCATTATCTGTGCCCCTTTCTGATGATCATGTGCTGGTCGGAGCGGAGGGAATATTTCTTCAGTTTCGGGCGCATGCCCATTCAGCTTCGCTCGCATGTTCTTCTGCCTTGGCTCAAATCCTGGCCAGCCACCTGCCTATCTCTTTGCCTTCTCTGGCGGAGTGATCTTCCTCCGCTCCCTATCCAGTAGTAGCCAGGGCCCAAAGGGTAAGACTTGAGAGGCTGTGAGGCGGGCGGCGACGGGCAGAGAGTCGCTGATTGTTGCCATTACTAGTAAAGAAAAAATATGTCCCCGGATTTCATTTTAAAAATCTGGTCACCTTATCGTACGGGTACTCCGGTTTCTACCTACACTCCAAAGACATGCTGGTAGGTTAATGGGTAAGACATTATCTGTATTGTCACTTGGAGGTAGGTATTGGTTAGGTTAAGACTTGCAGTCTACTGTACATGCTCACTGAGCTGACTCCTGCCTATAGACAGAGATGTTTTCACTGTTTCATCAGTCCAGCAATGAGCTGATCTTCAGAACATTGGCTTCATAAACTTATGTTTCATGGGGTCAATGGTCAGACTTGTATACTCATCTTTAAAATCTTGCTGAAGGGTTTATTAGGTCCCTTGTTGGCACTTTTACTACTGATGAGTAAACTTTTGTGCACAGTTCAGCCATAGCACCTGTACTGGGAAGTACATTACTATTTCAAGACTCATTACAGCTAATCTGGCGTCACTGAACGCAAGACAGTTTTATAGGTCCCGTTGAGATCCCATAACTAAGCGACTTTTATGAGCTGTTGGCGATCTTTAAGAAAAATTGGCAGTACAATTTGTCCATCCAATAGGATGTTGTTTTTTACTAATAGGGTGTTGTCCATTAGGCTTAACCATGAGAATACTGAAGGATATGTGTTATACATTAAAGGTACACACCAGTCATCATAACTGAATAAGAAGCCTTGAGATTCATATGAGAAGCATACCTGCACAGTATTTCATCCTGACTATGATGTAGTCCATGATCCCTTTTGGTGGGGATCTGAGAACCCATGCTTGTGATACGGGGGGGGGGGGGGGGGGCTTAGGCAGATCACAAACGTCTGCTGCAGGCATGTTGTTACCCCCTCTCTTAAAGGCTATGCCCCAGCTCTGGAGAATAACCTTGCCCACCAATCGCACCCCTGTTTAATCACAGAGAGCCCCAGTGGATCATATGGGGGCTGTCATTAGATTGGTGGAGCGTGCATGTAGGGGCTTAAATCTGCACAGAACCTGTTTTTGGGAAGTCCATTTATTTCTGTATAAAGTCCAATCAAAATTGAAATCCTTAAAAGGGCAACCCCCCCCCCCCCCCCAACTCATTGTTTCTTAAAGTGGTTGTAAATCTTTACAACCACTTTTACCTACAGTGGGGATCGAAAATGTGTATTATTGTGCATAACAAAGCCAAGGAGAGATGGAAAAATCTCCAAAAGGCATCAAATTACAGATTAGACATTCTTATAATATGTAAAAAAAAAGTTAGATTTCATTTCCATCATTTACACTTTAAAATTTACAGAAAACAAAAAAATGGCGTCTGCAAAAGTTTGGGCACCCTGCAGAGTTAATATCTTGTACTGCCCCCTTTGGCAAGTATCACAGCTTGTAAACGCTTTTTGTAACCAGCCAAGAGTCTTTCAATTCTTGTTTGAGGTATCTTTGCCCATTCTTCCTTACAAAAGTCTTCCAGTTCTTTGAGATTTCTGGGCTGTCTGTCACGCACTGCTTTTTTAAGGTCTATCCATAGATTTTCAATTATGTTGAAGTCAGGAGATTGTGAAGGCCATGGCAAAACCTTCAGTTTACGCCTCTTGATGTAATCCCCCGTGGATTTTGAGGTGTGTTTAGGATCATTATCCATTTGTAGAAGCCATCCTCTCTTTAACTTCAGCATTTTCACAGATGGCATCAAGTTACCATCCAAAATTTGCTGAAATTTTATTGAATCCATTTTTCCTTCTACTCGTGAAATGTTCCTTGTGCCACTGGCTGCAATACAACCCCAAAGCATGATTGATCCACCACCATGCTTAACAGTTGGACAGAGGTTATTTTCATTAAATTCTGTGCCCTTTCTTCTCCAAACGTACCTTTGCTCATTCCGGCCAAAAAGTTCTATTTTAACCTCATCGGTCCACAGAACTTGTTTCCAAAATGCATCAGGCTTGTCTATATGTTCATTTGCAAAGTTCAAATGCTGAATTTTGTGGTGAGGACGTAGAAGAGGTTTTCTTCTGATGACTCTTCCATGAAGACCATATTTGTACAAGTATCTCTTTATAGTGGAATAGTGTACCACAACTCCAGTGTCTGCCAGATCTTTCTGGAGGGATCGTGCAGTGTCTGCCAGATCTTTCTGGAGGGATCGTGCAGTCAAACGTGGGTTTTGAATTGCTTCTCACAATCCTGCGAGCTGTTCTGTCTGATATTTTTCTTGGTCTTCCAGATCTTGCTTTAACTTCCACTGTTCCTGATGACTGCCATTTCTTAATTACATTCCGAACAGAGGATATTGACATCTGAAAACGCTTTGCTATCTTCTTATAGCCTTCTCCAGCTTTGTGAGCGTCAACTATTTTCAGTTTCAGTTTTCTAGACAACTGCTTAGAAGAACCCATGGTGCTGATTGTTGGGGCAAGGTCAAAAGAGTCTGGGCATTTAAAACCTTTGAGACTGATATCACCTGGTCTTCCCAGACGATGATTGAGAACAATCCATGACACTGGCAGGTCTCAGCTTTGCAAAGGGGGCAATGCATGCTATAAATTCTGCAGGGTGCCCAAACTTTTGCAGACGCCATTTTTTAAGTTTTCTGTTTTGAAAGTGTAAATGATGGAAATAAAATCTAACTTTTTTTGACATATTATAAGAATGTCTAATCTGTAATTTGATGCCTTTTCGAGATTTTTCCATCTTTCCTTGGCTTCGTTATGCACATTAATTTTTACCTGGGGTGCCCAAACTTTTGATCCCCACTGTACAAGTAAGCCTAGATTAAGGCTTACCTGTAGGTGTCCTCAAAATATCTCCTAAACATCCACAGTTTAGGGGATATTTGCAAAAGAGATAGGCGCCGATGTCTACAGCGCATGCGCCGTAGACAATGGCGCAGGCGCACTGTAGAAACCTTTAGAAACTGCGATCGTGCCATTTTAAAGGAGATTGTGCCGTGACTGCCGGCTCCCGTGTGCATGCGTGGGAGTGACATCATCGCGGCTCCGGCCAATCACAGCGCCGGAGCTACGATACCTGGAAGGAAGAGGGTGAAAGATGGACGCTTCATGGAGACAAGGAAATCGGGGAAAATCGCAGGCTTCGGTTTCAGGTAAATGACACATAATGGGCTACTATGCGATGCATAGTAGCCCATTATGCTTTACCTTTGCAGGGAAATAAAGAGGAAGTAAAACCCATCAGGGTTTACTTCCTCTTTAAAGCAGGTGTTGGGGAACTACAAGTCTCACTATGTGCTACTACCCTACTGTCCCTCTTCATGCACACTATGAGGGGATTTACTAAACTTGGGGAGTGCAAAATTTGATGCAGCTCTGAACTGAAAACAATTCGCTGCCAGGTTTTTTGTCAAAGCTTAATTAAAAAAAATGATTGGCCACCCAAGTTTTAGCAAATCTCCCCTTCTATGTCTAATTGTTTAGGGACACTTAACCATAACAACTATAGACAGTGGCAGAACCAACGGGTCTAAAGGTCGCACTTGTGGAGAGAAGGGCCCTTGGCTCAAAGGGAAGGGCCCCAGGACAGATGAAAAGGGGGCCTCTTCATGGTTTCTTGCAGCAGGGGCCCTGAAGGTTCTAATTACGCCTCTACCCATAGATATGGGCAAAATGAGTTCAGGGCTTTGCAGCGAAGAGTACTATTAAAGAGGAAGTAAACGCTCACAACGGTACATTCCTTTCTGCATATATCTCCTAAACCGTGTAGGTTTAGGAGATATTGCAATCACCTACAGGTAAGCCTTAATCTAGGCTTACCTGTAGGTGAAAGTGCTTTAGGAGGGTTTACAACCACTTTAATGCTACATCATACAAAGACATTGAGGACAATTGTGCTCTTCCAACCTTGTGGTAACAGTTTGGTGAAGGTCCTTTCACTGTTACAGCATGACTGGGCCCCTGTGTACAAAGCTAGGTCCACAAAGACTTGGTTTGAGCATTTTGTTGTGGAGGCCTGCACACAACGCTGTATCCTGGCCTAGGCCAACGAGGCCCAGGCCTAGGGCAGAACTTTGCAGGGGGGGCAGCACAGAAAGAGTCCCCGCCGGCTTGCACTACACTGTTAGTGTAGCGCCAGTCTTATGGGGTGGACTGGGCTGAGAGGCAAATTAGTCCAGCGCCCCCATAAAGTGGCCGCACTGCTTCTGGTATGCGGGTGGCCGGCATTCCGCAACTGTGTGTGTGTGTGGGGGGGGGGGGGGGGGGGGGGGGGGTTGCGCTGCTTCTAATTTTGACTGTCTAATCATCCTGGACCACAAACCTTCCTCACTGTGTTATATGGTTTCTGCTGCACCATTGGCATGGTTATATCTTCTCAGTCCTCTCCATAAAATTATCAGAAATGTGTGCTTAAAGCGGATCTCCACTCTAAAGTGGAGTCCCGCTGATCGGCACCCTCCCCCCCTCCGGTGTCACATTTGACACCTTTCAGGGGGGAGGGGGGTGCAGACACCTGTCTACAGACAGGTATCTGCACCCACTTCCGGCCCTACGATACGGGCAAAGGACGGGTTTTTTTTTCCCCTTCCCGTCCGTCCCCCGTTGTATGCTGGGAACACTCGGCTCCCAGCACACAGCGGGAGCCAATCGGCGGGCGCAGCGCGACTCGCGCATGCGCCGTAGGGAACCGGGCAGTGAAGCCGGAGCGCTTCACTTCCTGGTTCCCTCACCGTGGATGGAGGGGGGAGCAGCAGGGTGACGAGCGATCGGCTCGTCATCTGCTGCGATCACCGCTGGACTCCAGGACAGGTAAGTGTCCTTATATTAAAAGTCAGCAGCTGCAGTATCTGTAGCTGCTGGCTTTTAATATATTTGTTTAGTGGCACATCCGCTTTAAAGTAGAACTATAGGCAACACTTTTGTTTTTTTCATTTTGGATAGAGTAAGGGAGGATTAGAGCCCATGTCAGTAAATTTTTTACCATCCCTGTCCCATTGCAGAGATTTCCCTTCACTTCCTGCCCTCATAGCTAAACAGAAAGTGAGAGGGAATCTATGCAAATTAACCACTTCCATACCCGGCCTGTTTTGGCACTTCTCTCTCACATGCAAAAATCATATTTTTTTGCTAGAAAATTACTCAGAACCCCCAAACACTAGATATGTTTTTTTAGCAGACACCATAGGGAATAAAATGGCGGTCATTGCAACTTTTTATCTTGCACGGTATTTGCGCAATCATTTTTCAAACGCCTTTTTTTGGGGAAAAACGGTTTCATGAATTAAAAAATAACAAAACGGTAAAGTTAGCCCAGTTTTTTTGTATAATGTCAAAGGTGAAGTTACGGCGAGTAAATAGATACCTAACATGTCACGCTTTAAAATTGCGCACACTCATGGAATGGCGCCAAACTTCAGTACTCAAAAATCTCCATAGGCATCGCTTATTTTTTTTTTTACAGGTTACCAGTTTAGAGTTACAGGGGAGGTCTAGAATTGTTTCTGGCCGCTCTAACGCACGCGGCGATACCTCACATGTGTGGTTTGAACGGTGTGGGCGGGACTTATGTGTGTGTTCACTTCTAAGTGCGAGCTACCGGGGATAGGGACTTTTAAAAAAAAAATATTATTATTTTATTTTTTATTTTACTTAAAGGGTCACTAAAGGAAAAAACATTTTTTGCTGAAATGACTGTTTACAGGGTATAGAGACGTAAAAGTTAACTGATTCCTTTTAAAAATGATTAAAAGTAGATAAAAATCAATCATATAATGTGCCTCTAGTTTCACTTTCACTTTTAAACTGGCTTCATGTTTCTGTGAAGTAAAGAGACCCACAGAACAAAAACAAACAAATCCAGGGCAGTGTTTTGTTTTTAAAATGAATCTGATTGGTTCTGGGAAGTTTTAGACACACAGTAATGACAGCTTAGACCACCGTGAGAAAGCTCCCAGTACGATGGTTATAAGGAAACAGACGAGCAGGAAGTGTGGAGATCACAGCAGAATTACAGCAACTTCAAAGCAAAAACGAACAATAAGGACATGAAACCAGTACTGCAGTAAGGTAAAGGAAGCTATTTAGATAAAAAAAAAATCCTTTAGTGACCCTTTACTTTATTTATTTTTTACACTTTTTTTTAAAAAAATTTTTTATCACTTTTATTCCTATTACAAGGAATGTAAACATCCCCTGTAATAGGAATGGTTCGTGACAGGTACTCTTATGGAGAGATGCGAGGTCAATAAGACCCCACATCTCTCCTCCAGGCTGGAAAGCATGAGATCGTGAAAAAAACTTCACGGATCTCATGCTTACAGCCGCGATTGCGGCTTTGTTTACATTACGGTACCCAGGCGGGCGTGACATCATAACATCGCGCCCGGGCCTCCGACGATCATAGAGATGACTGGTGAGCATCTGGTCACCAGTCATCTCTATGCCTCCCATCCGGCGCCGGCAGATCATTTGGGATGGCACGGGAGAGCCCGGAGAAGCACCGGATGGCGGTGGGAGGGGGCACACATTCCCACAGACACCCTCCAAAATCTTGTAAAGGGTCCTCCTAGAAGATTGGAGGATCTTCTGTCCACCAAGAGGGGGCAAATGATGACTGGGTTTTAGAACGGGTAGTCCCACAAGCTCATATAGGTGGTCAGGTGTCCTCAAACGTTTGGCCTCATAGTGTATCCTGTGTTGGAACTTCCTCAGCAGAGTTTGTCCATAAGTGATGTCGACATAATGATTCCTCTTTCTCCAGTTACTGGCCTCCGTCCAGACTCAACACAGCTCCAGCATGTGTAATGCAGACTCTGAGGCCAAGTAACATTCCACATAACACTATTCAGCCGACACAGCATGAAAATAAAATCAAAATATCCTACACCACACCACTATCCTACATATCATAAACATTATTTTATAGTTTGTGATAAAATAAGTAAAATTAATTTTGAAATGCATTGCTTTTACAATTTCCTCTATCTCTATTCTTTTGTTTTTTGTTCTTCACTCCTTTCCCTTAAACCTCTACCCTACATCCATCAACTGTTTTAAACATCCAACTATTAAAATGCTTAGACCAAATCATTATTGTTAATATACCGTATTTATCGTTGTATAACACGCACGTTTTTCCCCTTAAATTTAGGGGAAAATCGTGGGTGCGTGTTATACGCCGATCCCCGCTGTCTTTGAGGGGAAGAGGAGCGAGCGCCGCTGAAATAGACCGAGCCAAGTGTACTGTGTAATCGGCTAGGCTCGGCTCCGCTCACAGTCACGCCCAGTCCTGCCTCCTAGCCTTTACATCCCGCCATTGGACGGGTATTGTGTCCATCATAGGAGCCGGGCCAAGGGACGGGACGGGACTGGGAGAGGAGCTGAATAGGACAGGACATCGGGCTCTGTGTATCTCGGCGGCGCTAAAATTTAAAAACCCATTATGCTGCAATTTTGGGCAAGGCTGCAGATGGACACTGGGCAAGGCTGCAGATGGACATTGGGCAAGGCTGCAGATGAACATTGGGCAAGGCTGCAGATGGACACTGGGCAAGGCTGCAGATGGACACTGGGCAAGGCTGCAGATGGACACTGGGCAGGGCTGCAGATGGACACTGGGCAGGGCTGCAGATGGACACTGGGCAGGGCTGCAGATGGACACTGGGCAAGGCTGCAGATGGACACTGGGCAAGGCTGCAGATGGACACTGGGCAAGGCTGCAGATGGACACTGGGCAGGGCTGCAGATGGACACTGGGCAAGGCTGCAGATGGACACTGGGCAAGGCTGCAGATGGACACTGGGCAAGGCTGCAGATGGACACTGGGCAAGGCTGCAGATGAACACTGGGCAAGGCTGCAGATGGACACTGGGCAGGGCTGCAGATGGACACTGGGCAAGGCTGCAGATGAACACTGGGCAAGGCTGCAGATGGACACTGGGCAGGGCTGCAGATGGACACTGGGCAGGGCTGCAGATGGACACTGGGCAGGGCTGCAGATGGACACTGGGCAGGGCTGCAGATGAACACTGGGCAAGGCTGCAGATGGACACTGGGCAAGGCTGCAGATGAACACTGGGCAAGGCTGCAGATGAACACTGGGCAGGGCTGCAGATGGACACTGGGCAGGGCTGCAGATTGCCACTGGGCAGGGCTGCAGATGGACACTGGGCAAGGCTGCAGATGGACACTGGGCAAGGCTGCAGATGGAGACACTGATAAGGCTGCATTGTAATTTTTTTCCTTAAACTTCCCTCCTACACTTGGGGTGCGTGTTATACGCCGATAAATACGGTAACTATTATTATTTTCATTAAACTGGTTGCATTTGAGGGGGAAACTGGTTGCATTTGAGGGGGAAACTGGTGGCATTTGAGGGGGAAACTGGCTGCATTTGATGGGGAAACTCGCTGCATTTGATGGGGAAACTCGCTGCATTTGGGGACAAACTGGCTGCATTTGATGGGGAAACTGGCTGCATTTGGGGACAAACTGGCTGCATTTAAGGGGAAACTGGCTGCATTTGGGGACAGACTGGTGGCATTTGGGGACAAAGTGGCGGCATTTGGGGACAAACTGGTGGCGATTGGGGACAAACTGGCTGCATTTGATGGGGAAACTGGCTGCATTTGATGGGGAAACTGGCTGCATTTGATGGGGAAACTGGCTGCATTTGATGGGGAAACTGGCTGCATTTGGGGACAAACTGGTTGCATTTGAGGGGGAAACTGGCTGTATTTGATGGGGAAACTGGTTGTATTTGGGACGAAACTGGCTGCATTTGATGGGGAAACTGGCTTCATTTGAGGGGGGGAACCTGGCTGCATTTGATGCGGAAACTGGCTGCATTTGATGGGGAAACTGGCTGCATTTGACATGTCACTAGGAAGAACGGGGTAGATGTTGTGTTTACACTGACCTGTATGCCCATTTACCCAGCCGTTCCATTCTGTTGATGTAAAAAGTCGTGCGGCGGTCCTTGACCACTTGAGGACCACCTAACGCCGATATACGTCGGCAGAATGGCATGGCTGGGCACATCCACATACAGGTACATTACCCTTTGAGTGCTCAGCCGGTGTCCCGCGATCGGGTCACAGGAGCTGAAGAACGGGGAGAGGTGAGTGTAAACAAACCTTCCCCGACCTTCTCTGTGACTTGTCACTGATTGTTCCCTGTCATAGGTGACATCACACGTTCAGCCACGCCCCCCTACAGTAAGAATCATTCCCTTAGCGCCCCCAAGTGGTTAACCCCTTCACTGCCATTGTCATTTTCACAGTAATCCGTGCATTTGTGCAGCACTTTTCGCTGTGAAAATGACAATGGTCCCAAAAATGTGTCAAAAGTGTCCGATGTGTCCGCCATAATGTCGCAGTCACGAAAAAAAAATCGCTGATCTCCACCATTACTAGTAAAAAAAAAAATATTAATAAAAATGCCATAAAACTATCCCCTATTTTGTAAACGCTATACACCGCGCAATTGTCAGTTAAAGCGACGCAGTGCCGGAATTGCAAAAAGGGGCCTGGTCCTTTACCTGCATAATGGTCTGGGTCTTAAGTGGTTAATATTGAAGAAAAGAAAGAAAACCAATGCAGCCATGGCATCTAATGACTGTTAATCTGCAATATATTGCATTTTTGTTTCAGGGTTAAGAGGCATCCTTCTAGAAAGCAATTACAACTAAAGAGGCCCATAGAAACCTTTCATAAGGCCTGGACAGAATATTTACATTCTTGCACAAGCCAGTCATAACAGGTTCTCTTGCTGTTCATTGTTCACCTTCACACACTGTAGATATCTAAAAAAACGTTTAAAGGATTGCAGATTGTGATGAATGGAAGTTTTTCTCTAGTGGTTGTGATATGATCTGAACTGATCTAATTGGCCTAGAGAACACATCATCTTCCATACAATGTACATTCCGGCTGCATGTGGTCATAGCAAAGAACGGGACACATGTGTGGTGCTGGTTCCTGACATGACGCTCTGACAAATGAAGTGCTACCCATCTGGGCAATTATTAGCCGGCAATTATTAGCCTGCAGGGTATTCATCAAGGTAACATTTCACATGCATCTCGAGCCTTCGTTTTGCTGTCTTCCCTATGGATATTTACTTTACTCACACAAGGTACGCCGATTGCGGACCATACATGTGCAGATGATTAAGTTGAGTCTTCACCTCTGTAACATTTTCAAAATATTCCCCTACCTAACCAACAGCATCACTAAGCTACTAATTCACTCCCTTGTTATCTCCTGCCTTGACTATTCCTCCTTGTTGGCAGTGGCGGCTGGTGCTCAAATTTTTTTGGGGGGGCGCCAACAAAGTAAAAAAAAAACCATCAAATTGCCGCCACTGTGGCCATCAAATAGAACCAGTTTCCCCCCAAATGCAGCCAGTTTCCCCCCAAATGCAGCCAGTTTGTCCCCATCAAATGCAGCCAGTTTCCCCCCATCAAATGCAGCCAATTTCCCCCCATCAAATGCAGCCAGTTTCCCCCCTCAAATGCAGCCAGTTTCCCCATCAAATGCAGCCAGTTTCCCCCTCAAATGCAGCCAGTTTCCCCCCTCAAATGCAGCCAGTTTCCCCATCAAATGCAGCCAGTTTCCCCCTCAAATGCAGCCAGTTTCCCCCTCAAATGCAGCCAGTTTCCCCCTCAAATGCAGCCAGTTTCCCCATCAAATGCAGCTAGTTTCCTTATCAAATGCAGCTAGTTTCCCCCCTCAAATGCAGCCAGTTTCCCCCCTCAAATGCAGCCAGTTTCCCCCCTCAAATGCAGCCAGTTTCCCCCTCAAATGCAGTCAGTTTCCCCCTCAAATGCAGCCAGTTTCCCCATCAAATGCAGCCAGTTTCCCCATCAAATGCAGCCAGTTTCCCCATCAAATGCAGCTAGTTTCCTTATCAAATGCAGCCAGTTTCCCCCCTCAAATGCAGCCAGTTTCCCCCCTCAAATGCAGCCAGTTTCCCCCCTCAAATGCAGCCAGTTTTCCCCTCAAATGCAACCAGTTTAATTAAAATAATAATAGTTACCGTATTTATCGGCGTATAACACGCACCCCAAGTTTAGGAGGGAAGTTTAAGGAAAAAAATTACAATGCAGCCTTATCAGTATCTCCATCTGTAGCCTTGTCCAGTGTCCATCCGCAGCCTTGCCCAGTGTCCATCCGCAGCCTTGCCCAGTGTCCATCTGCAGCCTTGCCCAGTGTCCATCTGCAGCCTTGCCCAGTGTCCATCTGCAGCCTTGCCCAATACAAAAAAAAATCAAATAAATAGAAAGTCCATTTCACCCTACATAAAAAATTCAAGACACCCGAAATTGCTCTAACCCCAATGTGTTTCGCCCAGTCGGCTTCCTCAAGAGGTTCAGGCCATGATGTCGCCAATTGGACGAAATGCATTGGAGTGTAACACGAATGGCAATGAGATCTTTTAAGGGGTGTCTTGAATTTTTTTTATGGATGGTTAAATGGACAATATATTGATTAGACTTTTTTATTTTGTTTTATGTTATTTTTAAGTTAACTAATTTTATTGTTTTTTTTTTATATTTATATTTCTACTGGTGTTTTTAACCTTGCCTTGGGAATATATAATTTTTTTACTTTTACACATAATTTTTGGTGTTTTAGGTAGCAGCTGAAAATTTGTTCAAGCTGCTTTTCTTTTATTTCCACCTGGTGATATTGCCAGTAACACTCACCATATTCCTAATTATCAATGTTATATAAAAATTGTTAAAATAAATAAATAATAATAATAACAATTCCCAACTTTATAGCCCTAGATCAGTGGTCTCCAAACTGCGGCTGAGGGGCCAGATGTGCTTGCTTTTATCTGGCCCTTGGAGCACTTTTTCATCCACAGTGGGCCATAATTCCCCCCACTGAAACCAATGAAGTGGCGCAATCTTTCCCAATGACACCAATAATGCGGTCCAATTTCTCCCAATGACACCAACAATGGGGCCCAATTCCTCCCAATGACACCAACAATGGGGCCCAATGACACCAGCAATTGAGCCCAGTTTCTCCCAATGAAACCAACAATGGGACCCAATGACACCAAAGATGGGGCATGTTTTTTTAACCCTGGCATCAGGACCTTTTCTATGCCCAATGGCACCCCTAATGCCTGAAGGACTGTAAACTGTCCCATTGTTTCGAAAGTTTGGAAACTGTGTGCCTCAGCCAATCAGGAGGGAGAGTCCCGGACAGCCGAGTCTCTCATGCAACATCACTGGATAGAGATGGGGCTCAGGTAAGTATTAGAGGGGCTGTGAGGTGCTGCTACACACAGAAGTTTTTTTTTATCTTGATGCATAGAATGCATCAAGGTTAAAAAACCTTCTGCCTTTAGAACCACTTTAATGGGTGTCGCATGACTGCACAATTACTAGTTAAAGTAATGCAGTGCCGAATAGCAAAAAATGCCCTGGTCATGAAGGGGGTAAAGTGATTAACCACTTAAGGATCGCCTAACGCCGATATACGTCGGCAGAATGGCACGGCTGGGCACAATCACGTACCTGTACGTGATTGTATAATGCCCAGCCGTGGGTCGCGCGCCCGCGAACCGGTCCGAAGCTCCATTACCGCGGGACTCGCGGACCTGATTGCCGCTGGAGTCCCGCTATCAGTCCCCGGAGCTGAAGAACCTGGAGAGCTGTGTGTAAACACCGCTTCCCCGTTCTTTACTGTGGCGCCGTGATCGATCGTGTGTTCCCTTATATAGGGAATCACAATCGATGACGTCACACCTACAGCCACACACCCCTACAGTTAGAAACACAGATGAGGTCACACTTAACCCCTTTCAGCGCCCCCTTGTGGTTAACTCCCAAACTGCAATTGTCATTTTGCTGTCAAAATGACAATGGTCCAAAAAATGTGTCAGAATTGTCCGATGTGTCCGCCATAATGTCGCAGTCACGAAAAAAAACGCTGATCGCCGCCATTAGTAGTAAAAAAAAAAATATTAATATAATTGCAATAAAACTATCCCCTATTTTGTAAACGCTAAAAATTTTGCGCAAACCAATCGATAAACGCTTATTGCGATTTTGTTTACCAAAAATAGGTAGAAGAATACGTATCGGCCTAAACTGAGGAAAAAACTTTTTTTTATATATTTTTGGGGGATATTTATTACAACAACAAGTAAAACATTTTACATTTTTTTTAAATTGTCGCTCTATTTTTGTTTATAGCGCAAAAAATAAAAACCGCAGAGGTGATCAAATACCACCAAAAGAAAGCTCTATTTGTGGGAAAAAAAGGACGCCAATTTTGTTTGGGAGCCACGTCGCACGACCGCGCAATTGTCAGTTAAAACTACGCAGTGCCAAATCGCAAAAAGGGGCCTGGTCCTTTAGCTGCATTTTGGTCCGGGTCTTAAGTGGTTAAAGAATACAGAGCTGCAAAAGTGTGTGCCTTTTATATCTGTTGGTGTTTCGTCAGATTAGGCGACCCGTCAGAATGTGTAACGGAAGTGATGTTTCGTCGCCGCCATCTTGCTACACCCCACACTTTTCCACAGTAAAGATACACTGAGAAGGGGGCAAGCAGGCACCTTGTTACACCCACCAAAGTTTTTTTTAACAGTAAACTGAGTTTTTATAGTAAAATACAGTACTTCGAACTCCGTCTGACTGTTTACATGTTGAATTTTAAAAGCAGTGAAGTTCTTTCCAATTAGCAAAACTGAGAGATCAGCAGGCTCCTGCTGCTTTTAAAATGCAACATCTAATCAGTCAGACGGAGTTGTAAGTACTGTATTTTACTTTCAAAAGCTCCGTTTACTGTTAAAAGAAGTGTAAAATGCGAAACTCCTGTGGGTGTAACAAGATGTCCGCTTGCCCCCTTCTCAGTTTATTCTTACTATGGAGGAGTGTGGGGTGTAGCAAGATGGCGGCGACGAAACGTCACTTCCATTACACTTTCTGACGGGTCGCCTAATCTGATGAAACAACTGCAGTTCAGCATTCACTTCCACACATGACCACATTTCCAAACTGCCATTCAGGGACACACCCCCTCTCTCACCTTCTCCAAAAAAAGATGAGGGGGCGGGGGGTAATGTAGTCTCTGGGTTGATGGGGAATTTGGCGGCTGGTTATTTGTCAGGTGAATGTGCCACTTGCCACCAGATGCAGTCCGTGCCGCTTGCCACCCATAGCCTGCCACCAAATGCAGTGCTGCTGTCACTCCCTCTGCATGAGCCACGTGCGTAGAAGGAAAGGAGTGGTGTCACTATCTGTAGAGTGAAGATCACACCAGTACCTGCTGATTTCCACTGGGTGCCAGGAGGAGGTGCCGAGGTGGGTGGGGACAGCAGTGCTGCACTAGGCGCAGGTCTTGCTCCCGGTCTCACTGTCTGAGAGTAAATTGTCACTGGTTGCAAGATGTCAGGCAGCGCTGGCCCTAGCAACCAGTTCCGGAAATGTAGTTGTAACGGTATGGCCCGTGGGACCCAGAGGCTCTTGAAGGATGTGGGGTACTCCTGTGTCAGCTTCACCAATGACTCTTGTGTCTAGGGTCATCCTATGTCCACTAGGGGCATAGGATGACTGAGAACTGATATCATGGATTACATGAGATGGGACAGTAATGATAAATTATGTATTGCAGGATATTTTAAATTATTACAAGTTGTTCATTCTGAACACAACAGGTCAATAGGAGAGTGTCTCCTTCAATGTGAAACATATACTGTTAAGATGTTAATTGATGTTAATTATCTCCAGCTACCTGACTGCAGTGATGAAAGCTTGCTGTGATTGCATTCCATTGTCTATTGTGTTAATTAAGCCTGGCTCCTAAGTAGGGTTGTCCCGATACCACTTTTTTAGGACCGAGTACAAGTACCGATACTTTTTTTCATGTACTCGCCGATACCGAATACCGATACTTTATTTTAATGCCAAGTGTCAGTTCGACTGATGGGCACTGATAGGTGGCATTAATAGGTGGCTGGCACTGTTAGATCGCACGGATAGGCGGCACTTTTGTTTGGGAGTCACGTCGCACAATTGTCAGTTAAAGCGGCGCAGTGCCGAATCGCAAAAAATGGCCCGTCATTGGGCAGCCAAATGGTCCAGGGCTGAAATGGTTAAAAAGATACTCTAATATGAAATAAAAACTGTTTCGGCTGCGATTCTCCTTTAACGATAGGGTCACTTTAAGGTCAGTGCGAGGTCAGTGGTCATTAAGACACAGCCCCTCCCCCCATGTATATAGATTACAGGGGTCTTCTATTGTGACTTTCACAGCTCTACAGAACTCCTGCACACTGTCTGTCATTACCATCGTGCAGCACTACAAGTCTCAGCAATCCCTAACCTTGTGTAGAGCTCAGCCCAGACCTGCCATGCCCCCCTTCCCCATGCTACACACAGTGCCAGTACCTGCTTGACCCAGGCAGACAGGAGGAACTTGCTGAGCTGGTGTGTGTCCTCTCCCTTGCTGCCATCTGAGGCGTCCATGTAGTTCTGGACATGCCTTGCAGCATGTTCCGCGACTTACCCGGGCAGTGAAGCCATACAGACACGCCCACGTGCCCAGCCCACACTTCTAATTGGTGAGTGTGTTCCTCTCGTCCATCCAATTAGCTGGCCGGGATTTCCCTCTTTCAGACACGCCCCGCTCCTCCGACATTCGGGAGTTCTCCAGTCTGTGCGGCCCGCCCCCTCCTTGCTCTGTACTGGCGGTATGTCAGGGGATAGGATGTACTGTGCGGGGGTTGGCAGGTGTCTGTCGGGAGGATGGATGATGGAGCTGCGCTCCGTGGTGGGGATCTTGCTGGGGTTCCTCCGTCCTGCTCTCCGCCCACTCTCCGCCCGCTCTCCGCCCACTCTCCGCCCACTCCTAGCAGTTAGCACGGTCTCAGCTAACTCTCCGCCCCTTCTGAGACCCCCGCTCTCCACCCCCTCTCCGCCCGCTCGTCACCTAAAAAAAAAAAAAGTATCGGCAGAAGCATCGGGAGCATTTGCGCGAGTACAAGTACTCGCGCAAATGCTCAGTATCGGTCCCGATACCGATACTAGTATCGGTATCGGGACAACCCTACTCCTAAGATATTTCATGGTGCTATGCTAACTAACCCTGTATTGTGTGAAAATTCTATTGATGCTAATATGTGTTGTGAGTTAACACACTCAAAAGGTCAGACGTCTGACTGATGTTTACTAAAGGAATGTGTATTGTGTAGCAGGTGAGAATAGCTTATCGCAGAGGCAGAAAGTCTGTCTAAGATGTGGATTGAGGGGGACTCGTTAGCACCCATTGTGTGATGTTGTGGGTGAAGTGTGTCATTGCCCCATTGATTACTGCAGCATGCTTTCTAACTGTATATAAGAAACCTGAGTTTACCATTAAAGTCTATCTGTTTGGAACCAGAGAACAGAGCTGTGTCTCGTTATTCTGGGGGAAATCCAATGGGTCCTGTCTGCTGGATTGTGGAGTGTCGGAAGCTGTCTTGGGTTGGTGGAATGGAATATCGTAAAAGCGTTAACCCCTGACCGTTACAGTAGTTATTAGTAATGGGTGGCTGTGTCCTGTATTTCATTTTGGGACATTGTATTGTCCTGGAATGAAGGTGCCCGGGACCCAGGACAGACATGTCAATTGCGGGACAGTCCCGGGCAATCCAGGACACATGGGCACCCTAACCCCAGCCAATACTAAAATAGTTTGGGTGGCGTTGGCCTTTGAAGGGTTAGACAAGCATGCTATGATCACAATATGTAGTAAACAGAATAATGATCTAAGAGGAATGTGCGTCTCGCAGGTCCCATGCACTTGGCTGAACATCTGTGTGAGCGGTATAATAAGCAGATAGCGATAGACAACAGGGGACCAGGAAGAAAACTCAGTCACTGATTGGAGGATGAACTGCGCTCACAGATGTTCCGCATTATGGGATAAAGGTCGATGAGGCGACCTCTCACTCACCAGCTGCACGCCGCCGTGTGTCATTTTTCCCAGCAGGCCGAGTCTTATATACACAGGTTCAGCTCTCCGCACAGCTGGACACAGAGGCTGGGTTGCAGGCTGATTTTACGATTTGCTGCTATTATCATTTTTCTGCAGAGGGTGAATGGTTGTGTACACAAATATTGTTAGCCAAAATCCATGATGCATAATGAGTGAGTGAGATGGAGCGTGGCGGATCTTCCATCCAAAATCAATCAAACCAAAAATTCCTTGTTTAAAAAGGATTTTTAAAGCCTTCTCTTCTGTCTTGCACAGTTGTTCTACTGAAATTACCGACTCTGATTTTGATGCACACTGTGAGCTTTAGATGCAATTCTGGTAGAACCCGTCTCATTTCCTGGAGGATGTCTGCAATCACCTAGACTTTACTCCCAAGGCTGGCTGGCCCTGGTTTGCCCCCTTCTCATTTTATTGGTATTCAGTTATTTTAACTGCTTTCTGCCTGGGATATTGTAAAATGACACTGTGACAGACTCACCCAGGACATCCCCGGACCCTCTTTTGTCTAAAATGATCCTATGTCCACTAGGGGCATAGGATGACTGAGAAATTATATCTTGGACTACCTGAGATGGGATTATTATGTAATTATTATCCACAATATATTCCAGGATATCTGTAAAGAACTGAAACAAGGAAAAACGCATATATGGAGTCCGTGTGCCGCGCACCCCGAAAATGCAAAAACAAAAATGGGAAGGTCCCCCAGTGGGGTTTTTTAGCGGCATGATGTTCTCAATGAATAAGAGTGGTTGGATGATATTGAAGTTAAAATCTTTACTTGGTTTCAACATTAAATTACAATAAAATGTACAACATGGTTGGAGCATTTGTAAAATAGTGTAGATAATATACATATAGTACACTCTGATTATACATGAATATGAAAATAACAGTGGCAAAAATCAACAACAATACAATACATGTTACATCGTGATTCAATTGGTTTCCGTATGAGTACGCCAACCTCTGTAAAGAACTATTTACTGTTTGTTGATTCGGAACTCAACGGGTTAATTGTAAGAGTGACTCATTCATAATGTTGGGACACATACTGTTAGATGCTAATGCCATCACCTCCAGCCATCTGTCTGTCCTCTGTGCTAATTGACCCGGCTATTGTGTGAAGATGTCCTGTGTTTACACTTATGATAATGTGTATTGTATAGCAGGTGAGCAAGGAGACGTGACGTCTACCCTGAAAGGTCATATCTATGAGTCACCTCGTCTGGGCAAATGATTAGTTATGTTCTGGTTACCTCCTCTAACTGTATATAAGGTTGTATTCTTGGTTCTAATAAACACTCCATGTTCAGCAGACAAACAAGTCTCGTCTCGTTGTGTGCTTGAGAGCAGCTGGAATATCTGATATCTATATCCAGACTGATAGGAAGTGGTATATGACGGAAGCACTCAAGAGGAGTGTGGGACGTTCCGTTACAGACACCCGAGCAGGAGCCCCATTGTTCTGGGTGGATGTTATATGACGTCCTCCCCAGAACACACCTCGCCCAGGCCCGGCAGGCCACACTCTGGCATGATCTGTCACTGGCTGCGTCCACCAGACACATTGGATGACTGATCAGTGAACCGGCCAGCTGCCGGTACCATGTAATCGCTGTGGCCAATCACACAGGCCACGTGACATTTGTAAACAACGAATGGCCATTCATTGTGTACTATTGTGTTGATCTCTGTGTTGACTTTTGCCACCCAAATGCATTATTTTACATTTTTCTACATTGAACCTCATTTGCCATGTAGTTGCCCACCCCATTAATTTGTTCAGATCTTCTTGCAAGGTTTCCACATTCTGCGGAGAAGTTATTGCCCTGCTTAGCTCAGTATTGTCTGCAAATACAGAGATTGAACTGTTCACCCCATCCTCCAGGTCATTTTTGAACAAATTAAACAGGATTGGTCCCAGCACAGAACCCCGGGGGGGGGGACCCCACTACCCACCCCTGACTATTCCGAGTACTCCCCATTTGTCACCAATTTCCATTACTCTGGATCCACATAGACATCGAATCTGAGAAAAACTGTAGCAGATATTCACGTAGAAATTCAGTTTCTTCTCCTCTGCTCCCCAAAACTTCCCTTGGTCACTATTGGAGATACAGTGGAACCTCGGTTTAAGAGTAACTTGGTTTGAGAGCGTTTTGATTTGCAAGCAACTTTTTTTTACAATTCTGACTCGGTTTGTGAGTGTGGACTCGCAAGACGAGCAGAATTCAAGCTCAATAGGCCTGCAGTACGGGGGCGCAGGAGCCGAGAAAAGCTGAACATTGGCCTGCAGTACCTCATTTGGCCTGATGTACGGGGGCGCAGGAAACAAGCCAAAGTGTCCTCTGGCCTTTTTGGCCGTTTTCGGGGCTCTCTGGTGCCCCCCCCCCCACCTCTGGCCACATTCGGTACTGCATCCCATTGAAGTCAATGCGGAACAAATTATTTTCGTTTCCATTGACTTCAATGGTAAAACTCGCTTTGATATGCAAGTACTTTGGATTACGAGCATACTCCTGGAACCCGAGGTCCAACTGTATATATATTTTTTCTTTAGCAAATGCCTGTTTTTTTTTAAACTTTGGCCCTCTACTTCTGGATTCCTGGTTTCCTAGGAGACAATGATGTATATTGGCCCCCAACATCTGGATTCTTCATCTAAATGAGGATGGCATTAATTGGCCACCCACAACATCCTGAGATACATACAGTGGGGTAGATTCAGGTACATTTGTGCATTTTTTACGGAGGCGCAGCGCACCGTTTTGCCGCTGCGCCTCTGTAAATTACCTGCGATACGCTCGATTCACGGAGCAGTAGCTCCGTAAATTGCGTGGGCGCTCCTGAAAAATGCCCGGCGTAATCGTGCGTAATTTAAATGATCCCGTAGGGGCATTTAAATTAGGCGCGTTCCCGCGCCGAGCGTAGTGCGCATGCTCCGTCGGGAAACTTTCCCGACGTGCATTGTGGTAAATGACGTCGCAAGGACGTCATTTGCTACAAACTGAACGTGAATGGCGTCCAGCACCATTCACGATTCACTTACGCAAATGACGTAATTTAAAAATTTTGCGACGCGGGAACGACGGGTATACGTAGCATTGGCTGCCCCTGCTAATAGCATGGGCAGCCTTACGCAAAACCCGACGTACGCAAACGACGTAAACTGCGTACGCAGGGCGCGCGTACGGTTGTGAATCGGCGTTAGTATGCAATTTGCATACTCTACGCTGACCACAACGGGAGCGCCACCTAGCGGCCATCGTAAGAATGCAGCCTAAGATATGACGGCATAAGGAGCCTTATGCCAGTCATATCTTAGGCTGCAGTCGGCGTATCGAGGTTCCTGAATCAGGAGCATTCGATACGCTGGCAAAAGTAAGCAATTGCGCTGCGTAACTATGGTTACGCAGACGCAATTGCTTTTTGAATCTACCCCAGTGTGTCACACATCCAAAAAGCCTTGAGAGTCAAAGTATCACGTTGTCACATTTCCAAGCCCACAACCCATCTGCACATGAGTTGGATCACAGGAGCATCATCAAGGGGCCAGTTGTGCAATCAAGGAAGAGACAATTGACTCTCAATTCAAGATGGCGACCCTGGGTAGGCGATATAGCAGAAGAGCAGTGGGTGAGAATAGGACAACACAGGATTTGTTGGGCTTGTGATTATGTTTCTCCTGCATAAAGGAGCATTAGACTGGCAAATGGAAAGTAAAAATATTGGGCAGGGGTGAAGTTCCTCTTGAACTTGTTGGGCATGTGCTCGTTTTTTTTTGTCATTCAGGCTATGTAAGCCGTGTCCCAAGAGTGGAACTTTAAAAAAAAAAAAAAAAAGCGTTTAATTATCCAATCAGTGAGTTGCATGCCAAAATTGCCCCAAATCACTCCAATCACATATTTGTTTATGAATAGGAATCACAAGCAATCTTATAATTATGTTCACTGTATCCATTACATGGTATAGAGCCTCCGGCATTAGTCATGAGCTCATTTAAAAGCAATGGTTAAACTTTTTCTAGCCCTTTCCATGTTTTCTGTGCATTCTTCATTTTCTCACATATATTTAAAGTGTACCTGTCATGCTAGAAAATATAGGTATGCCCATTGCTGCTCTAAAAAATCCCAGTTGCCTGGTTGTTATGTAGACATCTCCAGCTTTAATACGGTCTGGGTCACTGACCTGGAACCTGAAACAATTATACAGAATAGGAAATGCAGATGTTCTTTTTACTGTCTTTGTCAATCAAAGTATTAAGCCTCGTAGACACGAGAGAGGAAAACTGCCAGGAGAGCATTTGGCTGGGAACCCTGCTCTCTATTTTCCCGTCGGGATTCCTGCCGAGAAAACCGTCTGTCTGTATGCTTGCCTGAGTGTAGAAAAAACGTGCATGCTCGATAACACTTTGACGCATGCGCGGTAGCATACAAAGTTAGTGTGGGGTGTAGCAAGATGGCGGCGATGGAATCGAATGTGACAAGACGCCGGCTCGTCGTAGTCGTACGACGTCACCGCCCTCTTGCCATTCAAAAGAAATTGGGCCAGATTCACAGAATAAGTACGCCGGAGTATCTGCTGATACTCCGGCGTACTTTCAAATTTGCCGCGTCGTATCTTTGTTTGTAATTCACAAACAAGATACGACAGCATTTGGCTAAGATCCGACAGGCGTACGGCTTCGTACGCCTTCGGATCTTAGGATGCAATACTTCGGCCGCCGCTGGGTGGAGATCGCGTTGTTTTCCGCGTCGGGTATGCTAATTAGCTGTTTACGGCGATCCACGAAGGTACGCACATTAGTTACGTCGTCGCTAGTCGGCTTTTCGCCTCGCAAAGTTACGGCTGCTATTGAGGTGGTTTAACAATAGACAGCCCATGTTAAAGTATGGCCGTCGTTCCCGCGTCGAATTAAAAAAAAAAAATGTTTTGCGTAAGTCGTCCGGGAATACGAAAGTACGTTACGCACGTCGCCATTCAAAACATTACGTCGGGGCGACGTCATTTCGCGCAAAGCACGGCGGGAAATTTCAAAACTGAGCATGCGCAGTACGTTCAGCGCGGGAACGCGCCTAATTTAATTGGTCCCCGCCCTATTTGAATTAGGCGTGCTTGCGCCGGACGACTTTACGCTACGCCGCCGCAAGTTTACACGCAAGTGCTTTGTGAATCAAGCACTTACGATGAAAACTTGCGGCGGAGTAACGTAAAGGACATACGTTACGCCACCGCAATTCTTTATGAATCTGGCCCATTGTTTTTTATATATATTTTTTGGGGGATATTTATTATAGCAAAAAGTAAAAAATATAGCTTTTTTTTTTCAAAATTGTCGCTCTTTTTTTGTTTATAGCGCAAAAAAATAAAAATCAATAAAAATAATACCACCAAAAGAAAGCTCTATTTGTGGCAAAAAAAAGACGTCAATTTTGTTTGGTTGCAACGTCGCACGACCGTGCAATTGTCAGTTAAATCAACGCAGTGCCGAATCGCAAATAGGGCTCTGGTTAGGAAGGGGGTAAATTCTTCCGGGGCTGAAGTGGTTAAAAAACCAAAGTGAGACGACTCTTCAATATACCATTGCAAATGTTTTGTTATGTCTGTTCAATAAGTGCCTGCAGATCTTTCCATGTTCTCTTAGGCCTTGTACACACGACCGAACATGTCCGCTGAAACTGGTCCGCGGACCAGTTTCCGCGGACATGTCCGACCGTGTGTAGGGCCTAGCGGACAATTTTCCGGCCGAGCGGACAGGTTTCCAGCGGACAAAGGTTTCTTAGCATGCTAAGAAACTTGTCCGCTGGAAGCCTGTCCGTCGGACATGTCCGATGGTTAGTACGACTCATCGGACATGTCTGCTGGTTATGACGTATAACCAGCGGACAGAAATCCCGCGCATGCGTCGAATTGATTCGACGCATGCGTGGAAGCATTGCACTTCCGGGTTTGAGAACGTCGGTGTCGTCTACGTCACCGCGTTCTCTGTCCGCGGGGATTTTGGTCTGATGGTGTGTACACACATCAGACCAAAATCTCCCAGCAGACCGTTTTCATCGGACATGTCTGCTCGTGTGTACAAGGCCTAAGGGCCTTTTCACATGGGCGGACGAACGGACCGTTTTTTAAAAGTCCGTTTACGGACTTGTAATGCTTGCCTATGGGATTGCAGACGTTAGCGGATGATGCATCCGCTAACGTCCGCAAAGATCCGCCTCCGCAAAGATCCGCTTTTTCAGACAGAAGAAAACCCTATTTTTCTTCCGTCTGGCGGAACGTATCGGATGAATACGGACACACGGGGGGAGATTCATCTCCTGATCCGCCGTCGTATCTCTGAGATCCGCCGTCGTATCTGTGAGATCCGACGGTCGGATCTATGAGGCTGATTCATAGAAT
Source organism: Rana temporaria (assembly GCF_905171775.1). Lineage (NCBI taxonomy): Eukaryota > Metazoa > Chordata > Amphibia > Anura > Ranidae > Rana > Rana temporaria. Next base: position 27,278,531 of record NC_053492.1, read on the forward strand.
CAGATTCCTCATAGATCTCCCTTAGATCCGACTGGTGTAAGTGACTTACACCAGTCGAATCTTAGGCTGCAATCTACCGCCGGCCGCTAGGTGTCGTCGCTTTTTTTTACGCGTCGGATATGCAAATGAGTAGAACCGCCAATTCAAGTCCTTACGCCCGCCCGTCGCTTTTTTTTAACGTCGTTTGCGTTCGGCTTTTTCCGGCGGATAGCTACCCCTGCTATATGAGGGGTAGCTAATGTTAAGTATGGCCGTCGTTCCCGCGACGAGATTCAAATTTTTACGTCGTTTGCGTAAGTCGATCGGGAATACGGATGGCCGCAATTGACGTACCCGCCGCTAACAATGACGTCCTAGCGACGTCATTTGGAGCATGCGCACTGGGAAATTTCGCCGGCGGCGCATGCGCAGTTAAATCGGCGCGGGAACGCGCCTGATTTAAATCGTACACTCCCCCTAGCCGCGGAATTTGCATTCCGCCGGGGGAGTTACGATCCGACGGTGCAATTTTTGAGGTAAGTGCTTGATGAATACTGCACTAGCCTCGCTAAATTGCACCGGCGGATCGTAAAACACGTAGATCCGCTGATCTACATGAATCTGGCCCACGGTCCGTATTCATCCGATTCACCGTAGGGGAGAGCGGAGGAAAGACAGGGCGGTCTCTGCACAGTGTGCGGGGACCGCCCTGTCCGCCGACAGCTCAGCGGGGATTTACGGATGATCCCCGCTGAGCAGACGGACACACACAGGGCAGATCAATACGGATCTGCTCCGTGTGAAAGAGCCCTTATTCATCCCCGACAGCTGTTACCTTTTGTTCCACTTGACCCTCCCTCTTACATTGGAAGCTCTAACAAGCAGGGCCCTCTGATTCCTCCTGTATTGAATTGTGTTGTAACTGTATTGTCTGCCCCCATGTTGTAAAGCGCTGTGCAAACTGTTGCCGCTGTAGAAATCCTGTATAATAAATAATTCTGATGATTATTTTCAATTACATAGTTGTCAGCTATCTATGAGGACTACAGAACCTCTCCCTTCAATATTATGGAGAAGATAAGACTGGGAGGTGTTCTGTATGCCCATCCTAGGGTGACAATGGTGCTCCTCCACAGATACAATACAGTGAGTGTGTGTTGTCACTCGAAGACATGAGGGGCTAGATTCAGAGAGAATTTACGCCGGCGTATCTATAGATAAGCCGCGTAAATTCAAATCTGCGCCGGCATATCTTCTTTCTGTATTCTTTCTGTATTCAGAAAGCTAGAATTAGGCTAAGATCCGACTGGCGTAAGTCTCTTACACCGTCGTATCTTAGGGTGCATATTTACGCTGGCCGCTAGGTGGCGCTTCCGTCGTTTTCGGCGTAGAATATGCAAATGACCTAGATACGCCGATTCACAAACGTACGTGCGCCCGGCGGATTTTTTTACGTCGTTTGCGTAAGGCTTTTTCCGGCGTACCGTTGCTCCTGCTTCTATGAGGCGTACGCAATGTTAAGTATGGACGTCATTCCTGCGTCGAATTTTTAATTTTTTACGTCGTTTGCGTAAGTCGTTCGCGAATAGGGCTGGACGTAATTTACGTTCACGTCGAAAGCAATGACGATTTGCGGCGGAATTTCGAGCATGCGCACTGGGATTCTTTCACGAAAAAACTTAAAATGCGCGGGGTCAACAATAATTTAAATAAAACACGCCCACATCATCCCCATTTGAATTAGGCGGGCTTACGCCGGCCCAGATACGTTACGCCGCCGTAACTTAGGGCGCAAGTTCGTTCAGAATACGGAACTTGCGCCCTAATTTGCGGCGACATACGTATCGGAGATACGTTATGCCAGCACAAAAGTACGCTGGGCTACCTGAATCTAGCCCAAGGTGTGTTACTGGCAGGATCACAAGCTGAAAATGAAAGGGAAAAAGCTGAAAAAATTAAACGAATGAGGCTTCCACATCTAAAGTTTGGAAAGTTTGGCAAGCTGCAATATATTACATTTAGTATGGCAAACTTGATAGGGCGTGCTGCAAAATCTTTGCATTTTGTCACATTTGTGTCACAATTTTCTATGTTGTTGTCTTGCAGGATCAGCAGAAGAAGGTGTGGTACGGCTTGTGAACGGCTCCGGTTCTCATGAAGGCCGGGTGGAAGTGTATCATGAAAAGCGTTGGGGAACAGTCTGTGATGACGGCTGGGATAAGAAGGACGGGGATGTGGTTTGCCGAATGTTGGGGTACAAAGGAGCAGAAGAGGTCTATAGGACGGCCAGGTTTGGACAAGGTAAGGTCCTGCATTGGAATCCAGCACAAACCAGTAGACATGTGCACATGAAATATTTTGTTTTGGAATTTCGTATTCGTCCAAAAAATAAATTTATTTAGTTACGAAATTCGTGACTGCTGAATGAGCCCAGGTACCCCTTAACTGTAATATATATGTACATAAAACCTTCCTCCTTGCCCCTTCACCCTATTAAATAAACACACTTACAACCATTAGGTTGGAAAGGGCAAGGCCACAGCTTTATTAAAAGCAAACATAACATTTTGAACATTGAACATTTTTCAACCAGTGCCAGTGAGTGAGTGAGTGAGTGAGAGACTTGTAAAGCGCAACACATGCGAACTGAATCGCCTCTGGGCGCTGTATCCATTTCATGGGTAAGGAACCCCTTGACCTCAGAAGAGATGGGTTTTAATCTTTCTCCTGAAGGCCAAGTGGTCCGACTCCAGTCGGATGGTGGATGGTAGTGCATTCCACAGGCGAGGTCCCTGGACTGCAAATCTTCGATCTCCTTTGGACTTGTATCTGGCTTTGGGTATCTGGAGGAGGTTTTGATTGGTGGATCGCAGAATGCGATTGGGGTTATGGGCTTTTATTTTTTCGCATAGAAATTGGGGGGCGTTTCCTTGAATACACTTATGTATTAGACAGAGTGCCTTGAAAGTGATTCTGTCTTTTACTGGCAACCAATGAAGGGATCTCAGTGAAGGTGAGATTGATTCCCATGTTTTTTTCCCAGTCACTAGTCGAGCGGCCGTATTTTGAACGACATGCAGACGAGTGATTTGGTATTTGGGGAGTCCTAGATAGAGGGCATTTGTGTAGTCGAGTCTGGAATTGGTGATTGTTCCCACCACGACTGCAATGTCCTCTTTCGGGATAAAGGGCGTGAGTCTGCGTAGTAGGCGCAGCAGATGGTGGGATCCGCTGACTACAGACCCTATTTGTGCATCCATTGTCATGTAGGTATCGAAAATGACTCTGAGACTTTTGACTTTGGTGCTAGGGGTGATAGTTTTACCCAGAATGGGCGGGGGAGTCCATGTTGATGCGGGGGGAGTTTTTCCGGTTAGCGTGAAACAGGAGAAGTTCTGTTTTCGAACCATTGAGTTTAAGATAACTGTTTGTCATCCAGTTATCTATTAGAGTGAGGCATTTCTCTAGTCCAAGAGAATGATCCTTTTTGTTGCAGATGCGGAAATACAGTTGTGTGTTGTCTGCAAAGGAGTGGTAAAGTAACTTCTGGTTACTGATGATTTCAAAGAGAGGGCGAAGATAGATATTAAACAATACGGGCGATAAGGGAGATCCCTGAGGGACTCCGCATGACACTACGTTTTTCAGAAGAGAAAGGTCCCAGTTTCACCGTTTGTGATCGGTTTTCCAAGAAGGAGGAGAACCAGGGTAAAACACCTTCAGCGACTCCGGCTACTTCAGCTAGCCTAGCCAGTAGTAGTCCGTGGTCTACAGTGTCAAAAGCCACGCTTAGGTCCAGCAGTATCAGGAGACAAGATTCTCCTTCGTCTGCAGCCTCTAGAGCAGGTGTCTCAAACTGGTGGCCCTCCAGATGTTGTGAAACTACAAGTCCCATCATGCCTATGCCTGTGGGAGTCATGGTTGTAAATGTCAGCCTTGCAATGCCTCATGGGACTTGTAGTTTTGCAACAGCTGGAGGGCCGCCAGTTTGAGACCCCTGCTCTAGAGCGTCATCCCATATTTTGAGCAGCGCCGTTTCTGTTCCGTTACCATAAGTGCTGGACAGGCCGCCTACTTCCGGTTACCATCAAGGGCATGGCCCATTACAGCCATTTTATGCTGGCAAGGTCAAGAAAACCGCAGCAAGCTGTGACATACCATAGAAAAAAGGGGCGGGAGGGTGGGCAACTTTTCCAAGCACGTTTACGAAAAGACCCAGAATTCCTGGGGCTATCCCTTTTATCCAAGCTTAGGCCCATCCCATCCCCCAAATTAACCAATCCTAAAGTGACCACCACCTTGTCCAGTAGGAAAAGGGAGTCACCGCTCCAGATGGGTCTACTAAGCAATCAAGAATCTCTCAGGAAACCGAGGGTGCCGGCAATGCACTAGGCAAATAATAGAAACTTCAAAAGGATGGACAGCCGCACTCCCAAAAAACTCTTGAGTTGTCTTTATTTGTAAAATCAATAGAAAATGCACCACAGAAAAGCAGCAAAAAATGGGAAAAGAATAGCCTACGCGTTTCACACTGTCTCAGTGCCCCATCAGTCAAGGCTCTCTTTCCCTAAGGGGCTCAAGAGGCCTTCATTTTTATTTATTTTGTTTTGTTAAAAAATGCATTTGTTCGAAAAGCCAAATTAATTAAGGTCGAATCTGTCATTGAAGGCTTATGGTGTCTGTCGAATGTTCTAAGAGGATTCGATGGAGCAGCTAAACTGTACGAAGCCGCAATCGTACATTTCCGTTTGAATGTTCCGCCTACAAGCTATAGAAGAATTCTAATGTTGTATGACACTAGTAATAATTATATTTATAAATTATTATTACTAGTCAAACAACATTCGAATTCTATAGCCTATGGGCCGAGCATTTGACCGGAAATGTACAATTGCGGCATCGTACAGTTTAGCTGCTTGTGGAATCTTCTTAGAACTTTCGACAGTCAGACACCATCACGGTTAACATTACATAATGTTGGCATTGCATAATACTTTAGCAAAATTAACTCTTTAAAAGTTCCATGGGCACCTGATTTATGCATAGAAATGTACTGTTTTGGAGACTGGGTCTCGACTTTATCTGTGCACCCAAGCCTAGTTCTGATTATGAGTAAACTGAATGTCATCAGTTTACATCTACTTTACCCATTTCAATCCCACCATGTTTCCTTATTTCCAAAAAATTGTGCCAAAAAACCTTGGGGTGTCTTTTTTTTTTTTTTTTACTTAATTTTAGGGGTGTTCACACTGTCCTGGCATTTTTATTTTAACATAGATTAAAATATAACTAAAGGCAAGGAAATTCACCCTCTCTATTTGTTCTGTTTACCATTTTCATTGAAAGTGAAAGTAAAGAAAATCTCACATTTTGGGTTGTCATCAGATAAGTAATAGAGGAGATCTTCCACTGGGGACACTGGTTCTGATGACTTGGAGGTCCCCAAGGGATTCCCTTAATTTGCAGGGATTTATTCTTACTTCCTGTGTGGCTATGGGACACGAATAGGGTGACTGACCACAATTCCAAACTGCCATTCAGGGACCCCCCCCCCCCCCCCTCACAAAAATGTGCCATATTTCAAGTTTTTCAGGAGCAGTGATTCTAATTATGCTTAAAGTGCAAAAATAAAAATGAACAATTCCTCTAAATATAGTGCCTGGGGGTCCCATTAGTCTGCCTGTAAAGTGGGGCATGTGTACCATGTATAAAACATGCTGCAGCAAAAATGAAATTTAGAAAAAAAAAAGTCAAATCACATTTAAATTGACTCATGGTTGCAATTGCTGGCACCCGGCTATTGAAAAAAAGAAAAAGCAAAAAAAAACTAGTGCCCCCCCAGTCCATAGCAGCACCCACGGGCTCTACTCCCCCACCCCAAAGCATCACATCCCCCATCTTACCCTGGCTGGTGGTTGTGGTGGCATGCAGGCAGGGAGGTTATCAGAATCTGGAAGCCCCCAAAGGGTCTGGAATGGACTAGGGGAGGGGGACCCCACGCCATGTTTTTTTTTTTTTTTTTTACTGGCAGCTTTATTTTTTATTTAGCTGTCAGGGGGAAAGCCCATTGACAGCTGAAGACTCATCAGTTGTTAGGGACACCGGCTTCCCAGCCCCACTCTCTCATCGGGTGGCTGTGTCAGTTTCATTTCTGGACACTGTATTGTCCTGGAATGAAGGTGCCCGGGACCCGGGACAGAACTGCAAAATGTGGGACTGTCCCGGGCAATCCGGGACACGTGGTCACCCTAGACACGAAGGGAAGGCAAATCTCCCCAATGGGACACTGATCTTAAACAAAAATCTGACAGCGGCTATAACCCTCCCTTGCTCTATCCATAATTTAAAAAAAGTTGTGCCTATACTTTTAAAAAAATTTAAAAATTTCACAATCTTTTCCCCTTTATATAGTAGAAAATAAAAACCCAATTTATTATTAAATACCACCAGAAGAAATCTCTATCTGTCTCAAAATAATGATATTTGGGTACAATGTTATATGACAGAGTAAATGCCAGTCAAACTATCACAGCACTAAAAACTGAAAAATGGTCTTGTAATGAAGGAGTATTACAGGCTGGTAATCAGGGGGTTAAGTGTGCTTATGTTCTCTATTTCTATTGATAACCTCTCTCGGATAATTCGATCCAGACGTGCCGTCTCTTCCCACAGTTCTGGACGTGGCACACTTATTAGTTTCACTGAGAACAAAGGCCAGTTAGGAGGGAAAATAAAAGGATTCCACCACTGTAGAGCCAACTCAATAAGGAGTTTTTTCCAGGGAAAGAACAGTGAGAAATATACTGACATGTCTTGCTGGAAACAAGTTATCATATCCATCAGGTGCCTGCACTAAACGTGAGCCCCAGAAATCCCATTTTGCTGTTCGGGATTGCCAAGTGAACAAAGGAGCTGACACTCATATATTCCAAACTCTCTACTGCCTGGCAAGTAGACAATATTTTGTATTAAAGTGATGGGGAAACAATAGATTTCCGATTTGAAATGACCAAAAAGAGCTCAAATCTTTTAATTCTTTAATTTTTTTCTTTCTTTTTTTTTAAATCTTTTTATTAATTTTCATTGAAATACATAACATTACAAAACAACTAAAATAACATTCCTACATCCCCAAACTACATATACAATTCCTAGAGTAGACCTACCACAAGAATATTTAAAATATCCTTTAATATATAGCTATTCCTCATCATCTCTCTCTCGCCAAAAAAAAAAAAAAATTAAAAATTAATTGACTTTAGGGGGTAAATAGTTATGCACCTTGACTTTTTCTGTTATTTTGTCCTATTTTTTGCTTGCTTCAGAATAAAAAAAAAAAAAACATCTTCAAAGTTCTGGGCAAATCCTCAAACAATCCATGTTAATTCCAGGTTGTGAGGCAACAAAACACGGAAAATGCCAAGGGGGTGAATACTTTTGCAAGGCACTGTGTCCTCGTCAAAAAAGCCGTTGAACAAAGCCCTTGTGTCATGTTAAGAACGCTTTGAAAAATATAATTTGCCAGCTGCAAACCACGAGCCTGAATTAAAAGTAGCATACTGAGCCGAGCATCGCACAAACCCAAGAGCGTTCTCTCCAGCACGGCGAAACCTGACCTTCAATCCAATTGAGATAAGGTTACAATCTGCAGGATTATAGGCGTGTGCGAGGCATGTGAATTATGTTTTATCACGGGCCTCCCATATGGGAGTAATTACGGCTTAAACAGCCTGAGCCACATGTTCTCCTCTAGTTTGTTGTGGAGAACATAAGCTGGCTTTTCCGTTTCACTAAACAGTCAAAACTTTCCTAAAAACCTTGTTTATTTACAAGCTGCCTCTGAAAAGGTGACCCTACCAGCTCTCTAATATGACATGGCCATACTCTAGGTCCTCCTGCAGTGCTGTCCTAATGCATGGGCACTGCCCAGGGGCCCCAGGTGCATGAGGGCTCCATGATCTTGCATTACATCATACTTGCCAACTGTCCCGGATTTGCCAGGACAGTCACGCTTTCTACTAAGATGTCCCGAGATGGCCATGTCCCAGCCAACGTCCCATAAACTGTACTGTGCCCTCCCGATCCCAGTATTCTGCCCTCCTGACTCCCCCTGTACTGTGCCCTTTGTGTTGATTATGCCCCGTACACACGATCGGAATTTTCAATGGAAAAAGTCAGATGAACTTTTTATATCAGAAATTCCGACTGTGTGTATGCCCCATCGGATTATTTCCATTGGAAATTACGATGAATTCCGTCAGTGTTTATATAGAGAACGGGCCAGATTCACGTAGCTCAGCGGATCTATAGATCCGCTCGATCTACGTGAATTAAGATCCGCTCCCGCAAGTTTAGGAGGCAAGTGGCTAATTCACAAACAACTTACCTCCAAACTTGCGACGGCGGATCCTAAATCCCCCAGCGGAATTCAAATTCCGCGGCTAGGGGAGTGTCATATTTAAATCAGGCGCGCTCCCGCGCCGATTTAAATGCGCATGCGTCGTCCGGGGAATTTCCCGGCGTGCATTGCTCCCACTGACGTCAATAGGACGTCAGTGGTTTCGATGCGTACGCAAACTACGTAGTTCCGTATTCGAGAACGACTTACGGAAACTACGTAAAAAAAATACAAATCGACGCGGGAACGACGGCCATACTTAACAATACTTACCCCTGCTTTTAGCATGGGTAAGTATACGACGGGTACCGCGCTACGGAAACGACGTAAGAACACTGCGACGGGTCCGCGTACGGTCGTGAATTTCGCGTATCTCGCTGATTTACATATTATTCAGTGTAAATCAGCGGGAACGCCCCCGGCGCCATTTTTAATTCAAAAAAAAGATCCGACAGTGTAACACAGTGTGACACTGTCGGATCTCAGCCCTATCTATGCGTATCTGATTCTATGAATCAGGTGCATAGATAGGACCAGAAAAAATCCGAGATACGATGGTGTATCTGAGATACACCGTCGTATCTGCTTCGTGAATCTGGGCCAACATGTTCTCATTTACTCTGATGGAATTCCGTCGGAAATTCCGATGTGATTTTGGTCGGACAAAGGTCCGACCGTGTGTACGGGGCTTTAGTCTTTGATTTATGGCATGTTTTCTTAGAATTAAGCATAATAACATTTATTTTAAACAATATCAACTATTTATAATTCTTGAGAGTGAGGCCTCGTACACATAACCGGGAAACTCGACAGAATCCATCAAGAAACTTGGTGGGAGAGCTTTTTTGCCGAGGATAACAGTCGTGTGTACGTTTTTCATCGAGGAAACTGTCGAGGAACTCGACGAGAAAAAAAGTTCTCTTTTTACTCGATGGGAGTCTCAATATCCTCGTCGTGTTGGTCGTCGGGCTGGTTTTCGACGAGAAACTCGAGCGTGTGTATGCTAAGAAACCCTCGCATGCTCAGAATAAAGTATGAGACGGGAGTAAAAGTAGCGTTTGTAATGGAGATAACACATTTTTCAAGCTGTAACAGACTGAGAATTGCAAATCGTCTCCGACCAAACTTTTACTTAAAGCGGAGTTCCGGCCACAATTTCACTTTGTATATATAAATACCCCTGTAATACACAAGCTTAATGTATTCTAGTAAAGTTAGTCTGTAAACTAAGGTCCGTTTTGTTAGGTTGTTACAGCATTTAGACACTTTATAAAATAGAAATTGACTGGGGCCATCTTAAGTGTGGGCATCATGAAGCCAGACTGTATGACTTCCTGGATTTCAGCCTTGCAGATCTAGCACATGATCAGTGCTGCACAAGCAGTGTCAGATCAGGTTTCAGCACCTGTGCTGTCCAAGTCACATGATTCTTTGAGACTGGGGAGTGCACAGACTCCTGGAAAGTTACACCCACTACATTCCCAGGAGTCTGTGCAGTGTAGGTTAGGAAGCATTAAGCACCTAGGTGCAGGAAGTGGGAAGATTACCTATTCTGCCTAGCAACAACACTTTGAAGGCATCTAAAAAAAATATTTTTTTTCGTAAAGGACTAATGACATTTTTTTAAAACTACTGATGTAATGTTATATTTATGGGTGGAACTCCACTTTAACACGCAGTAACATGAGATTAGCAAAAGCAGCCCCAAGGGCTGTGTCAGTGGAATCAAACTTCCCCTGCCATTGTACGTGTTCTACGTCACCGCGTTTGAGAACGAGGAGATTTTGTCTTGACCGTGTGTACGCAAAGCAAGCTTGTCGAGTTCCTCGACAAGCCTAACAAGGAAATCTTCGAGGAAAACAATGTGTCTTGCCCGACGAGTTTCTCGGTCGTGTGTACGAGGCCTGAGAGTAGCTGTGTAAATTGGGACAGGCTTGTAGGAGCCCCAGTGCATTACTTTGCCCAGGGGTCCATTATGCTATTAAGACGGCCCTGCTTGGGAGTACATTCAACGAGTCAAACGAGAAGAGAGAGCTCCTCAAGACTTTGATAGTCCCGATCCAGTCTTTTGAGAAAATTTTAAATGATGTATTGCCATTTCCATTTCAGTAGAGGTAGGAAGAGTTAGAACCAATGTCAAGTTTTTGCTGTTATCTATGAACCCACTGAGAAGATTTAACCTCTCTTTCCCCTGTTGGCTATGGTTACCAAAACATAAGCTGGCTTTTCCTTTTCACTTAAAGTGGAGGTTCACCCGGAAATGACAATTTTTAACATTAGATTGAGGCTCATTTTGTCTAGGGGAATCGGGTAGTTTTTTTAAAATCAAAGCCGTACTTACCGTTTTAGAGATACATCTTCTCCGCCGCTTCCGGGTATGGGCTGCAGGACTGGGCGTTCCTATTTGATAGATGCGACCGTCGGAAGCCTGTCAATCGCGTCACGATTTTCCGAAAGTAGCCGAACGTCGGTGCGCAGGCGCCGTATAGAGCCGCACCGACGTTCGGCTTCTTTCGGCTACTCGTGACGCGATGTATGCGACCGTCGGAAGCCTGTCAATCAAATAGGAACGCCCAGTCCCGCAGCCCATACCCGGAAGCGGCGCAGAAGATCGCTCTCTAAAACGGTAAGTACTGCATTGATTTAAAAAAAAACTACCCCTCCTTTATGGAGCAGTCTTTTTTAATTTTTTTTAACAAAAGATAAAAACCGCAGAGGTGATCAAATACCAGCAAAAGAAAGCTCTATTTGTGGGGAAAAAAATATGAATTCACTTGGGTACAGTGTAGCATGAATGCGCAATTGTCATTCAAAGAGTGAGAGCGCCGAAAGCTAAAAAATTGGTCTGGGCAGGAGAGGGGGGGTTTAAGTGCCCAGTAAGCAAGGGGTTAAAACAAGAAAAGCTACGTTTTGAAATGTAGGAAATGTTGTGGGTTTGCAGATAGGGTCCTCCTTCATGACTGGTTCTCTTTAGGCAGGCGGCTTAGGCTTGATGTTTCTGTTTCACTTCCAGCCGTTATGAAAAGAATGACGTTTAAGCGGAATGAAGATCTGGACTGGGGTTAACCTCTTGCGTGCCCTGTGTGTGGCGATAACATTACACGTCATGTCAGAGTGTGCAGCACACAGTGTTCAGCTGTAGATCTGGTTACAGAGTGAATTGGATAACGGGGGGGGGGGGGCATGCTCTGTGACTTGTACATTGTTTGACAGATCGCTGCTCTGAGCAGCGGAAAAGACTTTGTAAACGCATTTCAAGCTGCAGATATCCGTTAAAGTGGTTGGAAAGTCTAAGCGCAGCCAAAATCCCAATGGCACAGCATACATGGCTATGTTAGTCTCTCACTATTATGTGTGTGCGTTGTGTATACAGTGTAAATGTGTGTGTGTGTGTTTACAGTGTGTGCTTATTGGGTGGTCTTGCGGTGCTATGCATAAGGGGGTGGTGGTGAAATAGGTGGTGGTCTGTATATATTTCTGACCCCTGCACTCTGCACATTATGTACATCTGACCCCTGCACTCTGCACGTTATGTACATCTGACCCCTGCACTCTGCACATTATGTACATCTGACCCCTGCACTCTGCACGTTATGTACATCTGACCCCTGCACTCTGCACGTTATGTACATCTGACCCCTGCACTCTGCACATTATGTACATCTGACCCCTGCACTCTGCACATTATGTACATCTGACCCCTGTACTCTACACATTATGTACATCTGACCCCTGCACTCTGCACATTATGTACATCTGACCCCTGCACTCTACACATTATGTACATCTGACCCCTGTACTCTACACATTATGGGGTGAAGGAGGAGGGACCGGACATGGCATAGTTCGCCGCAGAATGTGTGGCGATCTATGCCCGGAAGTGAGAACAGATACCTGGATTTGACAGGTATGTGCTTCCCCCTGAAAGGTGCCAAATGTGGCACCGGAAGGGGGATCCATTTCTGGGTGGAACTCCGATTTAAGTACATCTGACCCTTGCACTCTGCATATTATGTGCACCTGACCCCTGCAGTCTGCATACATCTGGCCCCTGCACACAGTACATTATGTACACCTGACCACTACACTCTGCACATTGCTTACACCTGACCCCTGCACTCTGCACCTTGTATACACCCGACCCCTGCACTCTGCACATTGCATACACCTGACCCCTGCACTCTGCACATTGCATACACATGACCCCTGCACTCTGCACATTGTGTACACCTGGCCCATGCACTTTGCACATTATGTTCACCTGACCCCTGCACTCTGCACATTGCGTACACCTGACCCCTACACTCTGCACATTGCATACACCTGACCCCTGCACTCTGCACATTGCATACACCTGACCCCTGCACTCTGCACATTGCATACACCTGACCCCTGCACTCTTCAAATTGCGTACACCTGACCTCTACACTCTGCACATTGCATACACCTGACCCCTGCACTCTGCACATTGCATACACCTGACCCCTACACTCTGCACATTGCGTACACCTTCCCCCTACACTGGATGTGTGGATACCTGCAGGTACAAGCCTACAATGGTGGAAAAGCACAGCTCCTTTATACAGGCTAAGCCGCTGATCATAACACCTGCATTTCCAGACACAAGTATCCGCGGGGGGAGGGAGGGCATTTTTAGTCTGTGTGAATGAAGCCTTACCCTTTAATATCTAATTTACCGTCGTATCTCACTCCTCATCTATCTGACCAACATAAACACACGGAGGCCGGATTAGACCCCCGCCTGCTGAGATAAACATATATACATTAATTGCACGCTATGCAACCCTCCAATAGAAACAATGGAAATCTTTCCCACACCAGGCATGTGCTGTCCACATGACTCCTGTTATATCAGATGGGCTCCTTTCCATTCTGTAACATATACAAGATATTCAACACTAGTACATTGTCAGCAAGCACATATTGGGCCAGATCCACAGCCCCGCAGCGCAACGTAACTTAACAGATTTAAGTTACACTGCCGCAAATTTCCTAAGTTAGGTATCGATCCACAACACACTTACCTGGAAATTTGCGGCGGTGTAACTCAAATCCGTCCGGCGCAAGGCGTTCCTAATCTAATGGGGCGAGTCACATTTAAATTAGGCACGCTCCCGCGCCGGACGTACTGCGCATGCTTGTGACGCAAATTTCCCGACGTGCTTTGCGCGACGTGACGTCATTTTTTGATCGGCGCGTAGCGTATTTCCGTATTCCCGTACGGCTTACGCAATCGACGTAAAATTTAAAAATTCGACGCGGGAAGGACGGCCATACTTTACACAGCAGTACGCCTGCTGTGTAAAAGTAGGGCTGCTTTACAAAAGTGTAACTAAGCGACGGGAAACTAACGTAGCGGCGACGTAGCGAACGCGAAAAAGCTTTGAAGATCGACGTAACTCCTCATTAGCATACCCGACGCGTAATTTCGACGATGAATGCCCCCAGCGGCGGTCGCGGTACTGCATCTTAAGATCCGGCAGTGTAAAACTATTACACCTGCCGGATCTTCTGTCTATCTCTTGGAAACTGATTCTGCGGATCAGTTCCAAAGATAGAAACAGCAGATCCGCCTGCGTATCTCTTTTGAGGATCTGGCCCCTAGTGTCTTTATTGTAATGTTTGACTGAAAACCTCTGCAAGCAAATGTCAAATGGTTCTGATCGGGCAAAGTTTCAGTGTTTATTGGTAGTGTCGAAGTTGGCATATACATCTCCCAGACATTTCCATTGGCCAGCACAGCAGACCATCATGGTGATGGACAGGGCCGCCATCAGGGGGGTACAGACATTACACCTGTAAGGGGCCCGATTGTCCCCAGGGGCCTGCCTGGCCTCCTCCTGCTTTTTTTTGCATTACACCTGTAAGGGGCCCGATTGTCCCCAGGGCCCCTTACAGGCCTGGCTGGCCCCCCTCCCGTTTTTTTTTTTTTTTAAGTTTTGATGGACCAGGAAATATTTGAACTGGCATTCAGTTGAAGTAGAATGGCTGAAAACGTCTCCAGGTGCCCGCCCCTTATACTTTTTTTTAAGTGATAGAGTCATTTTCATGAACGTGGATACTTCTTCTAAATATGAAGTCATTAGATAGATAACAGGATAAGTGACCTGGAGCCCGTGTGGTTTTCAGTCTGCAAGTGGGGACGCAAGGTGAGCTGAGCTGTCGAGTTTATACTGGGAGCAGGAGTGGCCTGTCCATTAAAGGAACACTAAAGGCAAAAATGTTTTTTTTTTTTAAATAACAAACATGTTATACTTACCTCCACTGTGCAGCTCGTTTTGCACAGAGTGGCCCCGATCCTGGTCTTCTGGGGTCCCTCAGGGGCTGTCTCGGCTCCTCCTCGCAAAAGCTTTCCACCTTCATGCGAACGAGCTTGCATGGTGGAAAGCTTTTGCGGGCGCGCTCCCTTGATACAGTGGCGTGCATAGCCGCCGACTGTATCACTCGGCCCCAATGGCTGCACTGCTATCAATCCGTCCAGCCTAGCCAATCAAAGGCCAGGCTGGGAACTGAAGAGGATCACGAGGACGCGCGCGGGACTTTCGAGGGGTGAGGTAAGTAAAACCGGAGTTCGGGGGGGGGGGGCGGTACCGTCGGATGTTTTTTCACCTTAATGCATAGGATGCATTAGGATGAAAAAACCTTTACCTTTACAACCCCTTTAAGGATGCATGGGTGCTGCCCCCCCCCCCCCCCGTTCATCATCGCCTTCCCGATTAATGCGTCCGGCCCCTTTCAGGACACCGGCGCATGGATTCCAATGCAGAGGGGCTGTTTTTTTTGAAGCACCGATCAGTGGGTGCTGTTGATTCTCTTTTGGGAGCAGGCAACACGGTCAGCTGAGCTGCTAAATGACTGCCGGTGAGGGACTACAGGGGGATGTGAGCTACTAAACTAATGCTGGGAGGGAGGAGTAGGGTGAGCTGATATGCTGAGTCATAGCAAAGAAGGAGTTAGGGTGAGCTGAGCTACCGAGTCACTGCTAGAAAGGAAGGGGTAAGCTGAGGGTGAGCTGAGCTGCTGAGAAAGCCTGCATCAATGGTTTCTATGTTTCTGCCATGAAGCTTGATGATTAATTGCTCCACGGTGCCAGCAGTTACAGAGGTCAATGAGGGCTCAGTTTAAAGTTCATTGATTGTTGTTTAAGAATACTTGAATGTTGATAGGCTGGCCACAGATTCACTTTAAACAATTCCATATACAGAAATTACCATAAGAGGGACAAATTCAGTGTGTGTGTATATATATATATATATATATATATATATATATATATATATATATATATATGTAGAACTACACCCGAAGGAGCTGCTGGATCATTTCGGGCAGCATGTTACCTCTATCTTCTCGCCGTCCAGGGTGGTAGATGAGAGTTGAAAAAGTTCAATGTCCACACCTTACACTTCTTTTTCTAAGATTTATTTGTAGAACTTGGTAAGGAAAGAAGAAGTGGTTGAAGGGCTGGAAGGGTAACAAGTAGATAGGTTCAGGTGCATAATTTCAATCCGGAAACACTCCTGCTTCCAGCAACACAGCTTTCGTCGCCACTCTAGCTAGAGTGGGTCTTGCTCACCCGGATAGGTCCCTCTCACCGGCCTAGCAGCCGGAGTGGCGCATGAAACAAAGTACAGTCTCTGCCACAGACCTTCCTTTGAGTGGAGACACTTTCGGTCCAGGATTCAGCACCCGGATCGCTCCAGATTAATTTCTGTAGAATTCAAGTCTGAGAGGCGATCACCATCAAGCCTCTCAGTACATGGTGCATCCTTTGATGAAGTTTCCAGGCCTCTACTGAGATACCAGCCTCTTGCTTGGTCCTCTCCAAGATAGGTCCTTCATCAAGCGGCTTCCTCCCTCAGGACGGACAGCACAGGATCACCTTGAAATCGTAGACCCAGTCTGACTATTGGGCCTACTCATCAGATCACAACCCCGGACCAACGTGGTCCCAGAGCCAGGATTGCAGGAGCACACACCCCCGGCCAGGAGGGCCACGAGGTAGTGGGACGACTGACCAAGGATCGACGACCCTGATCCAGTGGCGTCTGTTCCTTAAGTACCCCTCCCCAGCATGCACATCGGGACGATCAACCCCCACTGATTGGCTGCCGAGGGGAGACACCCAATATCACCCTGACTTAGCTGCTGCCACCCTTGGCCTGGGGTGGTAACAACACCCCAGGCAAACATTGGCGGTCACTCTCAGCACAGCCACGGCTGAAACAAAAGCCAAATTTAGCCAAAATTATAAGTGTCTGAGTCAACTAACACTCAAACCCCCTTCTAAATTTAAAACAGCGCTTGCCCAACAGGAGCAGTCCGCTACATATATATATATATACAGTATATACTGTATATATAAATGCACGTACAAGGGGAAAGCCCTGTCACAAATGACTTTCAGGTAAATGTTGTATGTTAATAATACCTCAAAATGTTTACTTGCTCAGAACACTAGACTTTGGCCCAGATTCACAAAGCACTTACGCCGACGTATAACACGTTACGCCGACGTAAGTGCCAATGTGCGCCGGCGTATGTGTGCGGCCGACCCACAAACCAACATGCGCCTAAAAACAGGCTACACCCCGCCGATGTAGCTTGCACACGCCGGCGTAGGGTGGGCGCACATATGGGCTGGGCGCATGGTGCTGCTCCCACTGATTAGCCATTCAAACATGCAAATGAGGAAAATACGCTGATTCACGAACGTGCGTGTGCCCGGCGCATGCTACGCGAGATGCGCGTAAGTTGTACGTCCGGCGTAAAGTTATTCCCCATAAATGAGGTGCAACCCGGCAACAGACATGCACAGTTCTGCACCAGGGAACACAAGCCGGCGTATTGAGCGTTCGACGTGTGTCTGGCTGGGCGTACGTTATGTACACGGTGATCCGGCGTAGCTTAGGCAGTTGTGCCGGCGTGGTTGTTAGCAGGCGCAGGGGGTGCTGTGCATGCGTCCATGTCACGGCGCATGCGCAGTTTGTTATACGTACCTGTCTGGCGCTCGGCCCATCATTTGCATGGGGTCACGCCCACTTCCACCTACGCCAGCGGGCGCCTTCGAAACCCACACTGGCGCAGCGTTGGGAGCACGGGCTTGCTGAAAGCAATGCTTGCCTCTCCGCGCTACGTTGGCGTGCCGTACGGTGTGTGCTCTATGTCGGCGTAATGTGCGCCTTGCTCTCTGTGAATCTGGGCCTTTAACTTTTATTTCTTGTATTATTTGTTACACAACCATTGCATAAATAGGCCATGAGGCTTCACATTCCTGATAAACAGCTCGCTGGGACTAATTGTAGGAATGATGTTTAGGCTGCAGATGAGATTGCCAGTAGACCTGAAATAAATCCAGCGTGGTGATGTTTTCTGTGGCGCTCTATGATCGCCGAGAGGTGTTAAAATACACACAGAGGCCAGCTGGCACATAGCACGAGTGCCAGCAAAAGTGCTGATGTTTGTGTGCGTTCTGCTTCTAACATAATGACACAACAACCTCCAACAGGGAACACTGTGATCAAACCAGACAATTATCAATCAAGACATTTAACTAAGCGTTTCGCGGGCAGATGAAATGGAACACCTTTCGCTGGTGCCAAGTGGCAAAGCTCGAGACTTAACTAGACTGACTCACCATGAAAAGAACACAAGATGGAGGATGGTGGCTCAAGGCAGCCCGGAAGGGCAGGGAGCCACATCAGATAAGCGTTGGAATGCCTGGCGGTCGCAAAGGCCGCAGTTTTAAGCCAGAGATGGATATTAGTTCTTCTCCGATCTGTCCCTTGTGTTTGCTTTTTCACTGTAATGATTTTACCACAGAGTGCCCACCTAATTGAAAACACATGTGAGCGGAGGAAGTCCATGAGGACTTAATATGAAGAATAGAAAAATAAACATATGGCAGGTGAAATCCATTACTGTGTACCCTGAGGCCGGCGAGTAGAAAGGGTCATGTTTACAGTGAGGCAGGTGTCATGTCTCATCCATGGGAAAGAGGGGCACTGCTGTTTATACGTCTCCATATCCTATCAATTCTGCCCTTGATGCAGACTGTGAGGCCCTGTACACACGTCCGAGAAACTCGACGGGCAAAACACATAGTTTTGCTCGTCGAGTTCCTTGTGAAGCCGCCGAGGATCTCGGCGAGCCAAGTTTCCTCATTGACTAACGAGGAAATAGAGAACATGTTCTCTATTTGGCCCGACGAGATCCTCGTCGGTTTCCTCGGCCGAAAGTGTACAGACGACCGGGTTTCTCGGCAGAATACGGCTCCGATCGAGTTTCTGGCTGAATTCTGCCGAGAAACTCGGTCGTGTGTACGGGGCCTAAGAGAGGAGGTATCGTGGTCCTAAAACTAGTCTTTAACCAGTGGTGGACCAACAGCATGGAAGGTATGCCCTTAAAAAACGTTAAAAAAACTTCAAATAACTAGGGCGTACCTCCGATTTTTCTCCCCACACTTCCCAGAATAAAAGGTGAGGGAAAATCCACAATGAGTTGTGTAGAGTAGAGCTGCAACCCACATTCCCCTCCAAAAATGTTATGGTTTTGGTTCCACATTAAAGTCAATTAGTTGACTATTTTGGTGCCTATGGAACTGAGAGTCTGCTGGGCTTAGTTGAACCTTTGGCCATCCATAAGCTCACTAGAATACTTGTAATCATATTACTGTACTACGCTCGAAAAGCCATTGTCCTACATTGGAAATCACCCACTCCCACTTGGTTGCATAAGTGGAAGTCTCTTGTTAACTCTGCACTCCCTTTTTACAAAGCTTCCTACAATAGTCGAGGTAGTAAATTTGACAAAATCTGGACCCTGTGGTTAGAGCACCCGGATACAACAGCGGGATCATGAGTATGCATACTTTTAGTGGGACCCCCCAGTCATCCTTGGCCGCCTCCCTGTTACTCCCTGTGTGGCCCCTAACTGGGGTTCCCCTCCCGGAGATCTTTTCTAACTTACTTTCCTCTTCATCCTCTACTACGGTAGAAACTCAGAGAAATGATGTCTCCCCCCATTCCTGAAGATCTTCTCTACCTCACATTTCCCTTCATACTCTACTAAGATAGAAGCTCGGAGAACTGTGGTTATTCATCCTGCCAATTGGTGCCCTTAGGCCTCTGACTCAGTCTCCACATACTGTATATCTTGATCCCCTGCTTTTATGTGCCCCTGCCAGTGTTTTGACGAGAAATGCCCCCTGTTGAATAATGCCTGCCCTGTACTGCGCTTGCGCAGTACGGAGCGGCCGAAAGCCACCGAACATTGGAATACGCTCCAGATGCTCGTGCAAGTCTTCAGGGGCAGACACATTCATAATTGGGGCGTATGAGGGGTGGATGGCAACAGAAGGGGGCGATGGGTAGTGCTGTCACGAAACTCAAACACATCTCCTAAACAAATATATCTCTGCTATTCTTCCTACATGTGTTAAGGGCAACTCGTGTAGGAAGAATAGCAGAGGTATATTTGTTTAGGAGATGTGTTTGAGGTTTGTGACCGCACTGTCCACCATTACAAATGTTACCATCTGCCCCTCACACGCGCCCATCATGAACAAGTCCGCCCCTTGCAGACTCGCAGAGCCTCGGGAGTGTGTGGCACTATGTTGGGTATGGTGCGCAAGCGCCGTGTACAGCTGATCGTCAATTCGGATGTTCGGCGTCTTTCGCGGCTCGGTACTGTGCAAGCACTGCGCATGCGCAATACTGGGCGGACATATTTCGACGAGGCATCTATTGACAAGACACCAACATCTGTATTACCTGGCATTAGATTGCAAGGGTGGCGCTAAACTCAGTTTTTTTTCGTTCTTTTCCCTTTTTTTACCCCTTGGCAGCAGACTGTTAAGCTGTCAACTGTGGGTATGGAGTTGGGTGTATAGGATTTTACTGTGTTTTTTATTTTGTTTTTTTATTTTTTGTGGTTGAACTGGATGGACTTGTGTCTTTTTTCAACCTGACTAACTATGTAACTATGCCTACTTTTACTGTAAACTTCATGCAAAACGTGAAATAAAAAAAAATAAAAAAAAAGTGAATCTGTGGTCAGGCTATGAACATTCAAGTATTTGCATATTTTTCTACAGGCAGTATATGAGCTTTAAAACAAGCCCTCACTGACCTATGTGGCTACAGGTACCTTGAGGTTCACAGCAGTGTTGATGTCCAAATCATTCTTTCAACCGCTTAGATCCCCCTCCCAGTAGAGACCCAGCAGCTCAACTTCCCCTGTCATATATCTGTCATATACCTGGGGACCCTTAATGGTAAGGGCAGCCTTACTTACTGCCCCAGTCTAAACATCCCTGGTAGGAAGAGAAGGAGTGTAGAGATGAAAGAGTAGCACAAGGGTTGGTGGATGGTGATGTCGCTGGATCTCAAAAGCGCTGTCAACTAGTGGCTAGATTTGACAGGACATGAGGGAACACCAATAGGAAGAGGTCAAAAACAGGCCAAAGTCAACAACTTGCAGTCATCAAGGTTCCCATAGTGGAGGGCAGGAACTGTAGTCAGTAAACAAGCCACCGTCAGTATAGGAGCAGATAAGGAAGAGCCACAGTAACACAGCAGATCAGCTCTCCCTCTTAGCAGTGCAACTCTCCTATACTGTATAAACACATTGAAGCTTGGGAAAGAGGGCATGTGAATTTGAGTAGCTGCTGGGATGGGATAGCTGAGCTGCTGACAGAATGATTAGGATGACTTAAGGGCTTCTGTTTTGAACTTTGAGAATGAGTAACTCCACACTGCCTGCAGCTACAGAAGTCAATGAAGTCAAGTCAAGTCAAGTCTTGCTTTAAATCTCACATGCTGGTTCACTTTAAAATAATTACATTTTCTCAGCCCAAAGATTGTACACAGAGACAGTCCAGACAGATATTACATCTGGAAGAGCGCCACCCAAAAATAGCATTTCACTGCTACAGCTGGCTCCCAGTGAAGTCCCAGTGAAGGGGAACGCCTTGTCCTGCTTTGTGACCAGCTTTGTAGAAGTGTTTACCCATGACATACTTAGAGACGATGTCGCTCACGTTCGGGTTCATCTGCAGGACACGCTGGCCAGCTGGGATGTACAAAATTCTATCCAATAATAGTCTGCCTTTGTCATCTGCCATAGAGTCCCAGACGATTGGTCTTTCATATCTATTTTGGACTAGGAAATGGTTCAGATGGAACATGACTTACAGGAGTTTCCTCAGTTTCTTTATTTTTACACTTCTAGTCTTCATCCTGTCATAGTACAAAAAGGAATGGGTTTATGACACTAGTATCATTGCTTTATGCCACGTAAACACAATCAGAAATTCCGACAACAAATGTCCAAAGTGAACTTTTTGTCAGAAATTCCGAGAGTGTGTAGGCTCCATCCGAAATTTGCTGTCGTAATTTCTGACCACAAAAATTTGAGAGCTGGCTCTCAAATTTTCTCACAAGAAAAGTTCTTGTCGGAAATTCCGATCGTCTGTATGCAATTCCGATGCACAAAAAAACATGCATGCTCTGAATCAAGCAGAAGCGCCCAACTGCCTATTGAACTTCATTGATCTCGGCTCGTCGTACGTCTTGTACGTCACCGATTTCTTGACTTTCGGAATTTCCGACAAGATTTGTGTGACCGTGTGTTTGCAACACAAGTTTGAGCCAACATTCCGTCAGAAAAAAATCCACAAATTTGTTGTCGGATTTTCCTATCGTGTGTACGCGGCATTAGGCTGCATTTACACCTGAGTGTAGATGCTTCCAGGCAATTTAGGAGCATTTTGGT
The DNA here is from genome assembly GCF_905171775.1 of Rana temporaria. Classification (NCBI taxonomy): domain Eukaryota; kingdom Metazoa; phylum Chordata; class Amphibia; order Anura; family Ranidae; genus Rana; species Rana temporaria. Next base: position 27,300,702 of record NC_053492.1, read on the forward strand.
GCATTTTTTCCGGGGATATTCAGGCTTGAGCATTTTTGTTTTGACCAATGATAAGCTAGTTACTAGGAAACAATGAAAAATGCAATTTTTTAAGGGAGTTGTAAGGAGTTTGGCCCCAAGTCTATGGGGCCAAACATATTTCTTCTTCTTCAAAACATCGAACAACTGGCACAGAAGGAGACAAGCTCAACTTTTCGAGCCAATATGGCCTATAGAATGTCCGCTCTCTGGTTGGGTTCCTACTTATAAAACGTACAAATGCTTCAAATGCCATCAATGTCCATGGTGAAGACATCTTGTACCTTCTTTTTAACATGGGCCCAGATTCAAGAAGCACTTGCGCCCGCGCAACCATAGGTTACGCAGCGCAAGTGCATACTTGCTCCGGTGTAACGAGTGCTCCTGATTCAGGAACCTCGTTACACCGACTGCAGGCTAAAATCTGCGCGGCATAAGGCTCTTATGCCTTGCAGATTTTAGGCTGCATTCTTGCGGCGGCCACTAGGGGGCGCTCCCATTGTGTATCAGCGTGTAGTATGCAAATTGCATACTACCACTGATTCACAAGCTTGCGCGGGCCCCGCGCAAGCCAGGTACGGAGTTTCCGTACGGCTACTTTTAGCGCAAGGCTGCCCCTTCTAATAGTAGGGGCAGCCAATGCTAAAGTATAGCCGGTCTTCCCACGCCGTGAAATTTGAATTTCACGGCGTTTGCGTAAGTGAAACGTGAATGGCGCTGGACGCCATTCACGTTCACTTAGAAGCAAATTACGTCCTTGCGACGTCATTTGCCACAATGCACGTCGGGAAAGTTTCCCGACGGAGCATGCGCTGTACGCTCGGCGCGGGAGCGCGCCTAATTTAAATGATTCCCGCCCCCGGCGAGATCATTTAACTTGCGCGCGCTTACGCCGGGCAAATTTGCTGGCGCGCCCTCGCAATTCACGGAGCTACTGCTCCGTGAATCGAGGGCAGCGCAAAATATTTGCGGGGGCGCAGGGCAAAATCGTTGCCCTGCTCCCCCGCAAATATCGCGCAATTCTACTTGAATCTGGGCCCATGGATTTTAAAGTTTACATTTCGAGATCCAGTGTTTTCAGTACATCAAGTTACAGGCACCCGAGTGCTCATATGTAAACAGGCACAATTTTAAAGCATGGCTGTTGAATGATTTGGAGCCCTAAGTTACAAAACGCTCAGTGTAAATCAAGGCTCAAGTCTTCTTGTTACTGACCAATAGTGTGATTATCTAAATCTCTGGTGTCTGGACAATGGGCAACTAGTGACGTCTGCATGCCAAAGAGCTTCCATGGTCACCTTTGGCTATGGCAGAACAGCGTAAATATTAAATTAAAGCACCACACCATGATGCTAATAAAGGCCAGATACAAGTTTATTCAGATGCAAATGGGTGGTCCATAGAGCCTCTCATGCTATTATAACTATATTACCAAAAGTATTGGGACACCTACCTTTACACGCAGATGATCTTTAATGGCATCCCACTCTTAGTCCATAGGGTTACATTTTGAGTTGGCCCACCCTTTGCAGCTATAACAGCTTTAACTGTTCTGGGAAGGCTGCCACAAGGTTTAGGAGTGTGTCTATGGGACAGTTTGACCATTCTTCCAGAAGCACATTTGTAAGATCAAGCACTGATGTAATCAAGAAGGCCTGGCTGGTAGTCTCCACTCAAATTAATCCCAAAAGTAGTCTGTGGGGTTGAGGGCAGGACTTTGTGCAGGCCAGTCAAGCTTCTCCACCCCAAAATCACTCATCCCTGTCTTTATGGACCTTGCTTTGTGCACTGGTCCAAATCTTTTAGTCGGTGGGGCATTATGGTGTGGGGTTGTTTTTCAAGGGTTAGGCTTGGCCCTTTAGTTGCAGTGAAGGGAACTGTTAAGGCATCAGCATACCAAGACATTTTGGACAATTTCATGTTTCCAACTTTGTGGGAACAGTTTGGGGATGACCCCTTCCTATTCCAACCAGTGCTCAAAGCAAGGTTCATAAAGACATAGATGAGTGAGTTTAGGGAGACAGAGCACAGAGTCCTGACCTCAACCCGATAGAACACCTTTGGGATCATTTAGAGTGGAGGCTACTGGAAGAATGGTCAAACATTCCCATAGACACACTCATATACCTTGTGGATAGTCTTCTTAGAAGAGTTGAAGCGGTTATAGCTGCAAAGGGTGGGCCAACTCAATATTGAACTCACACTAAGACTGGGATGCCATTCAATTTTATGCGTGTGTAAAGGCAGGTGTCCCAATACTTTTGACAATATAGTGTATAGGGGTGTTTGGTATCTAACTGATCACCATTTTACATATACAGCACATTTGGATAGACGCTTGTTATGAATGTAACTTTATCATAGCCAGGGTTATGGATTGTGTGTAGAGTTTGAGAGCTGGATTGATGAAAAGGGCAGCTTCCGGTCAACTAAAGCCAGACTCATATGTGTATTGTTTCTAAATGTCTTAACAACAGCAATTTACAACAAGGATACAGTCTGTAAGAGTTCTGCTAGAGGCTTCACGACATGGCAATTTTATGTCACTATCAGTAGGCATGGCTTATGAGATTCTGCAAATGCCTGTATTGTGTCATAGATACCATAACTGGAAAGTTGATTTATGATAGCCTGCTTTATGTCTGAAGCTGACTGTTCAATCTATTGATTTTGTCACTGACGTGTGAATTTTGGAGACTTCAGGGTGGCAATGTGTTCATTATGACTCTCCATTCTCTTTACTTAGTTTGGGGTTTATCGGGCCTCATTATTGTCAGAGGGTTATTTAATATTTTTTATTGCCACTGGGGGTTATTAAGGCTGGAGACAATCATTTTTGTTAGGGGTTATTATTGCTGAGGGCTATTTTTTCTGGGGACAGTGGGGGATATTATTGCTTGGGGCTATTATTGCCTCTGGAGATTATTATTATTATTAGAAATTGTACTGGCGTAAGTGGTAGTAAACAGTACATCTTTGGTGCCAGTTTTAGGAATAGTGCCCTGTTGTTGGTATCAGTGGAAGGAATAGTGCCCCATCATTGGTATCAGTGGGAGAAATGGCGCCTCATCATTGGTATCAATAGGAGGAATAGTGCCTCATCATTGGTATCAGTGGGAGGAATAGTGCCCCATCATTGTCATCAGTAGGAGGAATAGTGCCTTATCATTGGTATCAGTCGAAGGAATTGTACCCCATCATTGGTATAAAAATTTTTTACACTTCAGTATGTACACATTAGGGGGGAGTCTATTCCCCCTATAAAAGAAGGGGAGAAAGGGGGAAAAAAAGAGAGAAATATTTTTTTTTTCTCCCTTTCCTCACTTATCACAATATAGGGGAACTCGAACCTGATTCCCCTTCTAATATTTTCTTTACTAAACTCCCCTAAAAATAAATAAAAAAAATGGATTTTTTTACACCCTAGGATATACACAATAAGGGGAATCTATTCACCTGATAATAAATTTTCTTTTTTTACACTTTATCACAATATAGGGGAACTTGATCCTCCTTCTAATATTTTTTCTTTTAACAAAACTTCCTTTTTATAGTCTATAGGCCTTTTTCTTTTTTTTTTTTTCACTTCACCCTAGGATATACACAATAAGGGGAAACTATTCCCCCGATAATAATTTTTTGGGGTTTTTCTTTTTACACTGTATCACAATATAGGGGAATCTGATTTTCCTTCTAATATTCTTTTTAATAAAATTCCTTCTTCTAGAGTATAGGGTTTTTTTTTCCTCTCCTCCCCCCCCCCCCCCATACGGGTCTCTTTGCCGTGTCCCGGTATCCCCCCCCCCCTGAGAATAAGTGGGAAGACTAGGCCTGGGATAGAAACAGGAGTGAGAAAATTTTAGAAGTAGTAATAGTAGAAGATGTCTCCTTCTTAAGCCCCATACACACTATCAGTTTTCCTGCTGGTTTTCTCTTCAGGTTTACCAAAACCATGTAGTACAAGGACCTGCCTGATTGCATTCAAATTGAAACACTAATGCCGCGTACACACCATCACTTTATGTGATGAAAAAAAATGACGTTTTTAAAAACGTCACTTTAATTGACCGTGTGTGGGGGAAAACGTCGTTTTATGTCTTGTAAAAAACGACAGAAAAAAATTGAAGCATGCTTCAATTTTATGTGTCGTTTTTCAAAAGTGCACTTTTTACTTCACAGAAATTGACCGTGTGTAGCAAAAAACGTCGTTTTCTAAGACGTTTTTTCATCCACGCATGCCCAGAAGCAAGCTTCAATGGTAAAACGTGGTGGAACGTAACCTCACTTTGCAAGATTATTGTGAGAAAAACGATGGTGTGTAGGCAACTTCGTCTTAGAAAATTGAAGTTTCAAAAACGTCATTTTTTACTTCACAGAAAGTGTCGTTTTTTTTCATCACATAAAGTGATGGTGTGTACGGGGCATAAGGTTTGACCTCATATTAGATGGTTTTGGTAAACCTGAAGAGAAAACCATCAGGAAAACTGATAGTGTGTATGGGGCTTAACTCGTATTTCTGTAAGGGGTACTTATTGAGACCATAAATGTTGTAAGTTTTGTCTGTATGGGTTTTGTTTGCTGTTTTTATTGTACTGTTGTAAAAAAAAAAAAAAAAAAAAAATTGAAAAAAAAGGAGGAATAGTACCCCATCATTGATATCGGTGGGAGGAATAGAGACCCATCATTGGTATCAATAGGAGAAATAGTGCCTCATTATTGGTATCAGTGGGGGAAATAGTGCCGAGGAATAGTGGGAGGAATAATTCCCCATCACTGGTGTCAGTGGGAGTAATGGTGCCCCATCGTTGGCATCAGTGAACGGAATAATGCACCATTGTTGTTATTAGTGGGAAGAATGGTGCCCTATTGTTGATGTCAGTGGGAGGAATAATGCCCTATTGTTAATGTCAGTGGGAGGAATAATGCCCTATTGTTGGTGTCAGTGGGAGGAATAATGCACTATTGTTGGTGTCAGTGGGAGGAATAATGCACTATTGTTGGTGTCAGTGGGAGGAATAATGCACTATTGTTGGTGTCAGTGGAAGGAATAATGCCCTATTGTTGATGTCAGTGGGAGGAATAATGCCCTATTGTTAATGTCAGTGGGAGGAATAATGCCCTATTGTTGGTGTCAGTGGGAGGAATAATGCACTATTGTTGGTGTCAGTGGGAGGAATAATGCCCTATTGTTGGTGTCAGTGGGAGGAATAATGCACTATTGTTGGTGTCAGTGGGAGGAATAATGCACTATTGTTGGTGTCAGTGGGAGGAATAATGCCCTATTGTTGGTGTCAGTGGGAGGAATAATGCACTATTGTTGGTGTCAGTGGAAGGAATAATGCCCTATTGTTGATGTCAGTGGGAGGAATAATGCCCTATTGTTGATGTCAGTGGGAGGAATAATGCCCTATTGTTGGTGTCAGTGGAAGGAATAATGCCCTATTGCTGATGTCAGAGGCAGAAAATATGTTCGATTGTTGGTGTCAGTGGTTGGAATAGTGACCGACTGTTGATGTCAGTGGAAGAAACTGTGTCTTGTATCATTGCAAGGAATAATGGCCCCAGGGAAAGATGAAGGCAAGCAAAGGGCCGCATATGGCCCCCGGACTAGCTATAATGCTCATAGGTGTGCACAGCCTATTGCATAAGGGTGTGCACCCCAAAGCTCAAACTCACATAGGTCTGTATATACACAGTGTCAGTAGAGCAGGGGATAATATCAGTAGGGCAGAGATTGGCGTCAGTAGTTTATTTTAGTTATTTGTTTTTTTTTTACTCTTTTACAATAATTTTTTTTATTGTTCTTTATTCTTTTTTTTACAATATTATTTTACAATACTTTAGTTGAATTTATTTTTAATTTTTTGTTGAACTATCAGGGATCTAAACAGACCCCTGATGTCTCACTTTTGACACAGAGAAAGGGACTGAGGACAAAGATTCCCCAGTTTCTTTCTCTGCAGCCAAGCAGCAGGGGGAATCTGCGCAGCACAGGGTGATTAGAGTGTGCCCAGGCACACCTGGCACACCCTGTGCGCACGCCTATGATAATGCTAAATGGTGACAAAGAGCCTTGGTTCACCCTTAGATTGCTCCTGTAGATGGTATATCTTTGCCTTTGTACTAATAAATGGCATCTTGCCTTCACAGGTGTGGGGCGTATCTGGATGGACGATGTCGCTTGCAAGGGCACGGAGGAATCAATCCTGCAATGCTTGTTCTCCAGCTGGGGCAAAACCAACTGCGGCCACGCTGAAGACGCCGGGGTGACGTGCATCAAGCAGTGAGCCTAACGCACTGGGAGCCTGTCTCTGAAGACATTTAATCCAGGTGGCACACGGGACAATAAAGGAGAACTCTGGCTATGATTAATATGACCAGTAAAGATATATTGCGTCACCTTATGTGCACTTAAAAAACGTGAGCTGCAGATGTCCCTGTACTTGCAGAATAGATATCAAAGCCTTTATGGACGTGTGTCAGAAGGTATTTTAAGGAAGAAAGGTGTCACAGGTAGGCTTTACTGCCCGCTAAAGCCCAACACACATATGGAGCAGAACTTTCATTGCTCGTCTGCAAACAACTGACCCGGGTAAATAAGTATTCACAAAGCATTTTTACTGGATTTTGCGCTTTATATGGAGTTTTCCTTTTAAGATGGCAAGTTGTGATGGGACAGTTCACAGAGCATCCTGGAGATGAGATGATTGGATGAGATTTTGCTTGTTCGCCATTGTCGCCAGAAGGAGGAAATATCAATGTGCCAAGCTTCTACTTCCATGTATTGCAGGTGTTTACTCTGATGCCAAAGAAAAACACTCAAGAGCCATGTTATATTGACAAATGCATTTAAAAAGAAAAAAAAAATAATCAGCACAGATATAGTTTACAGGCAAGACCGCACACTAGTCTATATGATAAAAGTTTATTTTACTTTATACTGTGCTTCTTTTTTTTCTACTTTTATATACATTAGATATGGGAGAGCCACAGAGTGCTAGATGCTCCATAAGCTTTTTCCAAAGAGCCTTGCTGTAGAACAGAAGGGCTGCCGACGGCTGTCAGCCAATGAAGAGCAGCTATATAATGCGCAGTACTACAGCTTGAAGAGTGGATGCTGTTGAGCCCCACAGAGGATTCAGCAACTGATTTTGTGATGACTTGCTGTAAAATAAAGTGTGAAGTAAAGGATTTTTTTTTAAATGATATTTGTGTTGCTGTTGAATTATTGTGCGTGTGCGCTTGTGTGCGCATGTAACCATTTTATACTATGTGTACACCCAGAGGCGGCTCTAGACTCTGTAAGGCCTTAGGCCTCGTACACACAACCGTTTTTTTGGGCAAAAACCAGCAAGAAAACTGCTTCTTGCCGAGAAAGCCATTTGTGTGTACAAGGCGTTCGGGTTTCTTGTCTGGAAATCAGGCAAGAATCTCGACGAGAAAAAAAGAGAACCTGCTCTCTTTTTTCTCGTCGAGTTTCTCGTTTGCCTGTTTCCAGACGAGAAACCAGAGCGTCTGTATACTTACCTGTCGCCATGGAAACCTGCGCATGCTCGAATTGACTTTGACGCATGCGCAGTAGCTTCCACGGCATAGGTATGCGTATGCTCGTCATACGCAATGAAGTCACCACGTTCTTTCCTTTAAAGAGAACCGCGGTTCTTTTGAAATGAAAGTCAGTACACTCGGGCGGCAAGAGTTTCTTGCCAAGAATCTCGTCAGGGAAAACAACGGGTTTTTCCTGACGAGATTCTCAGTCGTGTGTACGAGGCCTTAGGCATAACTTAGACATGAGGCCCCACTCACACCCCTAATGGAAAAAATAATAAATAATAATAATAATAAATAACTGCATTAATATCGTATATTAAGAGCCTTAAAGTTTTTTTTTGCTGTCACAATGTAGAGTAAAAGATTTCCTATCATCTGTGCCCAGTCTTGCCACACAGAGTTAATCCAGCTCTGAGCAATCCTCTTTTATTGTTCAGTGAAATAAAACGGACTTACACAGAAAAACATTAGTCCGTTCCGCCCCCTTGCTGTGAGTGACAGGTGATTTACATATCTCATGAACTAGCTTGGAGACCGGCATTATTTTTTAATTCCCACTCCTTTTCTGAAGTCATGTGGTTACTTTTCTGGATTTTGACTGGATGTTAGTGATCATAGCATAATTTAGTTTAAAAAATACACAGGACATAATGCATGTTGAGGAGGAGAGTGTAGAGGAGGGCGGGCAGTCTACTGACATCACGACTCCACCCACAGAGCTCCAGACAACAGACCCACCCACAGAATTTGCAGTTTTTCAGTTCTTATAACAGACAGAGGGGGGACATTTGACAGGTAAGGATACATGCAGGAGGCATCTATATCCTTATAGATCAGCACCATGGCAGTAGTTTAGAAAGGATGAGAGTGGCTTTACATCCACTTTAAGCCCTGTACACACGACCGGGAATGCCGTCAGGGAAAAAAAACGTCGGTATTCCTAATGGGATTCCTGGCAGGCTTGACTTGAAAAGCCATGTATACACACAGCCACACAAAATCTCGCCGTTCTTTTGAATGGCAAGAACGCAGTGATGTCATTGACTACGACGAGCCGATGTCTCGTCACATTCGATGCCATCTTTCTATACCCCACACTAACCTTGTATGCTACCGCGCATGCGTCAAAGTGTTATCGAGCCTGCACGGTTTTTCACCCATACAGACGACCGGTTTTCTCGGCAGGAAACACTCTGCCGGGAAATCCAACGATAAAATAGAGAGCAGGCTTCTCTATTTTCCCATCGGGATTCCCGTCTGTTTTCCTGATGGGAAAACTGCTAAGGAGCATACATAAGGCCTGGGATTTTCTGGTATCTGACAGGAATGCAGGGGTGCCAATACTTTTAGCCATGACTGTATATGTGAGAGGGCAAGCCTCGAACTGTGGCTTGGAGAGATCGCTGTGTTGGACCGGTTGCATAGATCGAGCAACCCTGACAAAGCAAGGAATGGAGTAAATATAAACACCCTTTACAGAGCCTGAAATGTCGTGTAAAGGGAGGTCTAATATCACTTTAACTGTTGCCAGAAAGGATGTGCATTCAAATCCCTTGCACTGGAATGAATGGCTGGCTTCCACCAACATTTCACTTCAACTCCTGGCAGCATCCTACACATAAGGAGGAAGAAACCTCATAGTGCAGTACTTGCAAACATTATTTTATTAATAAAAACATCCATATTTGCAGAAGTTTAAAATCAAAGAACAGCCAGGTACTAGCATGAAAGACGAATTCGCCCACCCAGTCGGCGGGATGTCACCGCTTGCCTCCACCCTAACGTGTATAGTCCCAAAGAACATCTTCAGAGATTTGCTGGAGAGGGATTTACCCTACCTCTCGGTCCATCAGGCTCCTGTGCTGTTCCCTTTCACTTGAAGCTCCAAGCTGTGGACAGTCTTTCAGTGTGATCACATACAGTGCAGTAATCGTTAATACATTAATGTCATTTTAAAGTTGAACTCTAGTAAAAAAAAAAAAACATTTAAACATTCCGATAAATACAATAAACTTTCATATGGAAATAAAAATAAAGATGAATATATTAATGAATATAAAAAAAATTGAAAAAAACAAACAAAAGTATGAACAAAGTGACTGGTGCTCTTCAAAGAGACTGGTGCTTTTCGCACTCACCAGATTTCCTTACCCCACATGGGTGTTGCGCAGTCACAGTATATGCCACTGTACGATCCTTCGTTGTTATCATGTATTAGGAACCAATAGATTGAGGATCCGCAGAGTACTACATAATGGCATATACTGTGACTGAGCAACACCCCTGTGTGGGGTAAGGAAATCTAGTGAGTGTGTTTCCAATAGGAGCATGGATAAGAGCACCAGCACTAGAATCACCATAATTAAGAGCACAGAAAAAGTCATTACCTCTGAAGCACCAGTCACTTTGAAGAGCACCAGTCACTTTGTTCATACTTTTTTTGCACATAGTGTTATAAGGACTGTTTTTCTCATTTTTTTATATTTATTTTTATATTCATCTTTATTTTTATTTCTTGCTATGCCTAATGGGACTTGTAGCTCTGCAACAGGTCCGCTAATTGCATATCCCAGCACCAGAGGTACAGCGCCACACCTATATCTCTTATAACTAACATAAACTAACCTTACCAGAGCTTGAGACCTCACGTACAGGGAGGTCTAATATCGCTTTAACAGTTGAATGGCTGGCTTTCACTAGCTTTTCCCATTAACTCAAGGCAGTATTCCACACATAAAGAGAAAGAAGGAGGAAACCTCATAGTGTAGTACTTACAAATGTTATTTTATTATTAAAAACATCCATATGCTGTATTCACAAGTTTACAATCAAAGAACAGCCTGGTACAAGCATGAAAGGCAAACCTTGAGGTCACTGCTTGCCTCCGCCCTAATGCGTATTGTCCTAAAGAATATCTTCAGAAGGTTTCTGGGGAAATAAATCCAGCAAACATTTAGCAAAAATGTTCCAAAATAAGAAAACTAGGAATTATATTGATAAAATAAAAAAAAAGAACGGGGACATGGTCTATGCAACAAAGGACATAGCAGAAACTTTCAAAAACTACTATGAGGGGCTATATGCAGTGGAGCCGAAGAGATGGAGGGAGACAGGAGAGAAAAAGGCTAAAATAAGTGAACTCCTATTAAAAGCTAGATTACCAAAGATCGAGGAGATTGAAAGATCAAATATAGATAAGCCAATAACAGAAGAAGAAATAAGTAGAGCATTGAAAAACTCAGCAGCAGGGAAAAGCCCAGGCCTAGATGGGTTCACAGCTTTGTATTTAAAAAAAAATTAGTAATATACTGATCCCTAGACTTTGTCAATTTATGAATGGGCTGGGATCGGAATATGAAATGAGCAGGGAAGCCCTAGCAGTCACTATTACGGTTATTGCGAAGGAGGGGAAAGATGGCACGCTCTGCTCAGGATAGAGGCCTATATCATTGTTGAACATGGATATAAAGCTATATGCCAGGGATCCTCAAACTACAGCCCTCCAGCTGTTGTAGAACTACACATCCCATGAGGCATTGTAACACACTGACATTTACAGACATGACTAGGCATGATGGGAATTGTAGTTCCTGAACAACTGGAGGGCCGTAGCTTGAAGACCCATGCTATATGCGAAAGTTCTAGCTGAGCGAATAAAAGGGGTAATGACTACACTCATCCATCCGGATCAGGTCGGTTTCATCCCTGGAAGGGAGGGGAAGGACAATGGGGTGATAGCCCTGCCCCTACTACAGAAAAAGAAAATGGATCCCCAGGTCTATTCCTGTCAGTGGATGCGAAGAAAGCATTTGACAGGGTAGATTGGGGACTCATGATGCAAACACTGGAAACTATGGGAATCTGGCCCAGGATGATCCGGTGGGTAAAAACATTATATCATCACCCTCCCGCAAGGATTAAAATTAGTGGCACGTTATCCTCATCTTTCGAGATGAGGAATGGGACGAGACAGGGGTGTCCCCTTTCCCCTCTCCTGTTCGTTTTGTCTTTAGAGCCTCTCCTTGCCATGGTCCGAAATAACCCGGACATCACGGATGTCAAGGTGGAAGAAGAAGAGCATAAACTTTCAGCTTTCGCTGATTATATACTGTTTTATATTACTAATCCCAGGACCACATTACCAAACTTACTTAAAATCCTGAAACAGTACAGGGAAATATCAAATTTTTAAATCAATGTAACTAAGACCGAGATCCTAAATGTCAATATTAGCAAAGTAGAAGAATGTCGTCTGAAGGAGGAGTTTATCTTCTCCTGGCAGAGAGAATTAAAGTACCTGGGCATACAATTAGCTAACTCATTAAAAAATATATATAGAATAAATTACATCCCTCTACTAGACGAAATTAAAAGGGAAATTAAAAAAATAATAAATAGACCTATCTCATAGATGGGAAGGATTAACATCTTGAAGATGGTCCTCGTACCGAAAATATTGTATAAGTTCCAAATGATACCAGTAGCATTGCCACAACCATATCTCAGAGTCCTAAATACCCTGTTAATGAATTATGTATGGAAGAACAAAAAACATAGAATTTCTCTCTCGGTGTTAACCACTTGGTAACCGCCCCATAGACAATATACGTCTACAGGGCGGGTGGTTAACTCTAGGAGGGCGTCAATGTACGTCCTCCCAGAGTCTCTCTCCCGCGCGTCCCCTGGGGCGCGCACACGGGAACATCCGTGACCGCCGGGTCCAGAGGATCACGAATCGCTGATAGCGGCCGTTTACCATGTGATCGCTCCGTCCAATGACGGAGCGATCACATGTAAACAAACCGGCGTCTTTTGATGACGCCGGTTCCTCCCTCCTCTCTCTGTACCGAGCGGTACAGTGTGAGAGGGGGGAGCGCGGGTGTCAGCAGCGCTGTGGATGGATCTGTGACTATTGCAGTCACAGATCCATCCATCCCTGCTCAGCCATCCCTGAAACCCCCTGCAATACCGTGCAATACACTCTGCAATACTGTGCAATACACTCTGCAATACTGTGCAATACACTCTGCAATACTCTGCAATACCCCCCCTACAATACTCTGCAATACCCCCCCTGCGCAATACTCTGCATACCCCCGGCAATACTCTGCATACCCCCCTGCGCAATACTCTGCATACCCCCCTGCGCAATACTCTGCATACCCCCCTGCGCAATACTCTGCATATCCCCCTGCGCAATACTCTGCATACCCCCCCCTGCGAAATACTCTGCATACCCCCCCCTGCGAAATACTCTGCATACCCCCCCTGCGCAATACTCTGCATACCCCCCTGCGCAATACTCTGCATACCTCCCCTGCGAAATACTCTGCATACCCCCCTGCGCAATACTCTGCATACCCCCCCTGCGAAATACTCTGCATACCCCCCCCTGCGAAATACTCTGCATACCCCCCCTGCGAAATACTCTGCATACCCCCCCCCCTGCGCAATACTCTGCATACCCCCCTGCGCAATACTCTGCATACCCCCCTTCGCAATACTCTGCATACCCCCCTGCGCAATACTCTGCATACCCCCCTGCGAAATACTCTGCATACCCCCCTGCGCAATACTCTACATACCCCCCTGCGCAATACTCTGCATACCACCCCCTGCGCAATACTCTGCATACCCCCCTGCTCAATACTCTGCATACCCCCCTGCGCAATACTCTGCATTACTCCCCTGCGAAATACTCTGCATACCCCCCTGCGCAATACTCTGCATACCCCCCTGCGCAATACTCTGCATACCACCCCCTGCGCAATACTCTGCATACCCCTCCTGCTCAATACTCTGCATACCCCCCTGCGCAATACTCTGCATTACTCCCCTGCGCAATACTCTGCATTACTCCCCGGCAATACTCTGCATTACTCCCCGGCAATACTCTGCATTACTCCCCGGCAATACTCTGCATTACTCCCCGGCAATACTCTGCATTACTCCCCGGCAATACTCTGCAATACCCCTGCACAATTACTCTGCGCAATTACTCTGCAATACCTCCGCACCAATACTCTGCAATACCTCCGCACCAATACTCTGCAATACCCCCGCACCAATACTCTGCAATACCCCCGCACCAATACTCTGCAATACCCCCGCACCAATACTCTGCAATTCCCCAACACCAATACTCTGCAATACCCCCGCACCAATACTCTGCAATTCCCCAACACCAATACTCTGCAATACCCCCGCACCAATACTCTGCAATTCCCCAACACCAATACTCTGCAATTCCCCAACACCAATACTCTGCAATACCCCGGCTAATACTCTGCAGTACCCAGAAAATACTCTGGGAAAAAAATGCGTTTTAACCACTTCCCGCCCGCCGGCCGTCATGAAGTCCTTGACTTTGTGCAGGGATATCTGAATGATGCCTGCAGCTACAGGCATCATTCAGATATCATTTTTTTCAGCCGGCGATTCCCTACACCATAAGAACAATCATGACGGCTGTTCCGCCTCTTGATTGTTCTTACGGGAGGCGAAAGGGGACGTCCCCACTCCCTTCGCCCTCCGGTGCCTCTTCTGACTCTTCTGACGCTACGATCGAAACCAGGATCGTTTTATTTTTTTTTATTTTTTTTCAGGCTTCCCAGCCTAGAGGTGAGATGTGGGGTCTTATTGACCCCACATCTCACTGTAAAGAGGACCTGTCATGCTATATTCCTATTACAAGGGATGTTTACATTCCTTGTAATAGGAATAAAAGTGATCAAAACATTTATTTTTGGGGAAAAACGTATCAAACTAAAATAAATAAAGTGAAATGAACAATAAAAATAATTTTTTTTTTAAAGCGCCCCTGTTCCTGCGTGCTTGTATACAGAAGCGACCGCACACGTAAGTCCCGCCCACATATGAAAACGGTGTTCAAACCACACATGTGAGGTATCGCTGCGAACGTTGGAGCAAGAGCAATACTTTTGGCCCTAGAGCTCTTCTCCAACTAAAAAGATGTAACCAGTAAAAATATTTAATGCGTCGCCTATGGGGATTTTTAAGTAGCGAAGTTTGGCGCCATTCCACAAGCGTGTGCAATATTGAAGGGTGACATGTTGGGTATCTATTGACTCGGCGTAACTTCATCTTTCATATTATGCAAAAACATTGGGCTAACTTTAATGTTTTTTTTTTTTTAAAAGCACAAAACCGTTTTATTTCCAAAAAAACGCATTCGAACAATTGCTGCGAAAATAACGTGCGCGATAAAAAGTTGCAACGACCGCCATTGTATTCTCTAGGGTTTTTGCTAAAAAAGCATATATAATGTTTTGGGGTTCTAGGTAATTTTCTAGCAAATAAATGGTGATTTTTCCATGTAGGAGAGGAATGTCAGAACTGGTCTGGGTGCTCCAGAACGCCTGATGGTGCTCCCTGCATGTCGGGCCTCTGTATGTGGCCACGCTGTGTAAAAGTCTCACACATTTGGTATCGGCATACTCGGGAGGAATAGCAGAATGTGTTTTGGGGTGTAATTAGTGTTATGCATATGCTGTGTGTGAGAAATAACCGGCGAATATGAACATTTTGTGAAAAAAAAAAAAAAAAAAATCTTGATTTTGCAAAGAATTGTGGGAAAAAATTACAACTTCTAAAAACTCACCATGCCTCTTTCTAAATACCTTGGAATGTCTTCTTTCCAAAAAGGGGTCATTTGGGGGGTATTTGTACTTTTCTGGCATGTTAGGGTCTCAAGAAATGAGAGAGGCTGTCAGTACATTAGATGTGATCAAATTGATCAATTTTCAGTAATTGGTACCATAGCTTGTAGACCTTATAACTTTCACCCAGACTAAATAATAACCCAATTTTTTTTTCTTTTTACCAAAGATATGTAGCAGTATACATTTTAGGCCAAATTTATGAAAAAAAATTACTTTTTTGCAAAATGTTATAATAGAAATGAAGAAAAATTCATTTTTTTTACAAAATTTTCTTTCTTTTTTCATTTATAGCGGAAAAAATAAAAACCGCAGAGGTGATCAAATACCACCAAAAGAAAGCTCTATTTGTGGGAAAAAAAGGACAAAAATTTCATTTGGTTACAGTGTTGTATGACTGAGTTATTGTCATTCAAAATGTGAGAGCACCGAAAGCTGAAAATTGGTCTGGTTATTAAGGGTGTTTAGGTGCCCAGTTGTCAAGTGGTTAAAACAGAATAATAAACAAGGAGGGCTGGCTGTCCCTGATATTAGAAAATATTATAATGCGGCGATATTGTCGCGGGTAGTGGAGTGGGCCAAAAATAAACAAGAAAAAAGATGGGTAAAAATTGAAAATGCACTGTCCAAGACACAACTGGGAAGAATAATATGGAACCCTCCGCAGTATAGAACACTAAATGTCAACACGCACGTCTTAACACTGAATGCATTAAGAATATGGGATAGATTACACAAACAAATAGATAAGGATTAAAACTCGCCACTTATAAGAAAATGAATATTTCGCACCTGGAAAAAAATTGTGGGAGGGAATTGGATCAGAAAAGATAGAGCACAATTAAGGGATATCATAAAAAAAGGAAAAATGATGTCACTACAGGAGTTAAAATCTAAGGAAGAATTAATGATAATGGACGAGTGGCGGTATCACCAGCTTAGCCACTTTGTTAAGAATCTACCCCAGCCTTTAAAGTCAGGAGGGAGCTTACACCAATGGAACAGCTCTGCATAGCGGAGAGTTCAAAGGGTGTTATTTCAAAACTATAAATTACTGCTGAAGGTGGACGAGCTGGAGACACCCCCATTCATCCAAAAATGGGAAAGGGAGCTGGGAACACAAAGGGGGAAAACCACAATTGAAAGAATTATAAATTTGACCCACTCCTCTGCCATAGATATTAGGACCGCGGAGATGAATTATAAGTGCATATCAGGATGGTATGCCACACCTGATAAAATAAGTAAATTTAGAGAGGGACAGTCGGCAGGTTGCTGGCGAGGGTGCTCAACAAGGGGAACAATGGCCCACCTGTGGTGGGACTGCCCTAAGATTAAAAAATACTGGGAGAAAATTTTGTACCTGATAAAAAACATTACCAGGAAGGAGATGGAAGAGGACCCATGGGTAGTCCTTTTTCATGGAGGAGAAGAGGCAATAAAAGACTAAAAAAGTCAGTCAGTCAGCCGCTAGGTGGAGTAGGACGCTTCCGACGAGTCTGCTCCACTCAGGGACAAGCCAGACAGGCAGTCAGTCTGCAGACAGGTGCACGCTTCCAGGACCAACCATTGCCTCTTTTCCCCTTGGCCTCCAGTAGTCCATCTCATGCCCCCCTCACAGGCTCCTTCCTTAAAGGTAAGCCCTGGTGTTTACCAGTTTGCCGCCCGTCTTCCTGCCCTCTCCGGGGGTAGATTGCGGCCGTCCTTTTAAGGATAAAGCCGCAACTTTCCGCCCGGATAGACACCGTATCCTGTACCCCAACACTACCACCCCTACTCAGGGCACCCCTCCGCCATCTCTCCGCTTCAATTTCCGCCTTTTCGGGCGCTTTTTCGATACATCCGCGCCGGCCTGGAAAGAATCGCGGCAGCCGCGATCTAGGAAAGGCCGCGGCTTCATCCGCGGCCTAGCGGCGCGCCGCTCTCCCCCCCGGCAACCATCACCAAACTGCCCAAACGACCCAATAAAGCCCCCCCTACCCCTGAAGAGCATCTTCTCCTCCCGGCAATCGATCAAATCCTCCCCAGCAGCACGGATCCTCTCAATCTGACAGCCCCTAGCTGGATCCTGCTGACTGATCGGCGGCCATCAATACTATTAAACTTGATCCAGGGTTCGCCCGATCGCCTCACAAGGGGTCAGGAAGGAATTTTTTTCCCTGTCGTAGCATATTGGTGTAGCACGGCCAGGTTTTTTTTGCCTTCCTCTGGACCAAGCCAGGATCGAGGATTAGTTAATCCTCCCCTCCCCCCCCCCCCCCTGGTGTTATACGACCATGGCTAATCTGCAATATTCTGCAGAAACCATTGGGGATCTGAGGCGATTTGCCGCAATACTACCAGCCATCACCAAAAAAGCCCTTAGAACTGAGCGACTTTTGAGAATCGATCGACGATCGACTATCAAAAATCTCAGCCGTTTACCCCAGCTCAAGCACACTTCACGTGCTCTGATCAACACAAGATCGGCAGTAAAACACCGACTAGAAATCCATGATTTCATTCTACAACACGATTTAGACTGCCTCTTTATTACAGAGAGCTGGCTCACAGCCGACTGTAACACAATTCTAGGAGAATTGGTGCCAGAAAACTATCGTATTAAAACGGAAAACAGAACAGGGCAAAGAGGAGGAGGACTGGCGGTGATCCATAAGACTCATCTTGCGATCACCAAACCAGCCCTTCAAAACCCTCTTCCATTCATTGAAACCCTCACTCTACAACTGCAAACAAACTCCCAGAAGACCGTCCACATTCTTCTCTGCTACAGACCACCTGGCCCAAAATCGCAGCTTTTACTATCATTGACGGACTTTATCTCCACTTACACCCTTAACGGCAAACATCTTTTGCTGCTCGGGGACTTTAATCTCTGGGCCAACTCCCCACAAGACCCCGTTGCCGACGCCTGTATTGACCACCTGGAAGGTTTAGGGCTAGAACAACTAGTATGTGAGCCCACACATGCTTCAGGTCACACACTCGATCTTATTTTCAGACAAGATCTGGAAATAAAAAATTTGGAAAATGAACCGTTGCCATGGACAGATCACCATGCAATTAAATTCATTATTTCCGAATTCCCCCCCTTAACAAAAACATCAAAACCAGTGACAACACACTGGACTAGATGTCAGAAGAAGCTCCACTCGGAACTCTTCAAAACCACGTTAACCACTTGCCGCCCGCCAATGACAGATTGACATCGGCAAAGTGGTTGTAGAATCCTGACTGGACGTCATATGACGTCCTCAGGATTCTAAGCCGCTGCGCGCCCCCGGGGGCGCGCATCGCGGCGATCGTTGTTTCGGGGTGTCAGTCTGACACCCCGCAACACCGATCTCGGTAAAGAGTCTCTCACGGAGACTCTTTACCACGTGATCAGCCGTGTCCAACCACGGCTGATCACGATGTAAACAGGAAGAGCCGTTGACGGCTCTTCCTCACTCGCGTCTGACAGACGCGAGTAGAGGAGAGCCGAACGGCTGCTCTCCTGACAGGGGGGGTTCGCGCTGATTGTTTATCAGCGCAGCCCCCCCTCGGATCACCACATGGACCACCAGGGAAGCCCACCCTGGACCACCAGGGAAGGGCAACAAAAAAAAAAAAGTCTCAAAAAAAAAAGTCTCAAAAAAAAAAAAAGTTAAAAAAAAAACCCATTAAAAATAAAAAAAATATGCCAATCAGTGCCCACAAATGGGCACTGACTGGCAACATAGGAAAAATAAGTGCCGCCCCACAGTGTCCATCAGTGCCACCCCACAGTGTTTATCAGTGCCACCCCACAGTGTCCATTAGTGCCACCCCACAGTGCCCATCCATGCCCAGTGCCCACCTATCAGTGCCCATCTGTGCCAACCATAAGTATCCATCAGTGCCACCCATAAGTGCCACCCATGAGTGCCCATCTGTGCCGCCTATGTGTGCCCATCAGTGCCGCCCATGAGTGCCCATCAGTGCCGCCTATGTGCCCATCAGTGCCGCCTATGTGCCCATCAGTGCCGCCTATGTGTGCCCATCAGTGCCGCCTATGTGTGCCCATCAGTGCCGCATACCAGCGCTGCCAATCAGTGCCACCTTATCTGTGCCCGTCAGTGCTACCTCATCGATGTCCATCAGTGCCATCTCATCAGTGCCGCCATATCAGTGCCCGTAATTGAAAGAGAAAACTTACTTATTTACAAAAAAATTAACAGAAAAAAATAAAAACGTAATTTTTTTTCTAAATTTTCAGTCTTTTTTTAGTTGTTGCGCAAAAAATTATAATCGCAGAGGTGATCAAATACCACCAAAAGAAAGCTCTATTTGTGGGGAAAAAAGGACGCCAATTTTGTTTGGGTACAGTGTAGCATGACCGCGCAATTGCCATTCAAAGTGCGACAGTGCTGAAAGCTGAAAATTGGCTTGGGCGGGAAGGTGTATACGTGCCCTGTATGGAAGTGGTTAAGAAAAAAAATAAAAACAATTCAGCCGCATCAAACGGCTGAAGAAACACTGGATGCCATAAACACAGCCCTATTACAGTCAGCCGACTTAATAGCGCCGAAACGTAAAACCTGCATCCGGAAAAATACCTCCAGTTGGTTCAACAACCAACTGGCGTTACTGAAACAAGAGCGCAGAAGGGCGGAAGCTGCTTGGAAAAGAAGCACTTCAGATGAGAACCTCATCATCTACAAAGCAACAACACGAAAATACCACAAAGAAATTTTCAAAGCCAAGAAAAACTATTTTTCTGAGGCTATCAACAGCGCCCTTAATCGCCCACGCAAACTCTTCAAGCTGGTCACTCAGACCATGAATCCAGGATGTCTTGAAGCCCCCAATTCGTATACCCAAGAATTTTGCAATGAATTATCAGATTAATTCATTAATAAAATCGAGGGAATCCGGGAAAGCATTCAGCAAAACAACACCCCCCCACCCCCCCCCATAATTATCCATACAATACCTGCAGTAATTCACCACAATTAGGTAAGTTTACGCTGGAACCCATCTCTATCCATGCCACAAAGAATATCATTGGTACTTTGCGTAACGGCACAGCGCCAAATGATATCATCCCCACTAAACTGCTGAAGGAATGCGCTGACATCTTGGCACCTCCTATCACGCAGCTTATCAACCAATCATTCAAGGAAGGCATAGTGCCCTCCCAGTTGAAAGAGGGCATAATCCGACCTATCTTAAAGAAACCCACCCTAGACCCCAAGGACCCAATTCACCGCCGTCCCATAACAGGCCTAAACGTTCTCTCAAAGGTAATGGAAAAAGTAGTGGTACAACAGCTGCAACAGCATCTAGATACCCACAACCTACTTGATCCATTTGAATCGGGCTTCCGTCCTGGACACGGGACGGAAACAGCATTGCTTAAAATATGGGACGACGCTCTCGAGGCAGCAGACGAAGGAGAATCTTGTCTTCTGGTTCTGTTGGACCTAAGCGCTGCCTTCGACACCGTAGACCACAAGCTACTTTTGACTCGGCTAGCTGAAGTAGCCAGAGTCGCAGAAGGCGATTTATCTTGGTTCTCCTCGTTTTTGGACAACCGATCGCAAACAGTGAAATCAGGACCTTTCACCTCTGAGAAACGCACATTATCGTGCGGAGTCCCTCAAGGATCGCCTCTGTCGCCGGTGCTATTCAACATCTATCTTCGTCCGCTTTTTGAAATCATCAGCAGCCAAAAACTGCTTTATCATTCATATGCAGACGACACGCAACTATATTTCCGCATTTGCAATAAAAAGGATCACCACCTCAATCTAGAGACATGCCTCTCTTTGATAGAGAACTGGATGACAAAGAGTTATCTTAAACTCAACGGAGCGGAAACAGAACTTCTCCTGTTTCACGCCAAGCGTATGAAACAACCTGCAACAACTTGGACCCCCCCCGCCCATTCTGGGCAAAATCATCACCCCTAGCGCCAAAGTCAAAAGTCTCGGGGTCATCTTCGACTCCTACATGACAATGGATGCACAAATAGGGTCAGTAGTCAGCGGATCTCACCATCTGCTGCGCCTCCTACGCAGACTTACTCCTTTCATTCCCAAAGAAGACATAGCAGTCATGGTGGGAGCAATTGTAAACTCCAGACTGGATTATGCAAATGCCCTTTACCTCGGACTCCCAAAGTACCAAATCGCTCGTCTGCAAGTCGTTCAAAATACGGCCGCCAGACTTGTTACTGGGAAAAAACCCTGGGAATCAATCTCACCTTCACTGAGAACCCTTCATTGGTTGCCAGTAAAAGACAGAATTGCTTTTAAAGCACTCTGTCTAACGCATAGATGTATCCATGGGAATGCTCCCCATTATCTATGCGAAAAAATAAAAGCTCATAATCCCAATCGCGTTTTGCGATCCACCAATCAAAATCTTCGTCAGATACCGAAAGCCAACTACAAATCCAAAGGAGAAAGGAGATTCGCGGTCCAAGGTCCCAGACTATGGAACGCTTTACCAACCAGCATTTGGTTGGAGGAGAACCACTTAGCATTCAGGAGAAAGATCAAAACGCATCTCTTTTGATACCAAAGGAGACAGGAACAACAAGCGCCCAGAGGCGATTAAGTTTGCATGTGCCGCGCTATATAAGTTTTCATTCATTCATTCATTCACTGACCCCTCATTTATTAAACGCAGCCAAAAGGATGATCCCAAAAAAATGGCAGGAGGTGTAAAGCCCACAAATATGGGATTGGATAGATTCGGTGGAGGAAACATACAGGATGGAGGAGTTGAAGTATAGTGTTGAAGAGGAAAAAATAGGCTTTAAAGACAAATGGAAAAACTGGAAAGATTTCAAGAAAACATGGAGGTACGTAGAAAATCTGAGAGTAATGGGATAAGAGGATAAGTAGTAAGGAAGGTCAAATCTGCCAAAGGAAGAAGATAAGGAGTCACGAGATAAGGGGGGAGGGGATGGAGGGGGGATTTATCACGGAGACTCTTTAAAATGTTGTATAAAAGGATATGTCTCTAGATAACCTTGGTTGGACTAATGAAGGCTATATGGTTTTTAATTTTTTTGATTTGCGCTTTTTAGTCTTCGTGCTTTTCAGTCTGTTACAGCGTGACAAATGTGCTATCTCCATTACAAAAGCTTGTTTTACCAGACTGAGTGCTCCGGTCGCATAACTTGCTTCTGAGCATGCGTGTTTTTTTCCCATCGTTAAAGCCTACACACAATCATTTTTCACGACGTGAACAACGACAACGCGAAAATTCAGAGCATGTTCTAAATTTTTAATGCCCATTTTTCACGTCGAGAAAAATGCTCTGGAGCCCACACACGGTCGTTTTTAATGACATTAAAAAAAATATGGCATTTTTCACTTCATGAAAAATGGTTGTGTGTACGCGGCATTATACTCGAGTATGTACGGTAAGTATAACACCTTATCACTGCACCACTAGTTTCAACAAGCATTTGATCCTTGCAGTGTGGGAATTGGGGGGTATTCCAAGGGTGGGTTTCGTCTAATTCCCACAGTTCAGTTTTAAGTCAATTTCAGTCAATACCATGTCTTGTGTCAATGGCATCAGTTTGAGATTCATCAGAGATCTTATAATATTTGTTAACATACGCATTTGATCTGCAGTTGACCTCCTGACCTGCTTTAAGTGGGTTTTGCATTTCCCTAGACTTGTATGAAAAGGCAAAACCTCTCCAACAAGAACAAGAGCCAGTCGAAACAAGTCCAAAAAGTGGAACTACACTGCATCTGAGCACCACAATCCCAAAACATTATTTAATTTATTTTTATTATTCAAACAATTTACACCATCCCATACCTCCCAACATTTCAAAAATCCACTGCGGGACATCCTGTTGAGCGGGGGGGGGGGGATCAAATTTGTTGAGCAGGGGGGGTTGCCGCGGATCGCAGTTGTTGAGCGGAGGGGGTTGCCCTGCGGATCGCAGTTGTTGAGCGGGGGGGGGGGGGTGATTGCGGCGATCCAGCGCTCCACTCTAACCTTCTTCTTCCTGTGCGGGAAAATTAACCCATGCGCGGGACTGCGGGAACATGCAGTCTGTGCGTGAAGTTTCCGCAGAATCCGGGCGGGTTGGGAGGTATGCCATCCCTCCGTGTCCTACCAATCTTAAACAGATGACATTTAGTACACTAAGGATTGGAGCGCCACATTAAAGTGCTAAAACCCAAAAAAACAGGTTAATTCTAATGCTGCGTACACACAACCGTTTTTCTCGATGAGAAAAATGGCCATTAAAAATTTAGAACCTGCTCTATTTATTTCTTGTCGTTTTTCTCGTTGTGAAAAACGGTCGTGTGTACGCTTTAACGAGGGGGGGAAAAACGTGCATGCTCAGAAGCAAGTTAAGAGATGGGAAATTCGCATAATCAGCCCAAAGGGTGGCGCCATTCGAATGGAACTTCCCCTTATTAGTGCCGTTGTACGTGTTGTACATCACCGCGCTTTGCTTGAGCATTTTTTTACCACGATCGTGTGTATGCAAGGCAGGCTTGAGAGGAATCACGTCGAGAAAAACGTGTTTTTTTTCCATGACATGAATAACGGTTGTGTGTACACGGCGTGACAGTTAAAGAATCTGTATAATATCTTATGGGTCCAAAGCATTTAGTGGATCCAAAGGTGACCTCTTCATTAGGGCTCAAGAACGCATATATATTTTTATCCAGTGGACTTTTTTTTAATTATGACATTTTTTTGCTTTATTAAGATTTAACATAGCAATCAAGAACAAGACATAACATAGTTTTCCATAGTATCAAAAACTACATAAACATAAGTCATCCCACCCTAAAAAAATATATATATATGTAGCATTACCCCCGGAGGAGCTGCTGGATTTTTGGGCGGCACATTACCTCATGGCTCCTCCGAATTCCTAGGGGTGAATGATGCGTATTGCATGTAGTAGAAGTAAAGGAATGTCCAGACAGGTGCTCTTTGCTGTGCTCTTTATTACCCAGCCGGGTAAAAACAGTAAACTTGTGGTGAGGAAAGTAAAGTTGAAGAAGGGAGAATAGCAGATTCAGGCATGATAATAGGAAACAGTCCTGCTTCCAAGCGTAACACTTCTCTGCGCCACTCCTGCCTGAGTGGGTTTAGCATACCTGGACAGGCCTCTCTCACTGACCTGGCAGCCGGAGTATCACTCGGACGATTGTAGGATAAAGTCCCTGCCACAGACCCTCCTTGGTGAACTTGAACTTGAGGAGAAGTCTCTGCCACAGACCCTCCTTGGTGAACTTGAACTTGAGGAGAAGTCTCTGCCGCAGACCTCCCTCAGTGAGCCTCAGAAAGACACCTCTGCCACAGGCCCTCTCTGGATTGAATTCTTGTAGATATCCCTCCTTGGATAAGTTACGCCTGGATCTCCTTCAACTTGTCGCCCATGTACCGACTGACAGGTGATCAATCCCTCAGTGTCCGGCTACCTTGATCCCCGGTGGTTTGTCCAGGCCCTTTTGGACCAGCCTCTCAATGGCGCTCCTCAGACTGACTCCCCACCGAACAGCAGTACAGCTTGGGATCTTCAAAGGTGGGAACCCAGTCACTCACTGGGTCCCCGTCGCTGTTCAGATGCTCCGGGTCAGCATGCCTGGTAGGCCATAACCCCTGGGGCGCCATGATGTGGCCACCCTAAAGGTAAGTGCCACACTGGATGAAGAAAGACCCAGAACCAATGGCTTCTGCCCCATAAACACCCCTCCCCAGCATGCACAGCGAGGACAAACCCTCCTGATTGGCTGCTGGGAAAGAGCACCCAAACCTTGACTCCACTGCTGCCACCTGCAGCACCGCGGCTGGAAGAACACCCCAGCACAACAGAATAAGCCTACAGTACAGCCAAGCTGAGACAGAGACCCTGTTTTGCACTTAACAATCTGGATCAGAGTCTAACTACACTCTGATCTACCCTTAAATTTAACTAGCACCGGTACCATAAAGTACACCGGCGCTACATATATATGATCCTCCTCCCCTCTTAAAATGTATTGTGTGAAATTAAACCTTCTCCGACACAGCCCCCTCTGTTAATGGGCCCAAACTTCCTAGTTATTCAGGTTCCAAATATCCTTCAATTTTACAATCAATCATTACATCCCTGTTCCGTGAAAAAAAGGTGAAAAAATTAAAATCGTGTTACCTTATTAAGTGATTCCAAATCGGATCCTGAGTATCAATACCTCCTGTGTGTAGTGGTCAATCTACACTTGTAATCCCAAAAAGAGGAGTGACGGAAGGGGGAAGAAAATGATGTAATAGGCTTCTGTGAGCCACGCTATCACCACGCGAAAAAGCATGTACAAGGCTTCTATGAGCCACACTACCACCGACCACCAGTTTTGCCAACCTACCAGATTGAAATTTACTGGCACGACACCCAAAATTTACTGGTGCAGACACGTTTTTACTGGCATTTCACAAAAGTTACTAAATTATATTTTTAGGTGCAAATTTCAGTATTTAGGCTACAAAGTAAATATTAAGGTAAAAAAACAAATTTTTGTTATTTTCGATATAATAAGGGCAAATTATTTAGTCATCACCCCCTGCCTCCATCCCCCTCTGCCACCCACACCCCCTGACTTCACCCCCCTCTGCGGTGCCACAATCTTCCCCTGCCTCCAATCTCCCCCAGGCCCCCTGCCTCCAATCACCCCCTGCCTCCATCCCCCTCTGCGGTGCCACCAACAACCCCTGTCTCCATCCCCCACCCTCTGCGGTGCCATCATCCCCCTCTGCGGTGCCACCACCACCCCCTGACTCCAATTAACCCCTGCCACTAACACCCCCTGCCTCCAATCTCCCCCTGCCTCCAATCTCCATGCGCAGTTCCAAGCCGAACCGATCTCGGCTATTTTTACTGGCACATTCCTGCAACCACGGACATTTACGAACGGGGGAAAAAATGCCAGTTTTTACGAACTGTCCGTAAAAATACGGACGGTTGGCAACACTGCCGACCACTATATGAGGTAGCTTCCAACACCAAAAAAATATATAAGAAAAACCCCCACATATTGTGTAACCTTCCAGTCTTCTCTCTCTCCTTCCTTCTACCCATACACACACCGTGCTTTCACTACCTAAAGTGAGTATATCCCCCCTTGGGGCACTCCATGCCCATTTGGTTTCATTACGTTGACCATGACTACTCCTGTTGCCCCACAGTGGACTTGAGCTTGTGATTCACAGTATTATGACAGGCAGCCTTGGGGAATCCTATTCAGGGACTAATGGTTGTCACCCAAAAAAAGGAAGTGCTTGAACAAAGGCCTTCATGGCACATATACACTCTGGGGTGGTGGATTTACTAAAGGCAAATAGACTGTACACTTTGTAAGTGCAGTTGCTCCAGAGTTTAGTAGATGAAGGGAAGCTCTGCTGACTTCCATCATTGAATCATGTACAAGCAGCAAAAACATAGGGCCAGATTCACAAAGGAGATACAACGGCGTATCTCCTGATACCCCGTCGTATCTCTGAGATACGATTGTCGTATCTATGCGGCTGATTCATAGAATCAGTTACGCATAGATAGCCCTAAGATCCGACAGGTGTAATTGACTTACACAGTCGGATCTTAGGCTGCAATTCTAGGCCAGCCGCTAGGTGGCGATTCCATTGCGGTCGGCGTAGAATATGCAAATGACTGGTTACGCCGATTCACGAACGTCCGCTTTGCCCGTCGCTCTAAATTTATGTTGTTTCCGTAGAGATACGCGGCGTAAAACTAAGGGTGCCCTCTAGGTGGCCTAGCCAATGTTAAGTATGGCCGTTGTTCCCGCGTTGAAATTTTAAATTTCACGTCATTTGCGTAAGTCATCCGTGAATGGCGCTGGACGCCATTTACGTTAACGTCGAATCCAATGACGTCCTTGCAACGTCATTTAGCGCAATGCACGTCGGGAAATTTTAGAGACAGAGCATGCGCAGTACGTTCGGCGCGGGAACGCGCCTAATTTAAATGGTCCCCGCCCCATTTGAATTAGGCGGGCTTGCGCCGAGCGGATTTACGCTACGCCGCCGCAAGTTTACAGGTAAGTGCTTTGTGAATCAGGCACTTACGCTGTAAACTTGCGGGGGTGTAACGTAAATGGGATACGTTACGCCGCCGCAGCGTAACGCATTTGTATGTGAACCCAACTGTCCCTAATTTCAACGGACTGTGCCGGATTTGGAGAAATGTCTCTCATTCCTCCTCATTTGTCCCTCATTTTGGTCTGATCGATATAGTTGTATATAAAATGCACTTTTTATCTTTCAAAAAGTGTTTTCCAGCACTAAACCTTTCATCTGATTTCTAAATTGCTGCATTTGTAAACTTCAAAAGCCAATATAAAGGAATAGTAGTAGTAAAAAATAGCACTTGTGGGTTTAACTAATCTTGTTTTTTTTTGTACAATTCTCCTTTAAGGGGGCGGGGCAAGGGGTGTGTCCTTTGCCTGCATACTTTTGCTGATAGGTGTCCCTAATTTCTATCTCAAAAAATTGGGAGGTGTGGCAAAAATGCATTTTTTTAATTTTCCTTGCATGTGATTGGGTATTTACAAAGTGGAGCTTTATCTCAGCTCTAGAGCAACTGCACATGCAAAGTGCACAGTCTATTTGCCTTAAAGTGGTTGTAAACTCTTACATGTATCCAGTAAAGTGACGAACCTCAGGTGACACACAGATATAAAACAAATTCTCCTACAGAAACGGTGCCTGTTTATCTGCAGTATTCTCTTCACTACATCAGTTCAAACGCCACAATTTATACAGCTCAACTGAGCTTTCAGAAATCAGGAGGCAGTCAGAGAGCTCCGAGGGCTGATTGGAGGGATGGAATAACCCCCCCCCCTCTTTTCCCACAGATACAGAGCTGCGACTGTCAATCAGCTGGAGCTCCCTCCCCTGTCACCATTTTTCTCTTGTAGTCAGGAAAACTTGTCAGAAGTGATTCATGCTGATAGCAGAGGAATGAAGCACCAGATTGAAATGCCACTTAGTGCTCCTAATTAAGACAAGTATACACTATAGAGGGATACAATTTGTTCATATTTCATGTCTGAGGTTTAAAATCATACCATACTTACCTCCACTGTGCAGTTCGTTTTTCACAGAGTGGCCCCGATCCTCGTCTTCTGGGGTCCCTCAGTGGCTATCTCGGCTCCTCCCCGCAAGAGCTAACCCCCGTTCTGGGAAGCGATCTCCCAAGGGGGTTAGCTTGCGGGCTCGCTCCTGTGTGATACAGTGGTGGCTATAGCCGCCAAGTGTATCACTCGGCCCCACCCCCCGGCGCAACACGTCATTAATTTGATTGACAGCAGCGGGAGCCAATGGGTGCATAGGATGCATTAAGGTGAAAAAAAACAAAGCTTTACAACCCCTGAGTATTTATCTTCCCTATAAACAAATTGTGTCGCTGGCAAACTATCAACAGAAACAGGACTGCTTGTGTACCATGTTCCTAAGAGTAGAGCCACTGCTTCTTCCAAACAAGAGCCATTAGTTGAGCGTTTTTGGGTGTCTTATTTAACCACTTAAGGTATATGTCGGCAGAATGGCACGGCTGGGTACAGGCACGTACAGGTACGTCGCCTTTAAGAGCCCAGCCGTGGGTCGCGCGCGCCGGCGTCGCGCAACACGGTCCGAAGCACCGTGACCGCGCCCACGGGACCCGCGGACCCGATTGCCGCCGGTGTGCCGCAATCGGACACAGGAGCCACCTTCCCCGTTCTTCACTGTGGCAATGTCAGTGATCATCTGTTCCCTAATATAGGGAACGACGATCACTGACGTCACACGTCCAGCCCTGCCCCCTACAGTTAGAAACACAAATGAGGTCACACATAACCCCTTCATAGTGGTTAACTCCTAAACTGCAATTGTCATTTTCACAGTAATCAGTGCATTTTTATAGCACTTTTCGCTGTGAAAATGACAATGGTCCCAAAAATGTGTCAATATCGCACGACCGCACAATTGTCAGTTAAAGCGACGCAGTGCCGAATCGCAAAAACTGGCCAGGTCCTTTACCTGCATAATGGTTCGGGTCTTAAGTGGTTAATACTCTCCAACAAGGAGGTGTGTTAGGCATGTTCAGCTTAAAGGAGACCCAAGGCAAACCCAAAACACATGGGCATGATTATAGTTTCTAGATGTCCTGGTAACACCTATGTAGCACTGACCCCCGAAGGAGCTGCTGGTTTGTTTTGGGTGGCATGTTACCTCTGTGACTCCGCCATCTAGGGTAGTTGATGAGAGCTGTAGTAATTGAATGTCTACACAGCAGGTGTCTTTTTCTTGTGCTTTTATTTACCCAACAAGGTAAAAAAACAATAAAACTTGCGGTGAAGTAAAGATGCAGTAGGAGAATTGAAACAGCAGATTCAGGCGTAACAATAAGGAAACAGTCCTGCTTCCAACAACACTTTGTTTTCTTCGCCACTCCCGCCACAGTGGGTATAGTGTACCTGGACAGGCCTCTTTCACCGACCTGGCAGCCAGAGTATCACTCGGAACCTTGAGGGAAAAAGTCTCTGCCACAGACCCTCCCTAGAATTGAGATCACAGAGACAATCCTCCTTGATAGACTTTGTGCCTGGATCTTCTTCAGGTAGTTTGTAGTTAGGTTACCGACTGACAGGTGACTAACGTCCAGCCTTTCAGTGTCCGGTCACCTTGATCCCCGGTGGATTGTCGAGACCCTATTGGATCGCCAGCCTCTCTTGGCTCTCCTCAGACGGACTCACCGAACAGCCTCCTCTCAAGGGAACAACGCTTGGGATCTTCTCAGGATTGGGGACCCAGTCGATCACTGGGGCCCAGCCACAACTCAAACGTTCCGAACCAACGTGGTCCCGGAACCAGGAGCACTGCGTGGCACGCGCCCCCGGCCTGGTAGGCCATTATGACGGGGGGCCGTGATATGGTCATCCTAAAGGTGGGCGCCATACTGGAAGAAGACCCCGCCTCAATGGCGTCTGTTCCAGAAGTACCCTCTCCCAGCATGCCCAGCAAGAACACTCCCTCCTGATTGGCTGCTGGTAAAAGGCACACGCTTCCTGATGACGTAATCTATTACGAAACGTATGTCGAGGCGCACACTGGTCACGCTTACGCACGCTACTTCCAGGTCTGTGTTGGTGGAGGTGGAACGCACGCCAAACACACACGGAGACATACGGAGACCCGCTCTCTCTTTTCTCGATATACACGCAGTAGCCTCAGTGCCGGGACTTGGGCACCAGATCAAGTAAGGAGCCATTTGGCTGTCCTTTTCTTTTATATATTTTAAATAAAACGGTATTATACTATTGCGGCATTTCTCTTTTATATTCGGTGGGATGTGAGATCTGTTGTCTGGAATACTATCGCTGATTGGATTCTCCCTGTCTGCAAAGATCATTTTACCTTGTGTAAAACAAGCCCATTTGACCTCTTTTTAGTTAAAGGGACCAATAGTGTTGGTAAGGAGCCAATTTATTTATTCACGTCGGGTGAATGTCTTATGTTTGGTGAAGGTTTCACTGTCTACTCAAGATATCGACTTTCCTCATGAGATTACTATATATAATATTAAGGACTTTTTGATCACAAATTCATTTCTTTTGCACAATATTGGATATTATATTTTTATATATATATCTCATATGGACTTTATCTATTTATATCACAATTGACAACGTTTTGTTATTATTATTCATTTATGCATTGTTTAATTAAGCGCCCCCTTCCCTCACCTTTTTTTTTCCCAAAAGGCACCCAAGCCTCAACTCCACTGGTGCCACCTGTCGTCCCGGGGTGCGAGAACACCCCAGCAACAACAAAATGAGCCCACAGTACAGCCAAGCTGAAACAGAGACCCTAACTTTAACATTGCAATTGAAATCAGAGTCCTTGCACTCTGATTATACCTTAAATTTCAACAGCACCGGTTACCTTGAAAGTAACCCGGCGCTACACCTAGATAAGGTTGAAGCCAGTGGCTAGGCAAAGGACTATCTGTGCCGGCCGGCTTCTCCTCCAGTCTTTACAAGATCAAGCTTCTGGAAAAAAGTAAGAACGTTGAGGTTCATTCTGTGCAGTAGTGGGGGAAACCCTCAAAAACTCTGTACACAATATTAGTTCTGCTTGAGTATTACATTTTGGATCTTTACAACATCTCCAAAAGCCCTTTGTCTCTGTTGTCTTTGAAAGTACATGTTAGTGAATGAAAGGTCTGAAGTACAAGTAATTCTCTATGTAAACTTTTTACGGCACATTAACTCGGGTTTCAGTAAAGAATTGTGTTTATCCATAAAAGATGTGAGCCTGCTCTCTGGGAAATGGACCAAACATATGGGATGGATTTGGGCATTAACATGGAAACTGTACTGTGTATTGCGCAAGAATTAAAGCAGTCCGAGAAACTCGACATGGTGATGTCCACAGTCTGAAATATAACCTGTCTTGACGTTACTTTAAAGTAAATAAACTTGGTAACTTGCCTTTTATGCCAGGTGCTTTAGAATTTTATTCCACAAATGTGAAAATGTTATTTTGTAATTTTGAATGTTGAACATATTAGCAGTTTAAAACAACATTGAAATGCTTACGATGTGCTTTACCACAGAAGATTTTACTCTCTAAGGCCCCGTACACACGACCGAGTTTCTCGGCAGAATTCAGCCAGAAACTCGATCGGAGCTGGATTCTGCCGTGTCTACACTATTCACCGAGGAAGCCGACGAGGAACTTGTCGGGCCAAATAGAGAACATGTTCTCTATTTCCTCGTTGTTCAATGATAATGATAATGATAATTACAATGATAATGTAATGCAAGGCTTTCTCCCTGGTGTGGAGAAAGCCTCTTGAGGGGGGAGGGGGCGAGCAGGAGTGTCAGGACGCCCACTAACACACAGCTCCTTTCTCTATCTGCAAAGTTGAGAGTGTCCTGACACTCCTGCTCGCCCCCTCCCCCCTCAAGAGGCTTTCTCCACACCAGGGAGAAAGCCTTGCATTACGGTGTGTAGTTACAGACAGAAGAACAGGAAGTGAGGATTTCTCAGAAGAAATAAGGACATTTAAAAGCAAAATGGAAGGATGAGGTAAGTGAAGGAGGACTGCACTAAGGTAAAGGAAGCTATTTAGGGGGAAAAAATTGTACCTTTACAACCCCTTTAAATTCATCCCAAATAGAGTTGAAGTCATGGCTCTGTGCAGACCACTTGCATTCTTCCACACCACTCTTATCAAACCATGTCTCTATTTAGCTAATTGTTGTCATCAAAATCCTGGTAATTTTTGGCATTGTGCTTTTGGTTCTTAAAGTGGTAAGGGAGCTAAAGGAAAGATGAATATGTGCTGCTGGGCAGACCAGGTATTAGGCAACCTTCAGAGGGAGAGCAGGCATTAGGTAAACCTCAGGGGGAAGCAGACATTAATGAAACCTCAGGGAGAGAGCAAGAGGAGTAGGTGTTAGGTAAACCTCAGGGGGGGGGGATCAGTCATTAGAAAAACCTCAGGGGCGAGAGCAAGCATTAGGGAAACCTCAGGGGGAGAGCAGGCATTAGGGAAACCTCAGGGGGAGAGCAAGCATTAGGGAAACCTCAGGGGGAGAGCAAGCATTAGGGAAACCTCAGGGGGAGAGCACGCATTAGAGAAACCTCAGGGGGAGAGCAGGCATTAGGGAAACCTCAGAGGGAAATCTGGTGTTAGGTAAACCTCATGGGGAAAGCAAGCATTAGGTAACCCCCAGGGGGAAAGCAGGCATATATAAAAAGCAGGCATATATAATGTTATATCCTCTGTGTTGTGAGGGACACAAGACTCTGGTCTGGAACAATGGATGTTTATTCAGTACAGGCTGTACACTGGAACATGCATCTCAGGACAATACATATCTCTGCTTTCTACATGTGCTCTCTCTAAGATGGCTACTATGCCCCTTGACCCTTGTCATCACTGCTGGGTGGAGCCAGCCTTAAAGTGCCAGTACATGTGGAACTCTTCAGGTATAACATAGAAAACCTCAGGGGTGGAGCAGGCATTAGGTAAACCTCAGGGGGGGATCAGTCATTAGAAAAACCTCAGGGGGAGAGAAAGCATTAGGGAAACCTCAGGGGGAGAGCAGGCATTAGGGAAACCTCAGGGGAAGAGCAAGCATTAGGGAAACCTCAGGGGGAGAGCAGGCATTAGGGAAACCTCAGGGGGAGAGCAGGTGTTAGGTAAACCTCAGGGGGAAAGCAAGCATTAGGTAACCCCCAAGGGGAAAGCAGGCATATATAAAACCTCAGGGGTGGAGCAGGCATTAGGTAAACCTTTAGGGGGAGAGCAGGCATTAGGCAAACCTCACGGGGAGAGCAGGCACTAGTTAGTAAAACCTCAGGAGGAGGAACAGGCATTAGGTAAACATCAGGGGGGGAGCAGGCATTAGTAAAACCTCAGAGAAGGAGCAGACATTATTAAAACCTCAGGGGGAGAGAAGGCATTAGGGAAACCTCAGGGGGAGAGCAGGCATTATCGAAACCTCAGGGCGAGAGTAGCATTAGGGAAACCTCAGGTGAGAGTAAGCATTAGGGAAACCTCAGGGAAAAAGCAGGCATTAAGTAAATCTCAAGGGGGAGCAGGCATTAGGTAAACCTCAGGGGGAGAGCAAGCATTAGGTAAACCTCAGGGGGAAGCAGGTGTAGCACAACCCCCGAAGGAGCTGCTGGTTTGTTTTGGGTGTCACGTTACCTCTGTATCTCCGCCATCTAGGGTACTGGATGAGCGCTGCAGTAAAGTCAATGTCTTTTCTGTGCTTGTATTACCCAACGAGGTAAAATATAAAAAATGTGTGAAAGGTGAAGGGATAGCAAAATGGAAGACTGCAAATTCAGGTGTAACTGCATATGGAAACAGTCCTGCTTCCAACGACAACTTTACTTCGCCACGCTAGCCAGTGTGGGTATAGTGAATCTGGACAGGCCTCTCTCACCAGCCTGGCAGCCAGAGTGTCACTCGGATGAATAGGGTTGATGCCGCGTACACACGATCATTTTTCGGCATGAAAAAAACGTTGTTTTTAAAAAATGTCATTTAAAATGATCGTGTGTGGGCTTCACATCATTTTTCAGGTTCTGAAAAACGACAAAAAAAAAAAAATTCGAACATGCTGCATTTTTTAACAACGTTTTAAACAATGTCGTTTTTCGGGTTGTAAAAAATTATCGTGCTCAGAAGCAAGTTATGAGACGGGAGCGCTCGTTCTGGTAAAACTACCATTCGTAATGGAGTAAGCACATTTATCACGCTGTAACAGACAGAAAAGCGTAAATCGTCTTTTACTAACACGGAATCAACTAAAGCAGCCCCAAGGGTGGCGTCGTCTGCATGGAACTTCTCCTTTAGAGTGCCGTCGTACGCGTTGTACGTCACCGCGCTTTGCTAGAGCATTTTTTAAAAACGGCGGTGTGTGGGCAACGTCGTTTTAATGATGAAGTTGGAAAAACGTTGCTTTTTCTACATGCCGAAAAACATATTTTTTTTTTCATGCCGAAAAATTATCATGTTGATAAGGATTGACCCCTGACACAATTCTCAGGGCGAAACCCATTTCTGCCGTTTGACCCAAATCATAACAGTGAAACATGCAGACCAGAGAGAAAAAATCTACATCTTCACCTTCCAACGTTCAACCAGAGAGAAAGGGCTGGACTTTTTAATTGGTCTTTTATAAACAGAATGACATCATACAGATAAGCATACTGATAGGTCAGTTCATATAAGGGTGGTTTCTTCTTACACGCCCCTGTGACGTCTGTTCTTGGCATACTGCACACGTTTCAAAAGTCTCTAATTAGCACAAATGTCTTCGTGTCATACAGGGATCCCCATTGAATTTCACAGGGGCTTCATTCTTCAGTCGATGGGATGGGCCGGAAGGAGGGAGTTTAGGAGTGCAGTAGAAGGGGCCAGCTGTCTTCACTTGATTACTTCCTGAATGTTCCTTTAACCCAAAATGTCTCTTAAGGAAAGTAACAGCACTGTAGTATATTTTCACACATACATATGT
Organism: Rana temporaria; assembly: GCF_905171775.1. Taxonomy (NCBI): domain Eukaryota; kingdom Metazoa; phylum Chordata; class Amphibia; order Anura; family Ranidae; genus Rana; species Rana temporaria. The sequence continues at coordinate 27,335,980 of NC_053492.1, forward strand.
AACATTTGAGTAGCTCAGGAGGGAAGTAATCATAACACAAAATATTCATTTTAGTAACTTCTATCACAGTCCCCCCTTAAAATGACTATTTTATCAGTACTGTCCCCAGGTAACATTCTAAACACACCCCCCTTGTTAGCTAAAATTATGTCTAGGGCCATATGATTTTAACAAAGTCATTTGTGAAGTGGCCTCTAGTTGTTCAGTTATACAGTACCTTGGAGTGCATCCCTGTTTATAGTTAACAAACCTCTGTTGATTATAGCAAATATAATTAATCCAATCTACATTCCTATTGGAACCCTCTTTATCCCATTACTAAGTTAAATTTCATAAAGCAACGACCTCACCAGATTACTGTTCTCATACATGGATCCATTTATAAAAGCACAATATTCCTTCCCGATAAATACATTAGTCAACCCAAAGCCTGGAAAGTGACATTTTTGATTCACCATTGTGAATTTCTGGCCTTTTTTCCTACATTCCATCTCCCCTTACCCAACTCATTCCACCCACAGGGCTAGAGAGGTGGCCAAATACCTGCTATTACTGCACCCAATCAAGTCAATAGCACCTTGCCACCACTTCAAAGTCTGCATGCCATGGCAGGGATCTGAACTCGCAACTTCACACTAACACATCAGGCACTTTATCCATCGCACCACCACTTGAGATGCTTGCAAAGGCTCATAAAAAACAGAACCATAGTAACCGTACACTCTACAAAGGAATTATAGTGGACAGTATCCCTGACGGTCACGCCAGAGACCGGCGATTGATTCCCCGACGCTGAGATGACATTTCATTTTCTACTTACTTACCGACACACTTCACCAGCTGTGCTCAAGTCCTTTAAATGGTCTTTCAAGAGGGGCCTTTTTGGTCTAGAAATGAATCTTATGGCAACCCCTCTCAACGACAAGTCTACAGCCTCGTACACACGATCAGTCCATTAGATGAGAACGGTCTGAAGGACCGTTGTCATCGGTTAACCGATGAAGCTGACTGATGGTCCGTCACGCCCACACACCATCGGTTAAAAAACTATGGTGTCAGAAAGCGGTGACGTAAAACATAACGACGTGCTGAGAAAAATGAAGTTCAATACTTCCAAGCATGCGTTGACTAGATTCTGAGCATGCATGGATTTTTAACCGATGGTCGTGCCTACTAACGATCGGTTTTGTTCTATCGGTTAGGAATCCATCGGTTAAATTTAAAGCAAGTTGGCTTTTTTTTAACCGATGGTTAAATAACCTATAGGGCCCACACACGATCGGTTTTGACCGATGAAAACGGTCCATCAGACCGTTGTCCTATGGTTAACCTATCGTGTGTACGAGGCCTAAAGGGTTTCTGTCCAGTGTCAAATTTTACACTTCAGAGGGGGGCAGAGATGCTTTACGCTAGGTATTAATTTCTTCCCTTCCTCTTCAAATTTCTCAACCAGCTCCCTCTCTACTCTTGCACTTCCATTGGCACCATCAGTATGCCAGCGTCTAAGTTCCTGCCCTTTCGTTGGTCAAGTCTAGATGTAAAAGTGCTGCTAGATGGTCTAGGGACATTTTGGTAGACCAGTAGGACCCATAGGAAGGGGATGAAAGGGAACACAGCTTAACCAACACGCATGCTAACATACAGATGCAACAGGAAGGAGAGTTGTGAAAATATGAATTCAGAGACTGCAGGCAGGCCAGGGGTTCCATGGTGAAATGGTTAGCACTTTGGACTTTGAATCTAGTGATCTGAGTTCAAATCTTGGTGGAACCTTTCTTTTTTTAGACTATTCATGCATTTCTACTGCTTCGCTTATCAAGTTATGTGTTACTGCCACAAAGGAGGCCACTGAGACAAGCAGCTGCTGATAACTTGGATGCTGCTCAAGCTAGTGACCTCGTAACATAGGCTCTGCAAATCGCTAACCATAGACTCAAACCTTGTGCTAATATGGCGAGGCTCTCTCATTTGGAGAAAAGCACTGTAAATGGAGAAAGTGCTATTAGAAGAAGTGGTGTCTAAGATGATAGATTCCAAATCCATTGACTTCTCCTTGCCCAAGTTCAAATCACCTACCCCCCACCCCCACACACACACACGCACACTCTTTCTGAACCCCACCGCCTCTTCTCCCCCAATTCCTCCTTCATTTGGAGAAAAGCACTGTAAATGAAGAATAGGAGAAAGTGCTATTAGAAGAAGTGGTGTCTAAAGTAATAGATTCCAAATCCACTGACTTCTCCTTGCCCAAGCTTAAATCACCTATCCAAGGGTTTCTGTCCAGGGTCAAATTTTACACTTCAGAGGGGAGCAGAGATGCTTGAAAGCATGTGTGCAATTACGCTGGGTATTCATTTCTCCCACTTCCCTTCCACTTTAAATTTCTCAAACAGCTCTCTCTCCACTCCTGCACGGCCATTGGCACATCCTGTATTTGGCCCCAGAGGCCTTGGTATGGAAGCGTCTAAGTTCCTGCCCCTTCATTGGTCAGGCCTAGATGTACAAGTGCTTCTAGATGGTCTAGGGACATTTTGGTAGACCAGTAGGACCCATAGGAATGGCATGAAAGGGAACACAGCTTAACCAACACGCATGCTGACATACAGATGCACAAGAAAGGAGAATTATGAAAATATGAATTCAGAGATCACAGGCAGGCAGGGGTTCCATGGTGTAATGGTTACCACTTTGGACTTTGAATCCTGCGATCCGAGTTCAAATCTCGGTGGAACCTTTTTTTTTTTTTTTAGACTTTCCATGCATTTCTACTGCTTCGCTTATCAAGTTCTGTGTTACTGCCACAAAGGCCACTGAGACAAGCAGCTGCTGATAACTTGGATGCTGCTCAAGTTGGTGACCTCGTAACATAGGCTCTGAAAATCGCCATCCATAGACTCAAACCTTGTGCTAATATGGTGGGGCTCTCTCATTTGGAAAAAAGCACTGTAAATGAAGAATAGGAGAAATTTTTGAATTGACATTTTGGAAACAAGTTCTGTGGACCGATGAGGTTAAAATATAACTTTTTGGCCGGAATGAGCAAAGGTACATTTGGAGAAGAAAGGGCACAGAATTTAATGAAAAGAACCTCTGTCCAACTGTTAAGCATGGGGGTGGATCAATCATGCTTTGGGGTTGTATTGCAGCCAGTGGCACAGGGAACATTTCACGAGTAGAAGGAAAAACTTTGGATGGTAACTTGATGCCATCTGTGAAAAAGATGAAGTTAAAGAAAGGATGGCTTCTACAAATAGATAATGATCCTAAACACACCTCAAAATCCACGGGGGATTACATCAAGAGGCGTAAACTGAAGGTTTTGCCATGGCCTTCACAATCTCCTGACCTCAACATAATTGAAAATCTATGGATAGACCTTAAAAGAGCAGTGCGTGACAGACAGACCAGAAATCTCAAAGAACTGGAAGACTTTTGTAAGGAAGAATGGGCAAAGATACCTCAAACAAGAATTGAAAGACTCTTGGCTGGCTACAAAAAGCATTTACAAGCTGTGATACTTGCCAAAGAGGGCAGTACAAGATATTAACTCTGCAGGGTGCCCAAACTTTTGCAGACGCCATTTTTTTGTTTTCTGTCATTTAGAAAGTGTAAATGATGGAAATAAAATCTAACTTTTTTTGACATATTATAAGAATGTCTAATCTGTCATTTGATGCCTTTTGGAGATTTTTTTTCATCTTTCCTTGGCTTCGTTATGCACATTAATACAAATTTTTACCTGGGGTGCCCAAACTTTCGATCCCAACTGTAAAGGGCCAATTCAGACCACTTTTTATATTCCAATATTTTTATTGAATTTCAAAATAAAAGATACAATAGAAAGACAGGTATGATCTGTCCATGCAATAAAATTCAAGTTACAGGTGCAAGTCAATAAGGACAAAACAACATAACTCTCATATGACATTTTCCCGGATTTATACTTCAAACTGTCAACGGACATATAGAAAAGGGGCTAAATCGGGACCACTACGGGGCCTCTCAACGGAGAGCCCAACCAACCTCAAGGACCCGTCACTCAGCAGAATAATGTATATTAGCAACAAAATAATAATAAGAAATAAGGAAGAACACAAAAGGAGAAAAAGAAAGGGAAAAGACTAGAAGAGAAAAGGAAAGGAAGGAAGGAAGGAAGGAAAGAAGGGGGGAGCACTCCCATCTGAAGGGGCCACCCTCCAATAGCAGTCTACCTCTCACGTAGTAGTGAGATAGTCAATCCAAGGGTCCCAAACACTGTGGAACACAGCAACCCTGTCCGCCAGAATAGCAGATAGTCTCTCATTCACCATTATCCAAGACAATTTAGCTTTCAGCAAATAAAAAGGAACAGTAGGGGACCTCCAGGACTTTGCTATAGAAATCCTGGCTGCTGTAAATATGTAGGCGATCAGCTTTTTCGTGCATTTCGGTGCTCCATCGACCGGGCGTCCCAGCAGTGCACCCAGAGGCGACTTACGGAGATTGACATGGGTTAGTGAGTATATAAAGTTGTACGTACGAATCCAAAACCGTCTCACCTTCGGACACTGCCACCAAACGTGGTACATAGTACCATCCGCAGTACAACCTCTGAAGCACCGCGGGGACGCCCCAGGGACAAAGGTTGCCACTCGCACAGGGACCATGTACCACCTCAGTAGTACTTTATAGTTTGCCTCTATCAAAGAGGTATTAATATAAGTCTTAGAGGCACTTTGTGACAATGCACCCCACTCAGCAAGGTCCAGTGACACACCAGTATCCTGTTCCCATTTCAACATATAATCTAACTTTTGAGAGCTGGAGGATAGGATACCGTAGATCAGGGATATATGGCCTGCATGTTTGTCAAGGGTCGTACAAAGGTGCTCCATAGGGGTACTAGTAGTAATATCAGAAGCACGACTCAGTGATGCCAATAAATGGGCAATTTGAGTATAGCGGAAAAACTCGGTATTTGGGAGTTTATACTTCTCCTGCAGGACCGATCTTGAGAGAGCTCCTCTATGGTCACAGTAGTCCGCTATCCTTAACAGACCCTTATTGGTCCACCAGGAAAAGTCCTGGGGACGGAGACCCGGGGTAAACAGAGGATTATGAAACAGTGGCGCCAAAGGCGTATGCGGAGACCTAAATTTATGTTTGGCCGCTAGGCGGTCCCACAAGCTGAGAGAGAACGACAGAGACGGACACAGTATGGCCGGTCTATCCTTCCCCCTAAGCCACATTAAGTGGGAGATCTCTCTATCCGGGCATATGGAGGATTCCAATTCCATCCAGAGCGGCTTAGGTCGAGCTGTATGGAAGCAGATCAGATGAGCCAATTGAGCTGCATGATAGTACCGAAGAAGATCAGGCACACCCAAACCCCCTCCCAATTTAGGAGTGTACAATGTCCGTCTGTTCACCCTGGGTCTCCTGTGTTCCCACACAAAATCCAGCAATTTAGCTTGAAATCTTTTTAGATCCGCACCCACTATTGCAATCGGAAGAGTCCTAAATAAATACAACACCTTGGGAAGAATTGTCATTTTAATAGAATACAGCCTACCGAACCACGACGGAGGATTTCTCGACCATCTTTGGAGATCGTCCAATAATTTTCGGAACAGGGGGGGGTAATTCCTCTTATAAAGCGTGGAGAGGGTCGGAGTCAGGAAGATGCCCAGGTAAGGCAGGGCATCCTCTTGCCAGCTAAAGGAAAATGACTGCTGAAGGGCTCGAACTATGTGAGGTGGTAGGGAAACATTGAGGGCCTGAGATTTAGAATGATTCACAGACAGTCCCGTAAATGCCGCGAATTTTCCTAAGACGCGATTCAAATGAGGCAAGGAGGTAACTGGGGAGGAGAGGAGCAGTAAAATGTCATCCGCAAACATCGCGCATTTATGCTCTCGGCCCCCACAGCTGACCCCCAGGATGTCCGGGTGAGTTCTAATCTTAATAGCAAGAGGTTCTAAGGCCATAATGAATAACAGGGGGGATAGAGGGCAACCCTGCCGGGTACCTCTACCTATGTGTATATCCGGGGATCGGTAGCCCTTAACCGAAAGATTTGCAGTAGGGGCCGTGTAAACCGAGCGAAGCGTCGTCAAAAAATTTGACCCAAACCCATAACGTTCAAGTATGAAAAAAAGGTAGTCCCAAGACAGGGAATCGAAGGCCTTACACAAGTCCAATGACAATAGCAAGGCTCCCCGCTTCCCCCCTCCATCCCAACCAGAGTTTAGGGCCGATATTATATCTATAACGCGTCTGGTCTGATCTGAGGCTTGCCTATTAGGCACGAAGCCCACCTGATCTGGATGGATGTATTTAGACAAAAACAAATTCATACGTGTAGCTAATACCTTCGTCAGTAATTTAAGGTCGACGTTTATTAGCGATATAGGGCGGTAGTTCGCACAATCGCCGAGATCCTTATTGGGTTTGGGAATGACGTGTATAAAGGCCCTATTTTCGTGTGGCGGAAGGGAAGAACCACTCCTCAGTTCATTGAAAAAGGCACAAATATGCGGGATCAATATCTCGGCATACTTGCGGTAGTAATGACCTGTGAAGCCATCAGGGCCCGGCGATTTCGATGGATTCAGGGATTTGATAGCAGCTGCAATTTCACCCGTCGTAAACTCCGCCTCCATTATTTCGACATGGTCTGTAGACAACATGGGGAGGGGTAAGTCTCGCAGAAAGTCTTCCGCCTCAGCCACATCGAAGGCCCTCGGGGGTGTATATAATTTTGAATAGAACGCAGAGAATTCTCGGAGTATGGACTGGAGATTTTGGGTGGTCAGTCCAGACCTCAACCTCAGTTTAGGGAGAGCAGGACTAAACGGCCGAGGAGTTAGCTTTCTCGCTAATAGTGTGTTCGGTTTATCGCCTAAGGTGTAATACCGGTGGCGGGCCCATCGGACGGATTTTTCCGCCTTCGTGGTCAGACTCAAGTTCAGGGCTGTCCGGGCCTCATCGATCCGATTTCTAAAATCCATATGTGGATTAGCTGTCTGGTCGTGCATAAGCCGATTCAGCTCCTCCTCCTGACGCCGGATAGTTTGCTCCCGTTCACGTTTCGCCCTGGAGGCCAATTGCAGTAATGTACCCCGAATGGTGACCTTATGCGCAGCCCAAATTGTTCCCGGAGAAACCCCCGGGGAAGAATTTTCCTGAAAGTAAAGTTGAATAGCCCTCTCCACCTCCTTTTCGAGGACAGGGTCATTCAACAGCGACTCATTTAATCGCCACGGCGACGGGCCTGACTTAGACCAAAGGTCCGTCAGCACTATTTGAACCGACGAGTGATCCGACCACGCCACAGGGGATATTTTAGCCGACGAGACATACGGAAGCAGAGGAGAGAGCGTGAACAGGTGGTCTATACGCGAGTATGTTCTGTGGACATGGGAATAATACGTGAAGTCCCTAGCAGTAGGGTGGAAGTCCCTCCACACGTCTATCAGATCATAGCTATGAAGGAGACGTGCCATAGCGCTACTCCGTCTAGGGACATGTTTTAATACTGCTCTCCCAGGATTAGTTTTGTCAAGAATCCGGTCTAATGAGGTATTACTATCCCCCCCAAACACTACGTGACCCGCCACATGAGGCATTATTACTTCCAACATGGAGCGAAAGAAGGGCAGTTGGCCTACATTAGGGGCGTAGTAGGAAAGGAAGGTCACCTCCCTATCATTAACTTTCCCTACCACCATGACATAGCGGCCTTCCTTGTCTCTGATCACAGTCGAAGGCGTGAAAGGAACCTTCTTAGCGAAGCAGATCGCGACACCTCGTTTTTTGTCGGGGCCGTTAGACAGGAAAAACGTTGTGTATCTCGGGTTTAAGTATTTAGGGGCCGAGGTCTTAGAAAAATGCGTCTCCTGTAAAAGTAGGACGTCCGCCCCCATTTTGTAATATTGCTGGAATGCTTTAGATCGTTTGGTGGGGGAATTAAGACCCTGGACATTGTGGGTCAAAATAGTGTAATTTACCAGATGTCTAGGAGCCATAATGGTTCGGTCTGCTGTACTCACGGTTTAGAAGCCCCAGAGAGCGAACTTCAGAAGTCCCCCGAAGCCCCCACCATATCTTGTTTCGATGTAGGAGTGCACCCCAGAAGAGAGAAGCTCGGAGGAAGGAAAAAGAGGACAGGTTAGAAAAAAAAGGGTACAAATAAGACAAAATCAAAATCAACATTGTGTTCTCTTCTCTCTTTCCTCCCCTCTCAAGAGGAAAAAAGAAGAAAAAAGAAAAGAGAAGAAAAAAGACACTAGAGCATAAACAATAACTGAAGCAAAAAAAAATGTTTTTCTCCATCTTCTTTTTTTTTGTTTTGTAGTTTTTTGTAACACACTGTGGACCCAGTGTGTCCTTAGGAGCAAACTACTCCCAGCACTCAACGCAAAGTTGCCTCCACCAACTAGAGGGAGGCAAGTTCACCCCGAGTGGCACGCGTTTCCACCTCAGCCCAATTCAGACACTGAATGGAAAGAGCGGGCTGAATCGGCCAATAGAACTCCGTAGGGAGAGCAAGGGGGGGACCCAGGCCCAAAGGCCGTATCCAGATCTACCACCTAAGCGAGAAGCTAAAAAATTGCTATAAACTGAGAACCAAAAACATAAAGTATAAAAATTAAAGGTTTAGGCACAAAATGCAATCCTGAAACGGTCGCCACCCCTGTCCAACCGAACCACAGCCACAGTTCAAAGAGGGCCAAACCCCCACAGCCTGTAAAAGAAAACAAATTAAATCACAGGCAATCAAGTGTTCAAGGTGGGCTTCTTGCTCTTTTTAGAATGGCCTTGCTGGGACCAGAGGGGGGACACCGGCCTGTCTCTCATCTCAGAGGCGACGGAGGGGGCCCTCGGATCCGTCGAGAGCAGCCCCAATTCCCGAAGCAGCTCCTCACCGGACTGGAAAGTAGAAAAGGAATGGGATTTCCCCTTGTACGAGAATGAGAGTCTGAACGGGAACGACCAGCGGTATTTAATACGATGATTGATTAGATGACCCAAAAGAGGCTTTAGCGCCCTCCTCTTCTGAATCGTCGATTGGGAGATGTCCGCAAATATCTGAACTGAATGTTCCAGGACAGGCACGTTTCCCTGTGACCTAGCCGCCATCATCACCTTCTCCTTAATTCTATAGTAATGTGGCTTGACAATAACATCGCGTGGCAAGCCATCAGGTCTGGGAGCCGTCAAGGCACGATGGACCCTATCTAACTCCAACTGATGGGGGGAAATGTCCGGTATCAGCTGTGTCATCAAGGCATGGACAGCCTCCTCCAGATCAAGGACCGTCTCCGGAAGACCCCGCACGCGGAAATTGTACCGCCTGGACCTGTTTTCTAAGTCTTCGATCTTCGCATTGGCCTGGTCCAGTTGATCCTGTAGGGAGGTGATCATCCTGGAATTTTGATTCACACGCTTAACAGTGCCATCCACTTTGGTCTCAATACTGTCCAAACGCACTCCAATATTCTGAAAATCAGCCTTCATTCCGGAAGTGATCATTGTGCATGCTTTTGTCAATTCTTGTTGTAAAAGGGCAGAGAACCTAGCCAGCAGCACCGTATCTCCTGAGTAATGGGCTGCAGCAGTCACTGGGGCTTGTGAAGGCACAGAGCTAGCCTGGCTAGCCTGGCTATAGGTCAGTTCAACAAGTTCCGCCATTTGCCTATCAGTGGAGGAGGCAGGGGAAGCAGAGAACAGCAGTGTTCTGTCAGGGGAGCTAGAGGATAGAGAATGCTGTGAGCAGCCATTTTGTGGGGAGGGGATCGGGTCCTGAGACTGTGAGGAGAAGGGATCCCTGTGGATCTCAGCCTGGACAGAGACCACAGGGCCAGGGCCCCACGCTGTGGCTGCGGCTGCAGAATGCATGCTGCCCCCTCTCCCAGTACCTGAGTCCTTCGGCGCCATCTGAGCCATGGGGGGCTGCAGGTGTGGGAAGTCCTCCACCATCTCCGTCGGCTGCTGTGTCATCCACTGGGTGCCTGGAAGCAGATGAGAGCCCTCCTGCTCCCCGTCCCCTCTGTTCTGCATCCCAGCGGTCCGAGGAGATGAAGGCTGGACCTGAGAGCCGCCGCGCGCTGTATCTCCCTTCCCCAGCGCCATCTTGCCTGGCGGGGACGGCTTCTGGGCCTGTGAAGATCGGGTCTGCCGGGCGCACTGTGAGGACCTACGCTGGTGATGTTTGTTCCCAGCTGTCCTCCGCTGCATTGTCCGTAGGGGGAAGCCGTGGACGAATCGATCCGCTCGCTCTATATGCGAATTATAAGCTTATTAGGGCCGGAGGTGTGCGGAGCTCCTCAGAACATGTCCGATGTCGGCGCCGCGCGCATGCGCCGAATTCAGACCACTTTTTAATATCTTCCTAATAACCCCACCAAATATTCACCTAGTAGAGGGACCAGTGAATGTTTCCTTTTTTGTTCTGTACTGACAGGTTCTCTTTGGAGCTCAGAAACCAGGAGAAAGAAGTTGCCTGGCTCTCTGTGCCTCTTCTTTCCACACTACTTAAGTAAATAATTAGCGGGGGGCATGTTGTTTCCAGGCAGCAATACTTGTGGCAGGTGTGGTTGATATTGAAATTTCATTTTCATAACACTATAACCAAGGCCCCCTTGTTTTAAAGGTGATCTAAGCATTTCAACATTAAAAACATGGGCATTAGTACATATTTTCCTCACCGAAAGCGATTTGTTTCCTCCAAGTGAATTCATTTACATGTAACATATAAAGAAGTTGTATTAAAGAAGTTGGACCAGGGAACTGTGAACAAATGCCATGAAGATGGCAACACTTCTGTGGTCAGCTTGGCACACTTGGACTGCGTTCTCATGGCTGTTTTTTTACAGATTTATAAAAATCCATCTTAATTTCCAATAGCAGAGACTCCAAAATAAACACATTTATTTAATTTCTCTAAGAGCTAATATAGTACATGCTGAACTCTGCTCTGTTAACCACTTAAGCCCCGGACCTTTAGGCAGCTAAATGCCCAGGCCAGGTTTTGCGACTCGGCACTGCGTCGCTTTAACTGACAATTGCGCGGTCGTGCGACGTGGCTCCCAAACAAAATTGACGTCCTTTTTTTCCCACAAATAGAGCTTTATTTTGGTGGTATTTGATCACCTCTGCGGTTTTTATTTTTTGCGCTATAAACAAAAATAGAGTGACAATTTTGAAAAAAATTCAATATTTTTTACTTTTTGCCATAATAAATATCCCCCAAAAACATATATAACATTTTTTTTCCTCAGTTTAGGTCGATATGTATTCTTCTACCGATTTTTGGTAAAAAAAATCGCAATAATCGTTTATCGGTTGGTTTGCGCAAAATTTATAGCGTTTACAAAATATGGGAAAGTTTTATTGCATTTTTATTTTTTTTACTACTAATGGCGGCGATCAGCGTTTTTTTTGTGACTGTGACATTATGGCGGACACTTCGGACAATTTTGACACATTTTTGGGACAATTGTCATTTTCACAGCAAAAAATGCATTTAAATTGCATTGTTTATTGTGAAAATGACAGTTGCAGTTTGGGAGTTAACCACAAGGGAGCGCTGTAGGAGTTAGGAGTGTAGGAGTGTGTGTTTACAACTGTAGGGGGGTGTGGCTGTAGGAATGACATCATCGATCGAGTCTCCCTATAAAAGGGATCACTCGATCGATGCAGCCGCCACAGTGAAGCACGGGAAAGCCGTGTTTACATACAGCTCTCAACGTTCTTCAGCTCCGGGGAGTGATCGCGACAGAGCGGCTATAAACGAATAGCCGCGCCATCGTCCCGGATCGCTCCCCGCGGGAATCCGACCGCCGCATGTAGCGGGGGGGTCCCGATCAGACCCCCGGCCCGCGGAAAGGCAGGGACGTACAGGTACGCCAATGTGCCTGTAAGTGCCATTCTGCCGACGTATATCTACATGCGGCGGTCGGGAAGCGGTTAAGAACATCCCAGTCTTAGTCCGTAGGTTTCATGACCAGTGTACTCGAGATATTCCCAACCTCCCCCATTATCCTTTTACATACCCTTCTATACCCTTCACATAACCATAAACCCCTTAACCATACTAATAATATTAGACCACACCAGAGTTGTAGTATAAATGGCCATAACAGCCTTTTTTATTAACCAATAAAATAAATAACTCCAAATATTAATAACTTTAATCAAATAACTTTCCATTAATATGTTTTCCATATTTAACACAGTTTCTCAACTCCCAGTCTATTGGTCTCTGACGGCACCCCGAACGTTCTCACTTTCCACCACTACACTGCGGGACCATCATTTTACCATCCCCATTGAGAACGTCTGTTGATGACGAAACGTGTCTGGGAAAGCATACACTGACATTGCCGCGCTCAACAGGAGGAAAAGTGTTTCTTTAGTGCCGGCCGGCATTTGTTTTAAACGATTGAAAACACTACGTGTTTGTGAGTATTTTTTTCCTTTGTGCTTTTAATACATTTTTACGGAATCACACTATGGCCTGTTTCTTTCCATACCTTTGTACCGAGGACCTTAACTTTTGAGCAAGTGAACTTATTCGTGGATACCTGCCCATTGGAGCTTTGACTATCCGATGTCCCAGTCCGTGGATGGAGTTTTACATATATGCTTGTGAATATGGTTGGTCTGGTAAGTGGCTTTCCGTTCACGGTGGTGCTGTCATATCTTGTTTGTGGATTTTGATACTATCCACTCTACATATTTGGGACTTTTATTTTCTGTACCCCCATTATTCAATCACCATAGGGGTTTGAAAAGACTTTCCTTTGTGTATTTATTACTGGCACTTGCCAGCTGTTTTTCCATTGGCGCAATTTTTTATTTATAGCATAATTTTCCCATACCAGGTCTCCAGCTGTATCATTAGCTCGGAGACAACCCCCTCCCGCAGTGCAACCATAACCGTATTCCAGCAGACACCGTTCCACTGGAATACACCAGAGGGGCCCATACCACCAATGAGCCCCCACCATTTCCATGACATCTGATTTTGCCGTCAAAGACCAAAGACGACCGCCAGTTCCAGCTGCTATGAGGTCCTGAATCCAAACCATCTGAAATAAAAAAGAACAAACCAACAACACAGAAAAAACTTGCACAATAGGGAGGGTGGGTGGGAAAGCTTCCTCTCTCTGCTAGACTCCCCCAAGTTCCTTAGGAAGTTCCCGTCCCCTCCTCTTATACTGCTCCACCCCTTCACTTCCTTCTTCATCCAGCCTCCACCTCTCCAGCACTCCCACCTAATCTCTCCACATTATTAACCCTGTGTTGCCTCTCCTCTCCACCTCGTCATGCCCGACCCTCCATTATTTTTGCTTCTCTTGCTCTCCATTCCGGGCCTCCCTATATTCAGTTGGCCCACCCTTTGCAGCTTTAACAGCTTCAACTCTTCAGGGAAGGCTGTCCACAAGGTTTAGGAGTGTGTCTATGGGAGTGTTTGACCATTCTTCCAGAAGAGCATTTGTGAGGTCAGGCATGGATGTTGAACGAGAAGTCCTGGCTCGCAGTCTCCGCTCTAATTCATCCCAAAGGTGTTCTATTGGCTTGAGGAGTCTGTGCAAGCAGGCCCGTCGGAACACAACAGGCAAAGCAAGCAACTGCTTGGGGCCCCAGCAGGACGGGCCCTTACCTTGCCGCTGTGCAGCCGCTTAGGGTGCCTATGTTTGTCCCTGGTCCTGTACAGTTTCAATGGAGGACACAGCCTGTCAGCCAGCACATCCACTGCATTTCCTGGACTGGTTGCTAGGGCCGCACCGCTTGGCGTCTAGTAACCAGTGATGTCACTCACTGTCAGGAGGGAAGCCCTCGCTTACTGCTGCACAACTCTCTGGGGCCCTGCCCCTCCTCCGGCGCCCAGTGGCATTTAGCAGGGACTGGTCTTCACTCGTCTCCATGTGATCTGAAGCTTTCCGAGGCAGCTGCACACTGGCTGCTAACTTCTCTCTCTCCCTCCCGCACTCCTTTGGGCATAACAGCAAGTAGAAGAACCGTGCTGGCAGTGAGTGAGTACACTTGATATATCACAGGGATCCAGCCTAACAGATGCCTCTGATCCTTCCCACGCGTTCCCCCTTCCTCTCCCTGTGCTTGATAATGGAGGTGGTGAAGTCCGCTCCAGCCAGCTACTGTCTCTGTCTGATGTTTTTACAATCACTCCACGGTGCCTCTCTGATACTCCCCCGTGCTCCCCCCCCTCCTCTACTTGGGCTTGATAACAGAGGTCACTGCAATGGCTCGTTTTCAGCCTCACAGACTGCACACCTCCTGTCCCTGCTTTCTCTGCATGCCTGGTTGCTGTGAATCTCCCTCAAACACCACAGTAGAAGAGGGGGCACATTAATGTCTGATTCACACTGCTGCAATGTCAAACATCACATGTGATTCGCACCTCACTGCTGTGCAAATCTCATGTGATGTATGTGAGTGTTACCCTAAGGGGCTCTCTACCACTGGAGTTGTCTGTAGTTGTCTGAATTTTGTGCTGGAGCTATAGAATACTCATCACTGGCTGTGTTGGAAAGGTTCTGGCTACAAACAGAGCACACAAGTACTGTACATAAGCTGACATGTTGTAACCTATTATTTAAAAAACAAAGGTAATGTAGCGGGCGGGGAGGGGGTGTGTTGTCATATTCTGCTCCCTATCGCAGAATGTTGCGGAAGTCACGTGGCGGCCAAGTGCGCATGCGCAATGCGCTCCAACGGCAAATGCGATGCGTTCCACAGGATTTACGACACTACACTCCAGTGAACCCATCACAATTTGTCACACGGAGCGGGGAGAGAGAGAGAGAGAGACACATTCAGAGCGACAGAGAAATAGAGATACTGAGATACATTCAGAGCGAGAGAGAGATGGCGTACATATATTGTATATAACGGAAGTAATGCACATAGGGAAGGTAATCCCCTCCCTGAGCCCCGGTTCTCTCTCAGTATCTCTATATCTGTATCCCTCTCTCGCTCTGAATGTATCTCAGTATCTCTATATCTCTATTTCTCTCTCGCTCTGAATGTGTCTCTCTCTCTCTCTCTCCCCTCGCTCTGTGTATGCTAATATATCACTTCCGTGACAAATTGTGATGGTTTCACTGAAGGGTAGTGTCGTAAATCCTGTGGAACGCATTGCACTTGCGGTTGGAACGCATTGCGCATGCGCAGTTGTCCGCCACGTGACTTCTGCAGCATTCTACGATAGGAAGCAGAATGTGACAATACAGGGGTCCCCAGGGGGTGGGGCATAAAAAGAACATAGGGAGGGAGGAGGGGGCCGGCGGATGTAAAAAGAACATGGGGGGGTTGGGAGGCCTCCATGTCCATTTTGCTTGGGGCCCCCAAATTCCTTCAAACGGCCCTGTGTGCAAGCCAGTCAAGTTCCTCCACCCTAAACTCGCTCATCCATGTCTTTATGGACCTTGCTTTGTGGACTGGTGCGTAGTCATGTTGGAACAGGAAGGGGCCATCCCTAAACTGTTCCCACAAATTTGGGAGCATGAAATTGTCCAAAATGTCTTGGTATTCTGATGCCTTAAGAGTTCCCTTCACTGGAACTAAGAAGTCAAGCCCAACCCCTGAAAAACAACCCAACACCATAATCCCCCCTCCACCAAATAATTTATATCAGTGCACAAAGCAAGGTTCATAAAGACATAGATGAGCTTTTTTGGAGTGGAGGAACTTGACTGGCCTGCACAGAGCCCTGACCTCAACACCTTTGCCTGCGTTTGATGGGCACAGTGGCTGTGTTTGATGGGCACAGCGACTGCATTTGATGGGCACAGTGGCTGCGCTTGATAGGCACAGTGGCTGCGTTTAATGGCACAGTGGCGGCAATTGATGGGCACAGTGGCTGCATTTGATGGGCACAGTGGTGGGCTTGATGGGCACAGTGGCTGCGCTTGATGGGAACAGTGGCTGCATTTGATGGCACAGTGGCAGCAATTGATGGGCACAGTAGCTGCATTTGATGGGCACCGTGGCTGCGTTGGATGGGCACAGTGGCTGTGCTTGATGGGCACAATGGCTGCGTTTGATGGCACAGTGGCTGCGTTTGATGGGCACAGTGGCTGTGTTTGATGGCACAGTGGTAGTGATTGATGGGCACAGTAGCTGTGTTTGATGGCACAGTGGCTGCTTTTGATGGCACAGTTGCTGCGTTTGATGGGCACAATGGCTGCGTTTGATGGCACAGTGGCTGCGTTTGATGGGCCTAATGGCTGTGTTTGATGGCACAGTGGCGGCGATTGATGGGCACAGTAGCTGCATTTGATGGGCAATGGGAAATGATAGCCATGGACTTTATTGTAGAACTTCCTTGTTCCGAGGGATGTACGGCAATTTTCGTTATTGTCGACCGATTAACCAAGATGACTCATTGCCTTCCCTTAAAAAATACGCTGTTTGCTGCTGAAACTGCCCGTGTAATTGTTAAGGAGATCGTCAGGCTACATAGGGTGCCCTCCAATATCGTGTCAGATAGAGGGGTCCAATTCACCTCTCGGTTCTGGAGAGCCCTTTGCGAGACATTACAAATCAAACTTTCTCTGTCTTCAGCCTACTATCCCCAGACCAATGGGCAAACTGAAAGAACGAACCAGACGTTAGAACAATACATTAGATGTTTCACAACCTTCTCCCAAGACGATTGGGTCTCTCTGCTACCCTTAGCAGAATTTGCGTACAATAGAGCCAATCACTCGGCTACTGGACAATCTCCTTTCTTGTGGTTTCAACTTAACATTTTTGCCAGATTTCTTTTCAGAGTCTCCAATCCCAGCAGTACAGAGTACTATGGAGTTCCTCAAACGCAACAACCATCTATTGCGTGAAGCGGTGACCAAGGCTCAAGCTGACAGCAAAGGAGGGGAGAATTAGATCTTAAACCGGACGATCAGGTATGGCTGTCAACAAACAATCTGAGGTTACCTTGTCCATCCAAGAAATTGGCACCTAAATTTATGGGACCCTTCCCAGTTAAGAGAAAAATTAATTTAGTTTCATATGAACTGTCTTTGTCTGATTCTCTGAAAATTTGTTTCATGTCTCTCTACTCAAGCCTGCAGTTCCTCACAGGGGAACCAGACCTCCTGAACCTGTCCATATCGATGGCTGTGAAGAATATGTGGTGGAAGCTATATTGGACTGTAGGAAGCGACAAGGTCAAAACCAGTTCCCGGTCAAATGGAAGGGGTAGGGACCAGAAGATAATTCTTGGGAACCTGAAGGTAATTTACATGCCAAGAAATTATTACGTGCATTTTTCCTTGCCCATCCTGGCAAAAAAGCCAGACTGGGCATCCGGAGGTTGCCCCTTGGGGGGGGGGGCAATGTCAGGGACTCACCCGCCGATCTCGTCGATCCACCATTCAGAGTAAACGGCAGCGTTCCTCTGTAACTGCACGCTGTCGCACGTCCAATACCCATGCACAGGCGCCAACAGTGCGCGCGTGCACAAGAGGCGCGCGCGCGTGCACAACGGGCAGGCATGCGGCGGGAATGCGCGCATGCACGTTTGGCACCAAAGGCACTTTAAAAGCTTACTGATGTTTCCAGCACATTGCTGCCTGATCTACAGTTTTGAGTGTACTCATATTTGAAAACCTGATTATCTGACTGATTAGCTGATTGAACCCTTTGAGCCGGCTTGCTGACTACCCGTTTCTCTCCAACCCCTGATCCCGGCTTTGTTGACTTACCCTTCTGATTAGATCCACCGCTGCCAGACCTGCCTGCCTGTGCCACGACTACGCTCCAGTCTTCCGCATCTAAACCATCTGATTATCCGTTGTGACCCGGCTTGTCTGACCCTGCTAGTTCCTGCTACTTACTAACCTGCCTACTTCATCAGCTTGTTGCCGTTGTAGCTGCACCTCCAGTTAGGGTCGCTGACCCCTCCTCTGCTTCAGTGTCTTCAGCACCTCCACGCCAGAGAGACTCAGCCACCTACTTCTACTCATCACTACGCCGGCTGCGCTCCGAGTCCGCTGTTCCCACTCCAGCAGCTCGCGAGCCAGAGCCGTAAGAGAGGCCCTCCTGCAACCAGACTCTAGTAACCAGGTACGTAACAGGCACTAAGTGATCATGACACTTACCAGGGCTTAAATTACATTTGATATAAACAAGACCAAGGATAAATCCAAGGAAAGATCCAAGTTTTACTCACCGGCCAGCCCGCTGGCAACCGAATCAACCTATTCATTAAAACAGGGGTTTGGTCTGCACACATTTGCAAATACATACGTAAGCCACAGAGCCTCGTCACAGCACCCTGGTATCTGTGGTCCTATCACTAGCTTATGAGTGACTCCACAATGGAAGCACATGCATTCTGCAGGATAGGTGGAGGTCAGGTGGACTGAAGGGAGTCCACACCTTCTTAAAGGTACAGGGGCACACTGAACACCCAGCAAATCGCACAATGGCTGAAAAGGTGTCAGTGTGTTGCCTGACCAATATAACAGTAATATTACAACAAAAAACAGTGTCCACCACCTCCACCTAAAACTGGCCATTGCCCTGGGCTCCATCAGGGACCAGAGGAGGGACTTTTTTTTCATTTTCGGGTGGGGGAGGTGGGTAAAGTCAGTGCTGCTTTTCTGCTCCACCCCAGAGTGGTAGATGGGTGTAACCGTGGCTGGGGGGGACTGTATGGGACCCCATGATTTCTAACAGCGGCCTTGTGGATGTCACATCACTTCCACAAACTCAATCTATCCAAAACCAAGTTCATAATATGTGCCCCCTCCCCTGACTTCTCTGACACAACTATCAGCCCATCCCCTCATGCCACGATGTTAGGTGTAATTCTGGACTATGAACTCTCATTTTTGGCCCCACATCCAATCACATTCCAAATCTTGCCACCTCAGCCTCTACAACATCTCAAAAGTATGCCCCTTCCTAACCAATGACACCACAAAGCTTCTAATTCACTCTCTGGTCATCTCTCTCCTCGACTACTGCAATTCCCTCCTCATTGAATTACCTTTACATAGGCTGGAATGTGTATGAACTGAAAGTCCTGTCACTTTATACATGAGGCTGAGCTGTTTCAGGAGGTTACCACCCAACATGGTCTTGACTTCTTTCACTCACCCTCCCCATCCTGACACATATTTGGATAGTTACAATAAACAGCCGCAAGTCAAGTCTTGACCTAACCAGAAGAGTCTATTTTTTTTTCATTCTTCTTTAATGTCTATAATGAAGTCCAGCAGGACCTAAACTGGATTTAATAAAAATAATTGTTATGAGCATTTGTATTCATCTGTTTAAACAACCATAGTAAAAACCTCACAGACATAGACCACATGCTGGAAGTCATCACGCTGTAGAACATACAGCGACGTAGACGGACCAAAACAACATTACAACAACAAATACGATAAATACAACCATGCACACAGAGATTTTTTTTTTTGTTTGTTTACTGAATAACAAAAATGTTGGGATTCCAGTTAGTTTCAAAGTGAGTTGCACAAAAGGAGTTTGCCACATTTGAAGTTATGTCAATTTTTGTAACTAATTGCTTTACTACTCTTATGCCTAGTACACACGTGCGAGATTTCCGTAGGAAATCCCGAGGGGAAAGCCGAAAACCTGCTTGGTAACTTTTCCCCTACACACGGCCGGTTTTCCCGTCGCGAAAATTCAGATGAGAGCTTTAGTCAGGAATCCTGACCGTGTGTATGCTCTCTTTTTTTGTCCGGCAAACTACACCTGCCTCTTGGCCTACAATCTGTAGCAGCCGGAGACTAGGACTTATCTAACAAAACAAGCCACAGGTGAGTCCAATGTATCTGTGGAAGAAGAAGATTTCCAAGATAAGTGTGAACTCAAGTTATCACGGAAGATCGTAAAAGATGGGAAATTTCTCAAGCCTTGTACACACGGCCGGGTTTCTCGACTGGAGGAGAGCTTTTTGCCGGGAATCCGTGACAAGGGATTCCCGGCCAAAAGCTCTCCTCCAGTCGAGAAAACCGTCCGTGTTTACAAGGCTTGAGAAATTTCCCATCTTTTACGATCTTCCGTGATAACTTGAGTTCACACTTATCTTGGAAATCTTCTTCTTCCACAGATACATTGGACTCACCTGTGGCTTGTTTTGTTAGATAAGTCCTAGTCTCCGGCTGCTACAGATTGTAGGCCAAGAGGCAGGTGTAGTTTTGCCTCCCTGTAAGGGTGGCACTGGCACCTACTGTACAGAGAACGAGGGGGAACCCATGTTCCTCTGAGGTCTCTGTAGGCATCATCGGGGGAGCAGCTGTCTGTTTGGATACTGCTCCCCTGGCTGACCTCTGCAGTCATCTGTAGTGTGGACAGTGCTTGTAAATACCACTGTCCATATTTAGTTGGCATGCGTTTTGCAAGTGGCGAGGTCAGGGACAGAACCCTCTCTGGCTTCGGGACAGGTTGTCTAGAGTAGGAAGAGGTTCTTGTAGAGGAGAGACAAAATAGGGACTGCCATTGTGTCTCAGGCAGCTCATGCAGCAGCCCTTCTTTATTCAGGTGCCCCGTTGCTCGTTTGCCTTCCAGATGCCTCCTTCTTCACAGGTCTCAACAATGTGCATGGAAATGCTCAGTATGGTTCATTGTAAGTGCTTCGGCCCGTCAAGGCCGTGTATGCAGACTGTATATTCTTCTTCCATACCCACACATTAATATAATTTGCCGCAAAACCTGGTCTCTTTGTGAGTTATTTTCCCCTGGGGGCATCGAGCTCTGAGCCCCATCCACAGACCCACATCTCTTGCACATGTTCCTCTCTCTCAGTTCATCCTGAACTCTCTTGCTTAAATGCTTTCTGCCTGCAATGTGTTTATAAATGTTTCCCAGCATGAAGTCTCATGCTTGGGATACAATAGTAAATGTCCAACCTTTAAGAGCCACCATGCATGGCTATTGGCTCTCAGTCCCAACTCCCAAACCAATCTGAGTAGTTTCTGAACATGAAAGCAATGTGTGAGCTATGACAAAGTTATCACATGCTTGCTGGAGGCTCCACTGATAGAAATTAAAGCCTTTAGCTTGGAGATGAACTCTGCTGCCTTCAGCCTAAAGTGGCATCTGCAATCCCATTTGCTTAATGCCATAAAGGGAGCTTCTTAATTATGCTGAGTGACAAAACGCGTTAAGTTGGAGCCCACAGTCGTCACTTCCTGTTTCTTGTGACGTCTTCTTCTTGGTACTACAGAAGTACCCTAAGAATGTACGTTTAATTTTAATGGAAAGTTTTTAGGTAACCTAATAAATACTACACTATGAGGCTTTTTTCTTTTGATTATTTGCGGCTGGCTTGATGGTATGAGGTAGGATGGTGATTGACAGAATTCTTATTGGAACCACAAAGAAGAGGACAGAGTTGGAGAAGGGAAGCATTCTATTTAAAAAGCTTATTGGAACCTTTGGTTAAAGGTCTAATATCTCTGGTGAGTGAGCACTTTACAATGAAGGTTCAGCATGAAAAGGACATGTCACGATTGAGCACTTTTTGGCACTTTGGTTGGCATGCAGACACATTCTAGATGTGAGTGTATTATTTTAGGTGCACATTTCATGAGTTTTCATGAGTTTTGAACTATGAGTTTATTCTTTGGGTTACTCTTGCTTGATGCGATTGAGACAAGTGGCCATACGAAACATATCTGGAAAATTGAGGACATCATACTTTTAAAGTGGTATTTGACTTCCTTATAACTTAGGGCTCAACTCATTCTGGCGAGTGAGCAATTTTACACCAAGGGACCTTTAAAATTGTGTTTAATGACACACTATATTGTCTTTTTTTTTTTTATCATATTGACTTTCTGTGGACTCTCTTAAAGGGGTTGTAAAGCTTTGTGTTTTTTCACCTTAATGCCTCCTAGGATACATGCAGGAGGCATCTATATCTTTATAGATCAGCACTATTGCAGTAGTTTAGAAAGGATGAGAGTGGGTTTACGTCCGCTTTAAGGTGAAAAAACACCTTGTACTCTCGGGCCCCCCCGTTTTACTTACCTGATGCACGAAACTCTGTGGGCGCGATCCCGTGATGGTTTCCCCCAGCTTAAAACGGCTCTTCATTGGAGATTGATAGCAGCACAGCCATTGGCTCCCGTTGCTGTCAATCAAACAAAGACACAGCGCGCCGGGGCCGAGTGATACACTTGGCGGCTATAGCCACCACTGTATCACACGGGAGCGCGGCCAGAAGCCTTGGGAGAGAGCTTCCCAGAACGGGGGTTAGCTCTTGTGGGGAGGAGCCGAGACAGCCACCAAGGGACCCCAGAAGACGAGGATCGGGGCCACTCTGTGCAAAACGAACTGCACAGTGGAGGTAAGTATGGTATGTTTGTTATTTAAAATGCGATAAGCTGCGCACACCTATGCTTAACAACTTGTCCATGGGAGGACGTCATATGACGTCCTCCACTTTGTGCGGTGATATCTGAATGATGCCTGCAGCTACAGGCATCATTCAGATATCGCCGTCTTCAGCCGCCAATTCTGTGCACGATAAGAATGATCAAAGCGGCGGTTCCACCGCTTGATCGTTCTTATAGGCAGCGGGAGGGGACGCCCCCCCCCTCTTGCCGCCATCCGGTATTTCTCCGGGCTCTCCCGTGCCATCAGTGGCGCGGAGAGCGAATCGGTCGGCGCTGCCTGGAAAGCATAGAGATGACTGGTGACCAGATGGTCACCAGTCATCTCTATGACCGTTGGAGGCCCGGGCGCGACGTTATGACGTCACGCCCGGTACCCGGAAGTAAACAAAGCCGCAATCGCGGCTGTCGGCATGTGATCAGTGATTTTTTTTTGTCCACCGATTTCATGCTTGGAAGCCTGGAGGAGAGATGTGGGGTCTTATTGACCCCACATCTCTCCATAAAGAGGACCTGTCACACTGATTCCTATTACAAGGGATGTTTACATTCCTTGTAATAGGAATAAAAGTGATAAAAAAAAAAAAAAAGTTAAGTAAAATAAAAATATATATATTTTTTTTTTCCAAAACGCCCCTGTCCCCGTTATCTCGCGCGCAGAAGCGAACACGCATGCCAGTCCCGCCCACATATGTAAACGCCATTCAAACCCCACATGTGAGGTATCGTCGCGTGCGTTAGAGCAGGTGCAACAATTCTAGCACTAGACCTTCTCTGTAACTCGAAAATAGTAACCTGTAAAAAATGTTAAAGCATCACCTATAGAGATTTTTAAGTACCGAAGTTTGGCGCCATTCCATGAGTGTGCGCAATTTTAAAGCGTGACATGTTAGGTATCTATTTACTCGGCATAACATCATCTTTCACATTATACAAAACAATTGGGCTAACTTTACTGTTTTGTTATTTTTAATTCATGAAACCGTTTTTTTCCCTCAAAAAAAAGCGTTTGAAAAATTATTGCGCAAATACCGTGCGAGAAAAAAAGTTGCAATGACCGCCATTTTATTCCTTAGGGAAAAATATATAATGTTTGGGGGTTCTGATTAATTTTCTAGCAAAAAAATTGTGATTTTTAAAATAGGCGCGGTGGACTAGTGGCCATAAATGTCACATAAGTCCCCTGCTAACCAAGAGAGAGGCACAGAGGGTCAGCACCAAATAATTATCCCAGCTGTGCCAAGTATTCCAGCAGACGTCTGATATATTTTCAGATTTCACGCTCAATCAATGCAGAATCAAAATATTTTTTATAAAATAGTACCTTCTGCCATGCCATGCCTATAAAGGCCACCATGGTAGCACCTGCCGACCTCCCACTGAGCACCTCATCAGTGGACATGAGTGTACGGAATTCATTTAGTAATCCTGTATTCAATTCATTTTCTTCGCTAATAGGCATACATTTATTGTTATCGTTACAACCCACTCCACGTGCATGGGCAGAAAATGTGTGACCCATCTCCCTATAGATAAAATATAGTCCACAAAGATAGTAATCTTCCCAGCACAGCACATAGAAAAAGAGTGATGGGTGTTGACAGACAAACAACTGCCAGGCATCAAGGAAGACTGATTTGGCTTTGTGTAATGAATGAGGTCAGCCTTCAGCAGAGTTTGATTGTGGTCATGGAACATTGAGATGAAATTAAATAAATTACATACATGCATGGAGCTGGCAAGGCAAAGCATTCCTCCATTCAGCAGGATACCACGTTAGCAGAGCTTTTTAATGGTTTGTGCTGTTTGGCTTGCGGTCACACAAGGGAGTGTATCCTTTACAAACACCACGCTATGGCCAAGACATCAGACATGGTGCAAACCCTGCCGTATATGCCATGGAAATATTGCAAGCTGAAAAAAAGTTAGCGTGTCCTGCCACCATCCTAAGAGGGAAAAGGAAAACAAGCCAAGGGCCCCTTTCACTGAGACAGATTTAGGAATTAAATCATAAGCTGGAGATGTCAGTAAAAACAGTGATCTAGAATACTGGAAGGAGCTAGCTAGGATCTTTTTTGTCCAAAGGCTGTAAATAAATGGCTAACATGCATCACAGCGAGGCAACGATTTAACATTTAAAGGCCAAAGGAAACCATGAAATAGATAATGTGATAGATATTGTACTATATATATATATATATATATATATATATATATATATATGTATATATATATATAGCCTTCATTGTCATAGTTTCACCTCTACTTTCCTTAGTAGTTGCACAGTGTGTATAAATATGACTGCCAGGGCCATCTTAATAGCATCATGGGCCCCTGGGCAAAGTAATGCTATGGGGCCCCTACAAGCCTGCCCCAATTTACACACCTACTCTCAAGGATGAAAGTACAATATTTCTACTTTACAGCGTGTCACTTGCTACTGTCTCCTGCCACCAGATTCAGCGCGCCACTTGACACCCGTCCCCCTGCCTATAGATTCAGCATGTCACTTGCCACCCATCCCTTTCCACCAGATTCAGCGTGTCACTTGCCATCCATCCCCTGCCACCAGATTCAGCATGTCACTTGCCACTGTCACCTGCCACCAGATTCAGTGTGTCAATTGCCACCCGTCCCCTGCCACCAGATTCAGCGTGTCACTTGCCATCGTCACCTGCCACCAGATTCAGCATGTCAATTGCCACCCGTCTCCTGCCACCAGATTCAGCGTATCACTTGCCATCGTCACCTGTCAAAAGATTCAGTGTGTCACATGCCATCGTCACCTGTGACCAAATTCAGTGTGTCAATTGCCACCCACCCCCTACCACCAGATTCAGCCTGTCACTTGCCATTGTCACCTGCCACGAGATTCAGCGTTTCACTTGCCATCGTCACCTGTCATCAAATTCAGCATGTCACTTACCATCCATCCCGTCACCAGATTCAGCGTGTCACTTGCCACCCATCCCATCACCATATTTAGCGTGTCACTTGCCACCCGTCCCCTGTCACCAGATTCAGCATGTCACTTACCATCCATCCCGTCACCAGATTCAGCGTGTCACTTGCCACCCATCCCATCACCATATTTAGCGTGTCACTTGCCACCGATTCCTTGTCACCAGATTCAGCGTGTCACTTGCCACGTCGCCTGTCACCAGATACAGATTGTCACTTGCCAAGTCATCTGCCACACGTTACGGATTGTCACTTGCCACATGTTGCGGATTGTCACTTGCCACATCACCTGCCACAGGTTGCGAATTGTCACTTGCCACGTCACGAATTGTCACTTGCCACGTCGCCTGCCACAAGTTGCGGATTGTCACTTGCTGTGTCACTTTCCTGCTAAGGTGGTCTCTTGCAAGTCAGGCAGTAGATAACCAGCCAGGCAGCAGAGAGATGATGTCATCTCTCTGCTTCCTGTGGCTGCCTGCACAGTGAGGGCAGAACTGCACTGCAGGGATGCAGGCCGGGTGACGGGCGGTGAGAGATAATGTCATCTCTCTGCTCCCCTGCCCACTGGCTCCCTGGTTGGCCAGCTGTCCGCTCACGCACAAGCCAACCAGCCGCCCGCTCTCTCATTCACGGAGCTGCCCGCTCTCTCACCTGCATTCTTGGGGGGGGGGGGCACTTTGGAGTCTCATGGAATACCAAGGTTCCTCCAGAGGGGGTTGCTTAACTGTGGCTGATTGACCTTCCATTTGATGGTGCATGCATAGTTCTGCGAACAATTGCACTTGAAAGAGCCAGCATCATGATGTCAATTTGTAGCTGTCTGTAAGAGTGGCTTTCAGACCATGACTGTAAGAGAGGTAGGTGGTATGTTCTTCCAACTAACCACCAACTAGCTTGATGATTTTTTTTAGCATAGGGTCCCCTGAACCTAAAAATGAAAAAAGGGTTTCTCTGGGGTAAAATAGTTGGGAAAGGCTGCTCCAGAGTGCAACCACACTGCTCAGTGCACTCGGTAATATAATTGATGAGGGGTTATTGCTTTTCCATATCAACACAAAGCATCAAAGTGGGAGGTTAGAAAGGCCATGTCCACTATGGGCTTACAAGGGAGCAGAGCCCTTTTACGACTAGTGGTAAGCTGGGCATATAAGCAGGCAGCCTATACAAGTGGCTGAAGATCAAGGGGCTGCACAGACTCGCACAACCCAGCCTGACAGGTATGGATGGGAGGACACAAGGCCCTCGATGTAGAGAATGTGCATCTGAGTCACTGTGTCATCTGTCCCTGAATACTTGTGTAGCAGGGTGCTATTTGACAGTGTGGCCTAAAGACTACAGTTTATAATTGAGAAGGAACTTGGCTCCCTCCGGGGGCCAATCGTTATACTGCCACCACTTGTTTGGTTTTATGATATTGCAACAATGCATTATGGAATTTGAAGTGCAGAGAGATAAAGACTCCATTGCCTTGGGTGTTTGACAGACTATGGTGCCCACAGTGCAACTGTGCTACCCAAAAGTGCATTGCAACATGCACAGCCTACTTAAAGGAAAGGGGAGGAGTGCATTCTTCCTCTTGGGACGGCAACTTCCAGCAAGCAGGTAGCCTGTACTGAGGCCTGCTCCAAGGAACCCTAGGCCTTAGAAGCCTGGGCCTACAGTCGCCAGCGCGGATCGCCAATCCTGAGAGGGGATCCTTGACAGAGTGTTTGGCCTACATTCCAGGGCAACCAGTGTCACTTGTTCACCGGCACTTTGTGACGGCTGCGCGGAAGACCAGAGACTGTCAGCTGCGGAGAGGCCGAGAACCGGACACTACAGACGGAGCATACCGGAGAGGCGAGGCCTCGTTGGGTGAGAAGGGCACCTGCCCAACGATATAATAACTGTGTAAATAGATCAGCTCATGCATGGGGACATGAAGTTGCCATCATCCCTCAATGATTGCAATAATAAAGGTAACCTCTATGGTTGGGATTATGTAGGCAACAATAATAAATCAAAAAAATATATAAAAAAAATATTTATTATACAAATATTTATACAATACAAATAGTATAAAAACATGAAACAAGGATAATGAATAACAAAATATATAATGCCACAATTCTGAAACTCCAAGATGGAGACAGTTGAACGATGGCTCAGCCAACGCGTATCAGGGATATCAGGGATATCAAATTATATCTTTTATCGATAATAAATCAGAAAATAATATTTTTTTTTTAACAATATCAGAAAGAATTCTAGCCTTCACACCAAATCCGGTGTGAATGGTTAAAAGAAAACTTACTTTATTGAATCCTTTGCAGATGTATACATTCCCCCAGAGATCGCAGTGCTATCATAGATTCCTCATTACGGACTGCTTCCATATGTCACAAAAGGGCACCAAACCTATCCTACTATAGACTAGGATTATTATCCAATAAAGATGGCGTTTTTGGAGAGATCTAATTAAAAAAATATATATGAAATATAAACCAATACGTTTCAAAAAAGAAACCCATAAGCGGCGAGCACACATATACTATCACATGGATAGGTCACAGTTCTAATGCTTACCACTTGTCTAGAAGCAAATCAGAATGCCACAAAAAAGAACACATTCGATGAGTCTAGTTGGCCTGTGTATGGCAAACCTGCGTAGCACTCCTCAGCAGGTTCGCCGAGGAGAGGGAATGACGCATCCCAGTCTCTCTGGTGTCCTTTAAACCCCTTCCAGCTACCTAATTGGTTTAACGTCTGTCATGTGATCACATCAGCTGGAAGATGTGTCACTCCTATCTGTTGAGAGCGCTGCCCAGGATGTAATTTAGATGGCTAACACATTGATACACTTGCATTGTTGTCTGCATTTTCTCAGCGATATGCTGCCCCCCTTTCTTATTCTATTTAAATTGATTCCCCAAGTTTTGGGCTGCTCCGGGTCACCGGGTACCCTCCTTCCCATCCGGTGCAAAAAAAGAAGCTGTTTTCAGCTGGTATGCTGATTTTCCCCAGTTTCGTTTTCTCCCAGCCTCAGGCCTCGTACACACGACCGAGTTCCCTCGGCAAAAACCAACAAGAAACTTGCTGGGATTTTTTTTTTGCCGAGGAAACCGGTCCGGTGTGTACACTTTTTCGATGAGAAAACTGTCGAGGATCCCGTCGAGCCAAAAAGAGAGCATGTCTTCTATTTCTGGATCGGGAAAATGGGAAATTTGGCTCGCCGAGATCCTCGACAGCCTAACAAGGAACTCGACGTGCAAAACGATGTGTTTCGCCCGTCGAGTTTCTCGGTCGTGTGTACGAGGTTTCAGATCTGGGAGATTTTTTGGCACTGCTGGTATATAGTCCCTGGTCTATTTAAATCCCTCACCTCTAGGGGTTTTTTTTCTATTGATTTTAGCCTCTAATAATACGCTTCATATTTTGGATGATTTACTGGGGCAGATTCATCAATAGATACGACGGCGGATCTCCTGATCCGCCGTCGTATCTGTGAGACCCGACGGTCGGATCTGTGAGATCCCACGGTCGGAGCTATGCGACTGATTCATAAGAATCAGTTCCGCATAGATCTCCCTTGGATCCGACTGGTGTAAGTGACTTACACCAGTCGAATCTTAGGCTGTAATCTCCCGCCGGCCACTAGGTGTCGTCGCGATTTTTTACCCGTCGCATATGCAAATGAGGAAAACCGCCGATTCACGTCCGTACGCCCGCCCGTCGCTCGTTTTCTACGTCGTTTGCGTTCGGGTTTTTCCGGCGGATAGCTACCCCTGCTTCTATGAGGGGTAGCTAATGTTAAGTATGGCCGACGTTCCCGCGCCGATTTTTTAATTTTCTACGTCGTTTGCGTACCGCGATCGGGAATACCGATGGCCACAAACGACGTACCCGCCGCAAACAATGACGTCGTAGCGACGTCATTTGGAGCATGCGCACTGGGCTTTTTCGCCCCGGCGCATGCGCAGTTAAATCGGCGCGGGAACGCGCCTGATTTAAATTGTACACTCCCCCTAGCCGCAGAATTTGCATTCCGCCGGGGGGAGTTAGGATCCGACGGTGCAGTTTGCGAGGTAGGGGCTTTATGAATCATGCACTAGCCTCGCAAAATTGCGCCGGCGGATCGTAAATCAGATAGATTACGCGGATCTAAAGATCCGCTAATCTATCTGAATCCGGCCCACTGTCTTTACACTATGGTGTGGCGGCGTAACGTATCGTAGATACGTTACACCGCCGCAAGTTTTCATCGCAAGTGCCTGATTCAAAGAGCACTTGCAATGAAAACCTACGCCGGCGGCCTCCGGCATAAGCCCGCGTAATTCAAAGGGGCGTGTGCCATTTAAATTAGGCGCGCTCCCACGCCGGACCTACTGCGCATGCTCCCTTTTGAATTACCCGCCATGCTTTGCGCGAAGTGACGTCATTTTTTCGAACGGCGACGCACAATTCCGTATTCCCGGACGGCTTACGCAAACAAAGTGAATTTTGAAATTTCGACGCGGGAACGACGGTCATACTTTATACAGCACATACGTGTGCTGTGTAAAGTTAAGGCACCCAAAACGACGACTAACTTTGCGACGGGAAACTAGACTAGCGGCGACGTAGCGAACGCAAAAAACCGTTGTGGATCGCCGTAACTCCTAATTTGCATACCCGACGCTGGTTTACGACGCAAACTCCCCCCAGCGGCGGCCGAGGTACTGCATTCTAAGATCCGACAGTGTAAAACAATTACACCTGTCGGATCTTAGGGCTATCTATGCGTAACTGATTCTATGAATCAGTCGCATAGATACTCTGAGAGATACGACAGAGTATCTGAGATACTCCGTCGTATCTTGACTGTGAATCTGGCCCTCTATTCCACTGATTAGGGTTGCTGGTGTAACATAACAACTTTGTCTGCTCCAGAAAAAACTACCGTTTTTAAAACGTTTTTTTACATTGATACTCCCTGGGGCAAGACCTGGGTTCTCAAATACGTTTTACGACAATAACTTGCATATTAGGCTTTAAAATGAGCACTTTTGAATTTGAACGTTCAAATCCCATAGACGTCAATGGGGTTCTAAATGTTCGCGCAAACGGTTGGTCCGTTCGAAGGTTCTGGTGCGAACCGAGCAGGGGGGTGTTTGGCTCATCCCTAGTCCCAAAATAGTGTCAAAAGTGTCCGATCTGTCCGCCGCAATGTCGCAGTCCTGATAAAAATCGCAGATCAGCGCCATTACTACAAAAAAAATAAAAAAAATTAAATGCCATACATCTATCCCCCTTTTGCGCAAACCAATCAATATACACTTATTGAGATTTTTTTTTTTTACAAAAAATATGTAGAAGATTGCATATCGTCCTAAACTGAGGAATAAATTATTATTTTTTATATATTTTTGGGGGAGATTTATTAAAGCAGAAAGTAAAAAAAATAAAAATGATATATTTTTTAAAATTGTTGGTCTTTTTTTGTTTATAGCACAAAAAACACCACAGAGGTGACCAAATACCACCAAAAAGAACTCTATTTGTGGGAAAAAAGAACACAAATTTTGTTTGGGTACAGCTTTGCACGATTACGCAATTGTCAGTTAAAGCGACGCAGTGCCAAATTGTAAAAGGTGCTCTGGTCAGGGTAAAACCAGGTAATTGCAAAAGAAGTTGGATGATCCCAAAGTGCTGTATCCAAGCACAATAATATAAAGTTATGTAGAAGGGAAAAGTGTGGAAGGAAAAGGTGCACAAGCAGCAGGGATGACCGCAGCCTGGAGAGGATTGTCAGGAAAAGGCCATTCAAAAGTGTTGGGGACTTTCACAAGGAGTGGACTGAGGCTGGAGTCAGTGCATCAAGAGCCACCACACACAGACGGGTCCTGGACACGGGCTTCAAATGTCGTATTCCTCTTGTCAAGCCACTCCTGAACAACAAACAATGTCAGAAGCATCTTACCTGGGATAAAGAAAAACACACCTGGTCTGGTGCTCAGTAGTCCAAAGCCTTATGTTCTGATGAGAGCAAATTCTGCATCTCATTTGGAAACCAAGGAGCCGGAGTATGGAGGAAGAATGGAGAGGCACACACTGCAAGATGCTTGAAGTCCAGTGTGAAGTTTCCACAGTCTGTTGATTTGGGGAGCCATGTCATCTGCTGGTGTTGGTCCACTGTGCTTCATTAAGTCCAGCACTTCATGCTTCCTTCCTCAGATGAGCCCTATGGGGATTCTGACTTCATTTTCCAGCAGGACTTGGCACCTGCCCACACTACCAAAATCACCAAAACCTGGTTCAAAGACCGTGGGATTAATGTGCTTGATTGGCCAGCAAACTCACCTGACCTGAACCCCATAGAGAATCTATGGGGCATTGCCAAGAGAAAGATGAGACCGGACAATACAGAAGAGCTGAAGGCCGCTATTGAAGTATCCTGGTCTTCCATAACACCTCATCAGTGCCACAGGCTGATAGCTTCCATGCCACACTGCAGTAATGATAGAGACTCATTCATTAATTGATTTCCTGATACAATCTCAGGGTTACCCATTTCTGCGGCTGATTTCAAATTACTATGGGTGAGACAATGCAATCTACAGACAAAAAGATTCACATGCTCACCTCCTTAGCTTGGTTCCAACAGGAAGGAGAAACCCTCCTGACTTTAGTTTTATTTACCATATGAAATCACAAAGCATACATTGATTGGTTCACATCATACAGAAACACCTTCACATGATCCCTCCCAATCACCCTCGGACCCACCCATTCACCCATCCCCTCTGTGACTCTGTAGCACATGGCACATATTGCTAAAGTCCAAAAGCCATCTTTATTTCAGATGGTAATATGAGCTATAGGAGCGAGGAGATGGAAGTCCTTATTTGGAAAACAGTTCTGCTTTTCACGAGACACCAAAATCCCTTTGGTGGGCTGAAGACAGGAAGGGGGGATGGGCCGGAGCACACATTCCAAAGATGAGAAACAGAAGGAGAAAATGGAAGCTGAACTTTCCTTTGTATTTTCAATGCTGAGTTCATTACTTTAAAAACCATCATATATCATTTCTGATATCTGACAAATCTTATCAAGGAAAATAAGCAGTATTGATCATTCTCACACATACATATGCATATATAAAAAGAAATATAAAAAAAAACAACAATATAGAAACAATAGGAAAATATAAAAGACATTAAAACATTTTAGTGGTTCTAATAAAAGAATTCAAAATAGAAATTTTATCCAGATCTATCACAGTAATTGTTGCAAAAGGGGCCCAAACCAAGTACTGAGTACATATGCATGCTTCTACTTTTCAGAGGTCCGATATTGTTCTATGTTCAATCATTGTTTTATTGTTTGCATGTAATATTCAAATTTTCTGAGATTGTGGATTTGGGGTTTTCATGAGCTGTAAGCCATAATTATCACAATTATGACAAATCACGGCTTGGACTATCTTGCTTTGCATGTAATGAGTCTATCTCATTTATTAGTTTCACATTTTAAGTTGCATTAGTGAAATAAATAAACTTTTGCACAATATTCAAATTTTTCGAGTTTCACAAGTATGTTCTACCTAAGAATATTAGAGAATGTGGTTGTACTATAATAGATGGTGGACATGATACAAGTGTTTGGAATTTGGAGACATGTTACATGAGACTACTAGGGATCAATACCATTATATCCTCTTAACAAATCAATGCTTCCGCTCTCACTACTGACTTCTGTAATCCGAAGGCTGCACAAGTATCAAAGGGCTACAAGTGGCCATTGGGCACCAATGGTCCAAGTCCACAATCTTCATTCTCTGGAAAGGTGAGATCTATTCATACTAGTAGAACCATGGAGGGCAGAGCTGAGAACTTCATCACATGTGTCCTGCCCTTGGGGCCTTCTGAAGATATAAGAAACCATTGGGTGGTTCCTCCCACGGTCAAACAAACCTTAAACTGCATTTTTTGGCTGATCCTATTTTATGTCGTAAAAATGTTCCAGGCATGATTTACAGTTTAGTTATATACCATTATTTACGTTTTCTTTTGCTGTCAGTTGTCTTCTCTTCCTCTGAGATTTATTCTGAATTAATGGAATTCCACTATAACCTAATTATTAGCTGCCAAAATAGAAAGGATTTCCTCAAGGAAACAAGTCTAATGAGCCATCTGTGTCAGGCTTATATATGATATTTCTGTGACATTACCCCAATATGTTAAGATAATACATAATTTGCCTGTGACCTCAGGTATATGACACAACTGACTAATAGCTAATTAGCAAAGAGACAAAACAATATCTAATCTGGTAAGAATTTACACTACAAGGCCTTAAAAAAAAACTGATGTAGCAACTTGTTAAGTCAACGATGATCAAGATCAGTGTAAAGTATGTAACCTGCCTATGTCCTATCTGCTTACCACATTTGGTATTTAAAAGAATACTTTGTTAAACTTGCGGGAAAATTGTTTCATTAAGAAAGACAACTAAAAAGCGATACATTCACTCTTGGCGCCGTCTGTCCGGTTTTTTTCGTTTTCGGTTTAAAGCTCTTGGCACCAAGAACAAGATAAAAAATAAAAAAAAATACACAGCTCCTCCATACTATACCTTGTTAAAAAAATATTCCCTGCACGAAATCACCCACTACCCCAAACTTATAAGCAATGTCCAGGTATTACCAATGTATCCCATAATTTCCCTATCCCCATCTAGAGCGGCATTTCTCAACCTTAAAGAGGAACTGCAGTCGGCTCACATAATTTGTAATAAAAACATCTTGCCAAATATGCTGCAGAAATCTCCCTAGACTTAAGCCTAAACAAAGTTTTTTTTCTGACGAGATTCTGGGCTGTGTGTACAAGCCCAGAATCTCGTCAGAAAAAAAACTTTGTTTTTCCTGACGAGGTTCTTGGCAAGATTTTCTTGCCGGCTGAGTGTACATACACTCCATTCAAAAGAACCACCGTTCTTTTGAATGGCACGAATGCGGTGACGTCATCGAGTACAACGAGCATGCGCTCGTCACATTCGATGACGTCGCCGCCATCTTGCTTTACCCTACCTATTCCTTGGAATCTACAACGCATGCGTCAAAGTCATTTTGAGCATGCGCGGGTTTGCATGGAGAGGTAAGTATACACATGCTCGGGTTTCTCGGCAGGAAAACACTGCCAAGAATCTCACGACGAGAAAATAGAGAACAGGTTCTGGGCAGTTTTCTTGACGAGAAACCTCAAAGCCTCGTACACATGCACGGTTTACTTGGCAAGAAATCTCTGCCAGCAGCTTTCTTGCCAAGAAAACCGTGCGTGTGTACAAGGCTTTAGTCTGGCTGCATCCATTTTAACTGTGGGCAGCTGAAGCTGCTGCCTGTTCACTTCTTGGATTTACACAGACACTCAAAGGCACACCTCCAGCTTTGCAGCCCTACAGCTTTCATTGGCCCTCTTGACTCATCCCCCCTCCCTTCCTGGCAAACTCTCACGAGAGTGAGAGAGAGGGCTGTGTATGATGTCATAAGCCTAGGCTAATGACCAGACAAGAAACAGGAAGTGGGCTGTATAAGGGATTTACTGGCGGAACTCAGCGACGCTGTGTCAGGAGAAAGATGAGCTGTGGGCTGTCAGAGGTTACCCCCACTCACCCCCCCTTTCTCTTGTCAGGGAGAAGAGATGGCAGCTCTCACCAGGTTTCCCACCCAGCTTGCTGCCCGCTCTGTTCTTTCCCCATTCCTTCCCCATTGGCCATAACTGAGGGCCAATAAAAGGAGACTAGGAGTGGAGAGCATCATGGGACATGTAGTCTCGACGATTGGGGGCCCCATTTTCCACAGGAAGGAGGCTACAGCTCGATCAAGAGAGAGATTGAGAGACTGCAGCCTGGAAACAAGCTGAGGGAGTGAGTGCTACAGGACAAAGAAAGAGGCGTGTGATGGGTGGAAGCCAGAGAGAGAGCCACGCTGCCCAGCGCCACCAGAGAAAGTGCTACGCTGCCCAGCAACACCAGAGAGGGAGCTACGCTGTCCAGCACCACCAGAGAGAGACACGCTACCCAGCGTCACCAGAGGGAGAGCCACACTACCCAGTGCCACCAGAGGGAGAAAGCCTGAGCCACTGCCAGGGTACAGACATGCTACACTACTGACCAGAATCGCCCCCGGGAACCCAGAGTGAGCGATCGTCCACTCGGAGGGATCACTGCTGTAGTTTCGCTGGGTCTGGTAAGAGGGCCTGCCGGCCATTATCCATTACTTATCCTAGGGACTGTACTATGTCTGCAATCTCTGACCATGATAATGTGATAATGACATTGTCGAAATGGGGGAGCGCATTGGTGACCCTAAAATGATGCCCCTTCCCTGAAAAAAGTTCTGCGGACGCCCATGAATGCATGAACAGAGGGACAGAGGGTCACAGAAGAACATGGTGGTCGGCAGAGTTCTATAGTTCAGAAGGAAGGGCTGGCAATACTGCTTGGGTTTTAAGCCTAGTAGAAGCATTATATTGCTAGCCAAAACAGGAAGTTCATTACATTTCTGGCAGATCCCCAGCTTTTTTCAGGGTACTGCCTAGACACAAGTAACATATCCAAATGTTCCTTATAAGATAGGAAATCTTAGTTTTCTCTGTTAAGGTTCACTTTAAGAAAGACTCCTGTTTATCCACCCATTTGGCAAAATAAGGGCAACCTCACCCAAAGTAGATGCTTACATTTTGCTTGGAAACAAATTGGTTGGGTCATCTGCTCCTCTCTTCTCCTGGAAGTTCTAACAAGTCAACACCCTTTGTCACAAGGCAATGATACAAGTGTTCTGAATCGTAGATAATAAACCAGTGCAGCGTGACGTATTTGGCTTAAAAATGGCCACAGTAATTGGACAAAACAATTCTTGAGGTGATATCTCACCACTTTAGTCCCCTCAGACAAACCGGCAGTTCAGCTGGCTAACAATTAGGGAAAATGCAAATATCGGCTTTGGATGGAGCTGGTCTTTAATATGTGCTCGGCAGATGTTCTGGTTTGACCTCATATGCCCATGATCTCCCTGCTGGATCACAGGCCGGGCTGTTTCCCAGGTTTGCTTTACTCATATACATTGAACCGTAGACATTTCCAGCTGGGCGTGGGAGGTTGTCTTCGTTCCTGCCACAATTCTATTGGTTTAATGGCCTAAATGAGCTCCAAAAATGTTTCTGTCCTCTTGTTTCTTGTTCTGCTGTTTGATGTTAACAGAAAGTGAAAAGCTAGGAGAGGCCCAGAGCCGTGGCACGACGTTCGCTGTGATGTAATCATCAAGCACGGAATTAATAGTAACAACCAAATTGCAACTTCTGGTCCAAGGATAACATTTGGAACAGTCTTGAAGTGGGATATTACGATGTCAAGGCTGTTTTAGTTGATGTGGTATTAATAGCTATTGGCTGTTCATGGACTGTTCTGTTTATTCTTACAAGCTATGTATAGCAACACCATATGATGACTTGACTTGTCCTCTTTCAATGCAAGCAATAACATCTTGATTAATTTCCTAACTTGTGACACCGAAACCCAAAATAATGAAAAAAAGCATGACATGATCATCTTGTGAAAGTGATTCTCTTAGGTCAGTCAGTTCCCATCTCCCAGGTAGTGATTCAGAAGCTTCCTAGTGGTGAGAAAGAAACAGGGCTGTCTTAATGAGAGGGCACACCTGTGCACTGCCCAGGGGCCCCAGCTGCATGAGGGGCCCCTGCACTTTCCCCAAAGTAGCTGGACCTTGAGCCCACGCTGCCCCGAATTTGGGGGCCCCTTGATGGTACTGAGAGTGAAAGATACACAGAGGAGGCAGTCTGCCTCTTACTTTCTTGATGTCTGTTTAACTGCACTGTCAACATTGTAGGGGCTCCAGAGCATTACTTTGCCCAGGGGCCCATGATGCTATTAAGACGGCCCTGGTAAGAAACTCAGCTCCTTATCTTGAAACAAATTCAGCAGCTCAGCTGCCCATGTTCCCCCCTTACCAACATAAACTCAACAGTTCCGCTCACCCTGTTCTCTGCTCCTAGCATTGATTCAGCAATTCAGTTCACCCCTCCTACCCTGTTTCCCCGAAAATAAGCCCTACCCCGAAAATAAGACCTAGCGTTATTTTTGGGGATGGCTGCAATATAAGCCCTACCCGGAAAATAAACCCTAGTTAAAGTCATCGTAAAAACGTAATCCGTTTTGTAAAAAGATTATATGATGTGCAGTGTGTCTCCTTTTTGTAACTTTGTTTTGGAAAATACCTTACTTACAGTGCCGCTGGGTGCTCACGTGACCGGCTGGAGATCTTCTCCTCTTCAACGTCAGTGGTCCCTTCCTCTGCAGTGCTCAGAGTGGAGAAGAGCTACGGCGGGTCACTGTTCTGGCTAACATGCTTTAAAGGATCAGGATATTTTTTTTTTCTTTTTGGGGTTACAACCATTTTAAGATCGTCATGATGACTGTATTTGAATAAATGTAGATTATTGTACATACCGTAAAGAAATAAGACAGCCCCTGAAAATAAGCCCTAGTGTGATTTTTGTAGCCAAAATTAATATAAGTCTTATTTTCGGGGAAACACGGTAGCATTGATTCATCAGTGTAGCTGCCCCTGTTACTTCCTGCCAATATTGACCCTGTTCTCCCCTCTCTCAGTATTAACTCAGCAGCTCAGTTTTGACCTGGAACTTTACATGGACGCAGCTGGATCTACTGGTTATGAGGCATTTTTTCAAGGGCGCTGGAGTGCAGGGCCTTGGCCGCGTTCGTGGAAAGAGGCAGGTTTTCTCCGTAATTTGGTGCTCTTTGGAATTGTTTCATGTGGTGCTGGCTATGGAGGTGTGGGGAGAGTGTTTCTAGGATTTAAAAATGCATTTTCACGGTGACAATCTTGGAGTGGTACAGGTCATTAACCGTATCACGGCATCATCCCCACCCGTGGTTCGGCTTCAGCGGCACCTCATTTTATGTTGTCTTCAGTTGAACGTTTTTCTTTATGCTGTATACCTCTCGGGGGTAGATAACTGTTTAGCATTGTCTCAATTTCAGTGGGACAGATTCCGGGCGTCGGCAGCGGAGCAATGCGGGGTCCCTTGTCCCAAATGGCTGTGGGAGATTGCCTTCGGGTTGTCTCTGGATGGATCAGACAGCCGGTGAGTTATGTGACATGGGCGGGGTATGAAAAGGTATGGTGGGGGTGGATGGCTTTGTTGCAGCTGGCCGAGGTGGAGCAAGATGGCCCAGAGGTGAGGTTGTTGGTATTGTACTTTGTTCCTCGGAACCTTGAGAATGGGGTGTCATTGTCAGTCATTGAGCGAGAAGTTGGCAGGTTAGCATTTTTTCTTTAAATTACAGGGCTGTTGTGATTTCACTAAAGATTTTTTGGTTCATCAGGCTCTCAATGGGTATTGTCGGTCCCATAAACGCAGGATCATTTGCTCTTCTGAAAAACATGTCATCTAAGGTTGGTTTCCTGTATTCCTTGGCCTACGAGGTCTCTTTGTTCATAACAGCTTTCTCCCTTGCCTTTTTTGGAGATTTTCGGATTGGGCAAGCTTGTCAGTCCTTCTAAAAGGGTGCAAGGGGCATGTTGGATCAGGGTGTCAAATGTGGGGAGGACAGGGTCTCTTTGCTTCTCCAAAGGTCAAAACGGATCAGCGCGCAGTGGCGCCAGAATTCCAGCTACTTGCTTTGACTACTTCACCCTTGTGTCTGGTGGGTGCGGTGAAGGAGTTCCTCTCGGTGCGCCCTGCTTTGTCTGGGTCCTTTTTTATACATGCTTTATCTAGATTGCAATTTGTATCTGTTTTCTGGAAATGTTTAAGGACATTGGGTTTGGTGGAGAAACTACCCCTCACACTCCTTCCACAGAGGCTGCATTGTGGGGGTTGGACGAGGAAGCGGTGAAGGGGAT
The DNA here is from genome assembly GCF_905171775.1 of Rana temporaria. Lineage (NCBI taxonomy): Eukaryota > Metazoa > Chordata > Amphibia > Anura > Ranidae > Rana > Rana temporaria. The sequence continues at coordinate 27,375,226 of NC_053492.1, forward strand.
TGGTAGGTGGGAATCTAATAGATTCCTGCTCTACGTGCATCCACATCTGTTCGCAGCTTAAGGAGTGATGGGTTTTTTGGGTGTGCGTTATGTTGTTCGGTAAGTTTGCATTGCATGTCTGTTTTGTGTTATTTGTGGTTTTTGTTCTTCTCTTTCAGTTGGCTTGCTGGCCTCGTCTGGATACTGGGCCACTCCTATGTCTTTTGGGGGGCCAGGCGAGCAGACGTTAGGCCTAATGGTAGTCAACTGGGCATTCCAAGGCAGAAGGCACGTATCCACTGTTTAGGGGTGTCGGGCATGATGTGGAGCAGGACGGTTCCGGAACTGCATCGTTTTGCACGCCTGGATAGACCGCTAGATGTTATGGTTCTCCACGTTGGCGGCAATGATTCGGGAGTTAGATCTGTTTTGGAGATCATTCGGGATGTCAAGTTTGATTTTTTGCGGCTCCACACGGCCTTTCCAGACATGATCGCCGTGTGGGCTGACATTGTTGCTCGGATGGCTTGGAGCTTGGCAAGGTCGGTGGGAAGATCATGTATCAATGGAAAAAAAGTTTTAAAAACGGTTGTTTTTTCAGGAGCAGTGATTTTAAAGATGCTTAAATAAAAAAAAAAAATGAAAGATTCCTTTAAATATTGTACCTGATGGGTGTCTATAGTATGCCTGTGAAGTGGCACGTGATTAGAACTGTCCCTGCACAAAAGAGATTACTATAAGAAAAAAAGTTATTAAAAACTGCTTGCGGCTTTAATGTAATGTCTGGTCCCTGCAATATGGATGAAAATCATTGCGAAAAATAGCACAGACACAGACAGTACACACACCCGTAGCTTTGGTGCAAACTACAGAGCACATGGCCAGTAGGACACCAAGAAGCTTTAGGTGCAAAACTACAGAGGACACAGGCAATAAACCACATAAGAATACTGCAGCTAACACAATCACCTGCCTGCCAGTAAATTAGGAAGAACTGATCTAGCTAAACTATACAGGTGTCCGTTTATGAAGCAGTGAAGAGCGGTGATCCCAGGGATCACCAGTGATCACAGCCCATAAACAGTTTATGAAACAGTTATAATCGGGGGGAGAAGTGTTTTGAACTTGTTCTCCGCAGATTATCTCTACACACAGTGAAGTCTCATAAACTGACACAGAAACGGCCAGTTTATGAAGCTGTGATCTGAGCTCTTCACTGGTGATCTGAGTCAGAATTCACATGCCCCGATTCACCATCTCAGAGCTGGTGAAGCGGGGAGTGAAGAGGTAATCCCGGGGGTTCTGAGGAGGAAGGAGGAAGATTTTTAACTTCCTTCTACCTCGTTCAGACCCCCCAACACTGTAACTATGTCCCCCTGTAATTTTTATGTGTATACACATATATACATAAATATATATAATGTATACATGTACATATATATAGGGGCTGATTTACCAAGCCTTTACTCCATGACTCATGGAGTAAAAGCAGGAGTAGCAGCCGTTTGGTGATTTACTAAAGAAATACGCTGCTAGTGCAGTGTATTTCCCTAGTTACTAATGTGCTCCGTGCGCCCAGGAGAGGGTGCATTGTGCACCAGTACAGACCTGGCGCACGGCACATTAAACTGTAAATTGCGGGGGTTTGGGCGGGAGTTTATTAGGGGGGGAGGTGGGGGGATGCAGGGGAAGTGAAGTGACATGTGTTTTGAAGTGTTTGGCGGGCCGAATTGAAAGGGAAAGTGTTTTTTGAAAACAGATCCCCGTACGCTTGCACAGTGCGCCTGAACCTCGGGAGGTTCATTTGCATACTGGGCATGCGCAGAGAGAAAAGTCAGGGATTCCCGTGCGCCTTGTCAGTACGACGTGAAAATCTTGGTAAATACCAAGCGGCGTACCCGTGATTGCGCTGCGTGACGCGGCGCACGGGAATCTCCGAGCTGTTTTCAGCCCTGAAGGGGAACTCCGCGCCAAATTTCAAACTTGAAATCGGCGCGGGTCCCCCTCCAGGGCTACATTAGGCTCTTAGGCTTGGTCCGGAACGTGAGGGGTTAAACCCGCGCCGATTCGGCGCGGGGGTCCCCCCCAGATCCAAACCAAGCCCTCATCCCAAGCATGCAGTCTGGCCCGGACAGGAATGGGGGCGGGGACGAGCGAGCCCCCCCCCCCCCCCCCCCCCCCCCCCCGCTCCCCCCCCCCCCCCCTCCCCCCCCCCCCCCCCCCGCCCCCCCCCCCCCCCCCCCCCCCCCCCCCCCCCCCCCCCCGCCCCCCCCCCCCCCCCCCCCCCCTACCCCGTACCAGACCGCATGCCCTCAACATGGGGGAGTGTGTGCTGTGGGGGAGGGGGGCACTGCCCCCCCCCCCCCCCCAGCACTCTTGCCCCCATGTCGATAGGGACAAGAGCCTCTTCCCGACAACCCTTGCCATTGGTTGTCGGGGTATGCGGGCGGGGGCTAATCGGAATCTGCGAGCCCCCTTTAATAAGGGGGCCCCCAGATGCCGGCCCCCCACCCTATGTGAATGAGTATGGGGTACATCGTACCTCTACCCATTCACATGGGGGAAATGTAAAGTAAAATAAAACACCACACAATAAAATATTTTATTAATCTGCTCCGGAGCCCCCCCTTTCTTCTTTAGCTCTCTTACAAGGGGGGGTTTCTTCTCTCCCGATCTTCTGCCGGGACCCTGGGCTTCGGTGATTTCTGCCGGGGGAGGGCGCCATCCCTCGGTCCTCTCCGGAGCCTTCCGCCGGATGCCCCCACCCCATTTAAGCTCTTTTTCATTAGGGAGGGGCATCCGCACTTCGGGGTCTTCTGCCGGGGGATGGCGCCTATCCCCCGGTCTTTCCGGTGCCTTCCGCCAGGGTTCCGGTCTTCCTGGTCTTCTGCCGGGGGTGCGCCAACTCCCCGGTCTTTTCTCTGCTCCCTCTTCTGCCTGGCTCCCCCGCGGAGCCAGGGCTTTCTTCCGTCTTCTTTCTTCTCTCTTCCTTCTTCTGCCTGTCTCCTCCGGGAGCACAGGGCTTGCCTCCGCTGTCTTCTTGTTTCTCTTCCATTGGATGTTGACACAACGAGGTTCCGCGCTGACATGCCGTGTCAGCGGCGGGCATGGACTTATATAGGGTAATGCCACCATGTGACCTCAACCCATGTGACATCACATTCCCTGGGCATGATGGGAATGTGATGTCACATGGGTTGAGGTCACATGGTGGCATTGCCCTATATAAGTCCATGCCCACTGCTCAGACGGCATTCCAGCGCCGGACCTCGTCGTGTCAACATCGAATGGAAGAGAAGGGAGAAGACAGCGGAGACAAGCCCTGTGCTCCGCGGAGGAGACAGGCAGAAGCGGAAGGCATCGCAGAAGCCCGGAGAGTGGCGCCCTCCGGCGGAAGACACCGTACAAGCCCGGGACCCTCCCCCAAAGGCAGGAGCCTCCCTGGTGAAGGGGGTCCCGGTGAATTACGTCGCTGAAGACGGGGGTGGGGTGCCAGTGCACCCCCCCCCGCAGAAACCGTCGTGGAAGCCCGGGACCCTCCCCCAAAGGCAGGAGCCTCCCTGGTGAAGGGGGTCCCGGTGAATTACGTAGCTGAAGACGGGGGTGGGGTGCCAGTGCACCCCCCCGCAGAAACCGTCGTGGAAGCCCGGGACCCTCCCCCAAAGGCAGGAGCCTCCCTGGTGAAGGGGGTCCCGGTGAATTACGTCACTGAAGACGGGGGTGGGGTGCCAGTGCACCCCCCCCGCAGAAACCGTCGTGGAAGCCCGGGACCCTCCCCCAAAGGCAGGAGCCTCCCTGGTGAAGGGGGTCCCGGTGAATTACGTCGCTGAAGACGGGGGTGGGGTGCCAGTGCACCCCCCCGCAGAAACCGCCGTGGAAGCCCGGGACCCTCCCCCAAAGGCAGGAGCCTCCCTGGTGAAGGGGGTCCCGGTGAATTACGTCGCTGAAGACGGGGGTGCCAGTGCACCCCCCCGCAGAAACCGTCGTAGTAGCCCGGGACCCTCCCCCAAAGGCAGGAGCCTCACTGGTGAAGGGGGTTCCGGCAGAAGATGGCGAAGCCCGGGGCCTAATGGGGTGGTGGTGGGGGGCCCCGGCAGAAGACCCCCGGCTGACTAATAAATTAATTTATTCATGTGTGGTGTATTATTTTTTTCCATTTTTTTCCCCAGGTGAATGGGTAGGGGTACAATGTACCCCATACTCATTCACATAGGGTGGGGGGCCGGAATCTGGGGACCCCTTTATTAAAGGGCCTCTCAGATTCTGATAAGCCCTCCGCCCGCATACCCCGACAACCAACGGCCAGGGTTGTCGGGAAGAGGCTCTTGTCCCTATCGACATGGGGACAAGAGTGCTTTGGGGTGGGGGGGCAGTGCCCCCCTCCCCCACAGCACACACTCCCCCATGTTGAGGGCATGTGGTCTGGTATGGCTCAGGAGGGAGGGGGGCGCTCGCTCGTCCCCACCCCCATTCCTGTCTGACCAGACTGCGTGCCTGGGATAAGGGCTTGGTTTGGATCTTGGGGGGGGACCCCACGCTATTTTTTTTTGCGCGGGTTTAACCCCTTATGTTCCAGACCAAGCCTAAGAGCCTGGTATGCACCTGGAGGGAACCCACCTTATTTTTTTTTGGGGGGGGTCTGGAGTTCCCCTTCATGAACAGCGATCTGTCATTTACACATGTCAGTCCCCCCCCTACAGTTAGAACACACCCAGGGAACATATTTAACCCCTCCCTCGCACCTAGTGTTAACCCCTTCCCTGCCAGTGGCATTTTTACAGTAACCAATGCATTTTTACAGCACTGATCGATAGAAAAATGCCAATGGTTCCAAAAAAGTGTTCGATGTGTCCGCCATAATGTCGCAGTACTGATAAAAATCGCTGATCGCCCCAATAACTAGTTAAAACAAACAAAAAAATATTTTGTAGACGCTATAACTTTTGCCAAAACCAAACACTAAACGCTATTTGCGATTTTTTGGAACCAAAAAGATGTAGAATACGTATCGGCCTAAACTGAGGGTTTTTTTATTTTTTACAATATATATTTTTGGGGATATTTATTATAGCAAAAAGTAAAAATAATTTTTACATATGTGGGCGGGACTTACGCAAGTCCCGCCCACATATATAAACATCGTTCAAACCACACATGTGAGGTATTGACGCGTGCGTTAGAGCGAGAGCAATACTTTTACCACTAGACCTTCTTTGTAACTATAAACTGGTAACCTGGAAAAAAAAAAAAGGTCGCCTATGGGGATATTCACGGAATTCATTTTGGCCCCATTGCAGGAGTGTTTCCAATAGTAAAGCGTGACATGTAAGGTATCTATTTACTCAGTGTAACATCATCTTTCACATTATCCCCAAAAATTGGGCTCACTTTTGTGTTTTGTTAATTTTTAACCACTTGAGCCCGGACCATATTTCTGGTCAATGACCGGGCAAGTTTTTGTGATTCGGCACGGCGTCGCTTTAACTGACAATTGCGCAGTCGTGCGACGTGGCTCCCAAACAAAATTGGCAACCTTTTTTTTCCCACAAATAGATTATTAAATGTGCGTGTTTACTTCTGTCTTTAACACCTCCCCTTCAGGCTGGAAAGCATCAGATCAGGGGAAACAAAAAAAAAAAAAGCTCTCATTCCATTGCAGCTTGGTTCCTACATGTGTGATGAACTGAGCATGCTCAAACACTTAGAAAAAAAATATCCTTTCTTTTTAAAAGGTGAAAAACACTCCTTGGATGCTCATAGAGCGTGGTTTGGGTTAATTGCAGGTGTGCCCAATTACAAGCCCACCCAAACTAGAGACTGCAGTTTGTTCATGTGATTTGAATTGCTTCATTACTAGCACTGTTATAAAAAGCTTGGATCGATCAGTCCTCAGCTGCCCTCAGAAGGGGCAGGCTGGCAGAAATGCTGTTGCTAAACACAAATGTGGTTTGTTGCATGGGTTTTGTTTTATTTTGCCAATGGTTTTGGTTTATTTTTAAATGATGTTCACTTTGATGTATTTGTCTATGTGGCCTTATTTTATGAAAAATGTGTGAAGCTATGGTTATTTAGAATTTTGAAATGTATTTTTGTTTGTGTTTGTTTGTTTGTCTTTTTTTGCTTTCCTTGTTTTGTTGACCAATAAAAATTACTTTAAAATTGTTAAGTTTGTCTTTTGTTACTTTTTCATGCTACATATGCTGCAGCTGAAATCGGTTTGGGCCTAACAAATTATGTGTGTCTAAGCTTCTTTCCTGGTGTGTAATCATGAAATGTTTGCCATGTTTATTCCCCATGACTTTAAAGACAAAAACTGGTAAGTATTTTATTTTTTCTGCAGTGGTCCTCAGCCCTCAAGTACCCCCGACAGGACATGTTTTGTGGATTTCTCTTATCAAGAATTGCTGTCCAGACTGTATTTTAAAGCACATGTGCAAGATGAAGGAAAACCTGCAAACATGGCCTGTGGGGGGGGGTTTGCTATTGGTGGACAGGCTTGACGTGCTGATTTACAGCACTGTGCTTAAATCTAGCGCAAGGCAATCCTATTCAAATTGTGGGTGTTTGAGGGAAGCCAAGTGAGTGTTAGAACCCTGCTTTGTGTTTTTTTATTTTTGTGTTGAGCTTTGTGTCCCTTTTCTTAAAATTGGCTTCACTTCCTGTCACACAGCTGAACAGGAAGTGAGGTTAAAACCCTACCAGTGTCATTTCTTGGGGACACAGGTCAATCTAACTAGTGTGCCCATTAAGCAAATTGCACTCCAGCACTGCTGTGTACACCCCAAATCATGGGTCTTCAAACTACGGCCCTCCAGTTGTTCAGGAACTACAATTCCCATCATGCCTAGTCATGTCTGTGAATGTCAGTGCATTACAAGGCCTCATGGGATGTGTAGTTCTAAAACAGCTGGAGGGCCGTAGTTTGAGGATCCCTGCCCCAAATGATTATTTAGTTTGGGGTTTAGTAAAGGCAAAGCCACTCTGCAGTACAAGCATAGTTGCTGAAAATCAGAGAGGAAGCACTGATGGTTTTAACATCCAATCCTGTAGAAGCAAAGTTGTTTTGTTTTCTTTCTTCCTTGCTTTGCACTTGTAGTGCAAAGTGGATTTGCCTTTAGTAAATGGACCCCAAAGTCCCTAATAATTTGGGGTGTACACAGCAAAATGCTAGAGTGCAATTTACATAATGGGAAACTATTTAGATTGATCTCTGTGTCCCCAAGAAAAGATATTAGTAAGGTTTTACCCTCACTTCCTGTTTGGCTATGTGACAGGAAGTGAATGAATTAGAAAGGGTGAAGACACCTCACAAATGTTGTCACTATCAGGGGTGCAGACATCCCCAAAAAAATGAGCAGATAATACTTATTTGCAAATTAATAATTTTTTAGTTAACATTGGGTGGGGTGCTCTAACACACACATTCCTACATATTAGCAACGCTCTATCCTGGCCTATTGGCATGGTTATATTTTCTTAGGGCTCTCAATAAAACTCTATGAAATTTGTGCTTAAACTAGAACCAGGGGCGGACTGACAACTCATGGGGCCCCTGGGCAATAGAAGATTATGGGGCCCCTCTGGCTTACAGATGACCACCACGCCAGGAGGTAGTGCAGAGGCGGGCAGCTAAAATCTTGGGATATTCACATTAAAAGCATGTCATTTTCGGACATATCAGGGACAGATCTAAAAAAAACACAGATTTTTACATACTGTCCCTGGTTTTACTGAGCCTGGCAACCCGGATGGGGCCCCCTAGTGGCATGGGGCCCTCGGGCAGTGCCCGAGTGACTCAATGGTCAGTCCGCCCCTGACAAGAACTATAATCAACAAGTTTTATTTTCTTTAATTTTGGATAGAGTGAGGGAGGGTTATAGGCCCTGTCAGTTTATTTTGTATTATCTGTGTCCAATTGGTGAGATTTGCCTTCACTTCCTGCCCCATAGCCAAACAGGAAGTGAGAGAAAAACTATGCAAATTAACCACTTCCCGCCCAGCCTATGGCCGATTTACGTCCGGGAAGTGGTTACACAATCCTGACAGGACGTCCTGCAGGATTTCATGCCGCACGCGCCTGTGGGGGCACGCAGCGCGGCGATCGGTGATGCGGGGTGTCAGTCTGACACCCTGCATCTCCGATCTCGGTAAAGAGTCTCTCACGGAGACGGAGACTCTTTACCACGTGATCAGCCGTGTCCAATCACGGCTGATCACGTTGTAAACAGGAAGAGCCATCGATGGCTCTTCCTCACTCGCGTCTGACAGACGCGAGTATAGGAGAGCCGATCGGCGGCTCTCCTGACAGGGGGGCGTTCGCCCTGATTGTTTATCAGCGCAGCCCCCCCTCGGATCACCACACTGGACCACCAGGGATGCCCACCCTGGACCACCAGGGTGTGCAAAAACAAAAAAAATATAGAACAAAAAAACAAAAAGCATTAAAAAATAAGAAAAAAGATGCCAATCAGTGCCCACAAATGGGCACTGACTGGGAAAATCAGTGCCACCCCACAGTGTCCATCAGTGCCACCCCACAGTGCCCATCCATGCACAGTGCCCACCTGTGCCACCCATAAGTATCCATCAGTGCCACCCATAAGTGCCGCCCATCTGTGCCGCCCATGAGTGCCCATCAGTGCCGCCTATGAGTGCCCATCAGTGCCGCATAGCAGCGCCGCCAATCAATGCCACCTCATCTGTGCCCGTCAGTACTACCTCATCGATGTCCATCAGTGCCATCTCATCGGTGCCCATCAGTGCCGCCATATCAGTGCCCGTAATTGAAAGAGAAAAACTTATTTACAAAAAAATTAACCTAAAAAAATAAAAACGTTTTTTTGTTTCAAAATTTGCAGTCTTTTTTTAGTTGTTGCGCAAAAAAAAAAAACGCAGAGGTGATCAAATAACAACAAAAGAAAGCTCTATTTGTGGGGAAAAAAGGACGCCAATTTTGTTTGGGTACAGTGTTGTATGACCGCGCAATTGCCATTCAAAGTGCGACAGTGTTGAAAGCTGAAAATTGGCTTGGGCGGGAAGGTGCGTAAGTGCCTGGTATGGAAGTGGTTAAGGGAATCCAGTGCCCCCCCAGAACTAGTGTGTGGGTCCCCTGAAAATTACTGGGCGGGGTTATACAAAAACAGGGTGTGACCTTGACAGGAAGGGGTGGGTCATTTTTCTATTAGGAGGTGCAGATATGTAGTCAGGCCTAGGGCAGAACCAAACCTAAATATACTACTGCATATTAGGGCTTATTTAGACCGGAACCGATTTACAGCGTGTTTTTATATTGTGGGAGGAAACCCACGCAGGCACAGGGAGAACATGCAAACTCCATGCAGATGCTGTCACGGGCGGGATTCGAACCAACGACTCTTTTGCTGCTAGGTCAAAGTGCTATACACTACACCACTGTGGTGAACGAACATGATTGCAGCTGAAAGCATGAGATCTTTTATTTTTTTTTTCAATACCATGCTTTCCAGCCTTATTGACCCCGCCTCTCTCCATAAAGAGGACCTGTCACACACTAGTCCTATTACAAGGGATGTTTACATTCCTTGTAATAGGAAGAAAACTGATCATTTTTTTTTTATTTTTTTATTTCAGTGTAAAAAATTATAAAACTAAATAAAAATAAATAAGAAAACCCAAAAAAAAATTTTTAAAGCGCCCCGTCCCGACGAGCTTGCGCACAGAAGCAAACGCATACGCGAGTAGCGCCCGCATATGAAAACGGTATTCAAACCACACAAGTGAGGTATCGCCGCGATCGTTAGAGTGAGAGCAATAATTCTAGCCCTAGACCTACTCTGCAACTCAAAAAATGCAACCTGTAGAATTTTTTAAACGTCGCCTATCGAGATTTTTAAAGGGTAAAAGTTTGACGCCATGCCACGAGCGGGCGCAATTTTTAAGCGTGACATGTTGGGTATCATTTTACTCGGCGTAACATTATCTTTCACAATATATAAAAAAATTGGGCAAAATGTATTGTTGTCTTATTTTTTAATTCAAAAAAGTGATTTTTATCCAAAAAAAGTGCGCTTGTAAGACCGCTGCGCAAATACGGTGTGACAAAAAGTATTGCAATGACTGCCATTTTATTCCCTAGGATGTCTGCTAAAAAAAATATATAATGTTTGGGGGTTCTGATTAATTTTCTAGCCAAAAAATTGTGATTTTCACATGAAGGAGAGAAGTGCCAGAATTAACCCGGTGGGCAAGTGGTTAAAGTACTCATGGCTATAAAGAATAGAGTCATTGCTCATTAAAAAAAAAAATAAAATAAAAAAAAAAGGGGGTCCCTCCAAATTAAATTACCAGGCCCTTCAGGTCTGGAATGGATATTAAGGGGAACCCCGCCGTAAAAAAACCCCCCAAAAAATGGCGTGGGGTCCCCCCAAATATCCATACCAGACCCTTCAGGTCTGGTGTGGATTTTTAAGGGGAACTCCACCCCAAATTGAAAAAAAAAATGGCGTGGAGTCCCCCTTAAAATCCACACCAGACCCTTATCCGAGCACGTTGACCTGGCCGGCCGCAGAAAAGAGGGGGGGGACAGAGTGCGGCCCCCCCCCCCCCCCCTCTCCTGAAACCGCACCCAGGCCACATGCCCTCAACATGGGGAGGATGTCCCATGTTGATGGGGACAAGGGTCTCATCCCCACAACCTTGCCCGGTGGTTGTGGGGGTATGCGGGCGGGAGGCTTATCAGAATCTGGAGACCCCTTTAACAAAAGGGGACCCCCAGATCCTGCCCCCCCCCCTATGTGAAATGGTAATGGGGTACACTGTACCTCTACCATTTCCCCCCAAAAAATGACAAAGTGTTAAAAATGACAGTAGCCGGTTTTTGACAAATCTTTTAATAAAATCTTCTTTTCTTCTTTCCTTCGGGTTTCTTCCGCTGCTTCTTTCTCGTCCACATCTTGCCCGACGTCTTCTTCTATCTTCTCCGTCCGTCCTTCAGCCTTCTGGTCACGCATCTTGCCCGTTGTCTTGTCCTGTCTTCTTCTCCGTCCTTCCGCCAGCCTCCTCGCATCTTGTGTCTTCTCCGGTCTTCTTCTCGGTCCGCCAGCTTCTCGTCCCCGGACCCAGCGTTTTTGATTTGAATTGGGGCCGCCGTGTTCCCGCTCCTGGGACCCGCCCCCCCTCTGACACCACAAGTAAACTCCTTAGAAGGTCATGTGCGTCAGAGGGGGGCGGGGTCACATGAGTGTGACACGGCGGGGGAATTCTTCTCCGGGCGGCGCGATTGAAATTGAATTCCCCCGCTGTGTGACGCTCTGTGACCCCGCCCCCCCTCTGACGCACATGACCTTTAAGGAGTTTACTTGTGGCGTCAGAGGGGGGCGGGTCCCAGGAGCGGGAACACGGCGGCCCAATTCAAATTCAAACGCTGGGTCCCACGGGGACGAGAGGCTGGCGGACCGAGAAAGAAGACCGGCGGAAGGACACAAGATGCGAGGAGGCTGGCGGAAGGACGAGAGAAGAAGGACAGGACAAGACAACGGGCAAGATGCGTGACCAGAAGGCTGAAGGACGGACGGAGAAGATAGAAGAAGACGGTTCGGGCAAGATGTGGGACGAGAAAGAAGCAGCGGAAGAAGAAACCCGAAGGAAAGAAGAAAAGAAGATTTTAATTAAAAAGATTTGTCAAAAAACCGGCTACTGTCTTTTTAACACTTTGTCATTTTTTTTGGGGTGAAATAGTAGAGGTACAGTGTACCCCATTACCATTTCACATAGGGGGGGGCCAGGATCTGGGGTCCCCTTTGTTAAAGGGGTCTTCCAGATTCTGATAAGCTCCCGCCCGCATACCCCCACAACCACCGGGCAAGGGTTGTGGGGATGAGACCCTTGTCCCCATCAACATGGGGACATCCTCCCCATGTTGAGGGCATGTGGCCTGGTGCGGTTCAGGAGAGGGGGGGGGGGCGCACTCTGTCCCCCCTCTTTTCTGCGGCCGGCCAGGTCAACGTGCTCGGATAAGGGTCTGGTGTGGATTTTTAGGGGACTCCACGCCATTTTTTTTTTTCAATTTGGGGTGGAGTTCCCCTTAAAATCCACACCAGACCTGAAGGGCCTGGAATGGATATTTGCCGGGAACCGCACGTCTTTTTTTTTTTGGGTTTTTACGGCGGGGTTCCCCCTTAATATCCATTCCAGACCTGAAGGGCCTGGTAATTTAATTTGGGGGAACCCCTACACCATTTTTTTGTTTGTTTTATGAATGAATCCCTTTAGAATTGTCACAGCCGCCAATTCATTATAGCCGCGTGTGAATTTTTAAATGACTTTTTTCCTTCTGAATGTCACTTTGTGCAGGGGGAGTTCTAAGTGCGGGAAAATGCGCTATTTCACATGCTGACATTACACCCCCCCTAGGTACGAAATTTAAAGGAATATTCACTTTTATTGTTTCACTTTAAGAATTATTAATTTCACTGCTCCCGAAAAAACGGCCGTTTTAAAAAATAAAAAAAGCATTGATACATGTTCCCTGGGACAGGACTGAGGTCCCCAAACACTTTTTAGGACAAAACTAGCAGATTAGCCTTTAAAATTAACACTTTTGATTTCTCCCATAGACTTCTATAGGGAGTTCGGCGTGGCTTTACATATTACTTTCAATGCGCCGGCTGCTACGCTGGTTCATGCACCCAATTAAGCCTCCACCCGGAGTACTAATTAACGCATGAACCAGCGCAGCGCACAGAGCATAGTAAATCAGGCCCAATGAGTAGAAATGCAATATATACAAAGCAGGTACAATAGTAAGATATCCCAATCCTTGATGCAGTAGACATAAATCGTTATACATATCGTTATATTCCATGTTATTGTACAATGTTGATCCCCGACGTGTTTCGACCGGTTTATCGGTCTCTTCAGGGGGACAATGATTCTAAAAAATATTGATTACATGTCAACATACATCACATTGAATCTGCCATAGTGATATATTTACCGCTAAAACAGGGAATCAAGGATATTTGAAGCCGCTGGATAGTCCGGAGGGGCTTATGGCTGCCCCCATCCCCCCAAAGGTGAAGAGCCCACCCAAGAGGGCTTGCAAGGAGCCTGAGTAGGGACACCCTCTAGGCAATGGAGGAGCTGGCGCCTGCAATGAACACCCACGATAGCCATAGTTAGTTAGGAAAAATTTGGATAGGTTAGTTCAGAGCATACCTGCCAGAGTGACAGTTAGACTATATGTATAGTAGTATACGGGCTAAAGGCAGGTACTAGTTGCCAATATATAAAATGAAAGTTTGGGCAACCTTGGGAGTCCAATAAAGTTAACTAACCAGTAGGGGATATATAGTAATTAGAGTGGGGCTATAGTAAATACTAAGGTGAGTGATGTGTGAATAAATTGTTGGTATAAGTAATTAGGAAGTACAATGAATGATTGCCAATTGGCAGTCCAATGGTGCATAGTGTAAAAGTATGAGAATACATTAATTAAAGGGAGAGTGAGAGTGTGGGGGAAATCGGGAAATACATAGTGTGCCCCAGGCAGTGACAAAGGGTGTAATAGTAGAATAGGTGATCCAAAATTTAGAAAGTAATAATGTGCATGGATGGTGGAATAATTACCTGGTGCAGTGAATGGTTTCTAGGTTCTGTATAGTAAGTTGGTGGGAACCTGACTGCAGTTATGCACGACAGGTGAGGACAAGGTGCCGAGAGGACATGGATGCAATGGCATCCAACCTGGCCTGTATGGAATCTGGTAATGATTCCCTATTGACCAGTCATTAAATATAGCCCTGTGGGTGTGGCGATCAGGATGACGCAGGCGCCTGCCTCCCCCCAATCCCCCCAAGAGATGTAGCGTCCCGGCCGCCATAATGGCAGACCACGTGTGGCTCCCTCGGCGTCCCGGAGGGCTGTGCAGCCCCGACAACTGTCGTCCTCTCCGCCGCAAAGCCGTGTGACATCATGACGCCGTGCGCAGGCGCCCAGAGATCACGCATGCGCACTATGTCAATGTGGTCCAGGGACGGTTGAAGGGATGCCGCCAGGCAGGGTGAAGCTCACATAGGTGTCCAAGGGTTTCCCCTCGGGCACCATGCGAGCAGGGAAGGGGGGACATGAAGGAAAACACATCCCCCATGCTGACTATGACCCTAAAAACCCATCCCTACAGTCAAGCACAGAGGTGGAAACATTTTGCTTTGGGGCTGTTTCTCTGCAAAAGATACAGGCTGACTTTCCTGCATTGAGGGGCCAATGGATGGAGTCATGTATTGTAAAACCTTGGATGAGACCCTTCTTCCCTCAGCTAGAACACTGAAGATGGGTCGTGGATGGGTCTTCCAGCATGACAATGACCTAAAACCTATCGCCAAGGCAACAAAGAAGTGGTTCAAGAAAAAGTATATTAAGGTCATTAAGGTGGTCTAGCCAGTTTCCAGACCTTAGTCCTATAGAAACTGTATGGGGGGGGGAGCTGAAACTTTGAGTTGCCAAGCGACAGCCGAGGAACCTTAAGGATTTAGAGAAGATCTGTAAAGAAGAGTGGACCAAAATCCCTCCTGAGATGTGTGCAAACCTGGTAACCAGCTACATGAAACCTCTTACCTCTGCGCTTGCCAACACGTGTTTCTCCACCAAGTACTAAGTCATGTTTTGCTTGGGGATCAAATACTTATTTTACTTTCTGGACTGCAACTCAATTTATAACATTTTTTGGTTGATATTCTGGGGTTGATTTACTAATGGCAAACAGTTGCTCCAGAGCTTAGTAAATGAGCAGAAGCTCTGCTGACTTTTTTTTGCACGTGATTGGGTATTCTTTGCAAAGTAAAGCTTTGCCTCATTTACTAAGCTTTGGAACAACTGCACTTTGCAAAGTGCACAGTCTAGTTGCCTTTAGTAAATCAACCCCATTGCACTTTCCTGCTCCTATTATCCCACTGCATGATGGGGGGGCCAACATTAAACTGTAGACTCTCATGATGTAAAACACTGGCAATGCTTCTGTGATCTAGGCTGCTTAGGCTTTAGGACAGTGGTTCTCAACTCCTTTCCTCAGGACCCATTAACAGGCCAGCTTTTAAGTATTACCTTGGGGAGATGCAGACTAGAATACTGCAATCACTGATCAGCAAATTATCCACTTCAGCCCTGGAATATTTGGCTGCTCAATGACCAGGCCATTTTTTTGCGATACGGCACTGCGTCGCTTTAACTGACAATTGCGCGACGCTGCACCCAAACAAAATTTACGTCCTTTTCAATCCACAAATAGAGCTTTCTTTTGGTGGTATTTGATCACCTCTGCGGTTTTTATTTTTTGCGATTTAAACAAAAAAAGAGTGACAATTTAAAATAAAACAGAATATCTTTTACTTTTTGCTATAGTAAATATCACAATTTAAGAAAATATATATATATTTTTTTTCCTCACTTTAGACTGATATGTACTCTTCTACATATTTTTTGTTAAAAAAAATTGGTTTGCGCAAAAGTTATAGCGTCTACAAACTATGGGAAAGATTTATGACATTTATTTGGCGTTTTTATTTATATTTATTTTTTACTAGTAATGGCAGTCGGACACTTTTGACATATTTTTGGGACTGTAATGGAACATCCCACACTCCGCTTGAGTGCTTCCATCATATAACCGCTTCCTATCAGTCTGGATATAGATATCAGATATTCCAGCTGCTCACAAGCACACAACGAGACGAGACTTGTTTGTCTGCTGAACATGGAGTGTTTATTAGAACCAAGAATATAACCTTATATACAGTTAAAGAGGAGGTAACCAGAACATAAATTAACATGAGCTAATTAACTAATCTTTTACCCAGACTAGGTGACTCATAGAAATGACCTTTCAGGGTAGACGTCACGTCTCCTCGCTCACCTGCTATACAATACACATTATCATAAGTGTAAACACAGGACATCTTCACACACTAGCAGGGTCAATTAGCACAGAGAACAGACAGATGGCTGGAGGTGATGGCATTAGCATCTCCTTACACTGTATGTCCCAACAGTATGAATCAGTCACTTGAATATGGCATAAACAGGGTCCCCAGGCATACAGCTCACAAAGAGCAACGTTCCCCCAAATTTCAGGGCCCATGATCGCAAGGCAAGAGGCTAGAATTCAGTCTCATCCAAAAGCCTCTGTGGGACTAACAAGGAGAGATGACAGATTGTGGTTTCTACTTCGTAGAAATACACGATCTGTCTTCTCTCCTCTGACAGCACGGGGATTTGTGTGTTTACACACACAAACCCCCTTGCTGCCGCTCGTGCATGCGATCGCGCGTGTCCAGCGATGATCCCGCCCACCGGCCGCACGCATCAGGTTCTCTGCTGTTCAACGAGCGCTCAGGCGCCCTCCGGTCGCTCTCCTGGTGAAGCCATATATCTACGGGATTTCGCCCAGGAGAGCCATTCTGCCACAGTAAATCTGCGTGAGCTGGTCGGGAACCATTTATATCACCTGTGATGTATTTCAGCTATCTTGTAAACCTGGTCTGTTAGTGGGTCCTATGGAGTTGAGAATATGGTGACCACATTTCCAAACTACCATTCAGGGACATCCTCCCTTCCCAAAAAGCAGCTTGTGCTGTAACGAATCACAGCACAGTGATTGGACACAAGAGGCGGGATTTATGATTTCTCCAATCACAAGCAGGGGGCAGGGATTGTGCTCCTCCAGGCATTACCAGCCAGGACAAGTACTGTCAGTGAGTAAAGCGGTGATGTGGCGGCCTTTTTTTGGGGGCATCAGATTGGCCCGGGGGGTGGTTGTGTCAGTTTTATTCCAGGACACTGTATTGTCCTGAAATGAATGTGCCCGGGACAGACTGGTCAAAATGCGGGACTGTCCCGGGCAATCCGGGGACACGTGGTCACCCTAGTTGAGAACTACTGCTTTAGGATATGAAAGGCCACACTTTCCGATCTGGCTTTGTAATGCTGACATGTGCCCTAGTGACCCATGTGAAGTGTAAGTTTTAGTAGGTCCACATTAAGGCTATTATCTTATTTTTTAAATTAAATTGGATACTTTTGGGCAGGGTGTAACAGTATTGTATAGTGAGGTGAGGGGCGCTATATCAAAATATTGGATGCGTGTCACAATGTGCGTTTGAGTAGTACACAGTGTAACTGTGTACCCAAATCTATGTGAAAAACCAAACAGATTATGGTCTAAACTCTATAAGTACAATAGTGCCAAATGCTGTGGAAAAAAAATAAAATATAAAAAAAAAAAAAATTAATAAATAAATAAATACATTTAAAAGAATGTCCAGCAAATAAATAGTTAAGTGCAAAATGGATCCAGTGTTGTATCAAGTCCAGGTGCAAAATGCAAATAATCCAATCCCAAATCGCAGGGAAAAGTGCAAATGCTAAAGTGCTTGTGAATCTTCAAAATAGCCAAAGTGCGAGAAAGAAGTGATCCGCCTTCACCTATAGGTCACCAGAATAATAATGGATGGCTCCTTACCACACGGTGTTGACCAGATTACTTAAAATATGGTCGATCAGGCTTGTTTTAAATGAGGATCAGCAGGGTCTCATTGGGTTCCAATGTCAGCGATTGCAGCAAATGGTGTACCAAGAAAGGAGAAGAGATACCACCATAGTGTAAAACTATTTAATATACAAAAGTTAAAATTACAATGCCAAATGGCCTCTTACTGTTGCTGGTGCCCGTTCCCGGCACTGAGGCTGTAGGTGGTGGGGATAGTAAGACAAGATAAGAGATGGCCGCGTCCTGGTCCACTAGCGTGCGTTCCACCGCTAGTTGTCCATCAACCAGTGAGACCGGAAGTGCGTGGCTATGCGTGTGCGCTCGGATACCGCCTCGACGTCACGTTTCAGTTAAACCGTCTTCAGGAAGCGTATCCAGCACACGCAACAGACATCTATTATATAGGTCTGTTTATCAGCCTGTGGGAGGGGCAATCGAATCGTGTGACAGCCTCTGTCCCAGTTACCAAAGCTCACATATTAAACACATTATGGCTGTGCAAACTGTCTCCAATCATAAATCAATACATACATTTATCTGCTCGCTGCTTAAAATACCTGAAATGTATCTTTGAATTCTTATTTGGACGTGTTGAATTTGTTTAAAACTCTGGCATTTTTAATATGCTATGCAATGGGTCCATAGTGTTCTGTGCGCCATCTAGAGGGGTTATGTGGTATTGTGCAAAATAGCACCAGTATTCTAAATCCATCTAGATGCAGTGCGTTTTGTGTTCTCCCAGTTATATTATTATTTAATATGTGTGCCATTTGCGTAGCCTGTAAATTAGTTAAAATAGTTTATAAAATAATAAAAAATAATAAAAATTATACAATCCTACTCGAGTAGTACAAGGAGTGTGTATGTAACTTTAGTTGTAAAACAATCAAAATTCTACACTCCAAGGCTCAGGTGGTGCAAGGAATGTGTGTTTTCCCTCTACCCTTTTGTTTTGTGTGAGCCCAATTCAAGATGGGTTGGCCGATGGGTGATGTGCAAACTGCCCAGCCCCTTGGAGTGGGGATCTCCCAAAGTCCTCTGGGTGTGTGTATGGAATGATGCACTAAACTGTTTGTTTGCTCACCCCATAGGTCTGCCGTTCACGCATCAGTTAAAAAACAATTAAGGTCGAGCTCTATATTGAGCCCTAGTGGTCGCATAGTCCTTAGACGATGTATCCATTGAGTCTCGTTCTGAGATACTGCTTTAGTAAGGTCAGTACCACGCCAATGTTTGGTAATCCTATCAATTCCATAGAATTTTAACAGACTCGGGTCCCTGTTGTGGTACAAGTCAAAATGCTTAGACACGCTGTGTTCTGGGTACCCGTTAATTATATTGGCCACGTGTTTGTTTATTCAGACTTTAAGTTCGCGGGTAGTCCGGCCCACGTATTGCAGAGTGCACGGACATTCTAGGACGTACGTTACAAATTTGGAATGGCATGTTATCAATGGTTTGATAGTGAATTCTTGTCCAGTTACACTGGACGTGAACTTACTGATCTTTTTTCCTTGCCTTTTTGTTTTCTTACAGGATCTGCAGCGGGTGCAGTAGTGGAAGCTGGATCCGTCCAGGAAAGTGTGTGGCTTTTCTGGAGGATCTGGGACATTGGTGGCTACCATATTTCTCAGGCCTGGTGCTTTCTTATAGATAAAGGTGGGATGTTTCGGCAGGATTTTGACCAAATCCATGTCTTCCATGTCTCTGATAAACAGACCTATATAATAGATGTCTGTTGCGTGTGCTGGATACGCTTCCTGAAGACGGTTTAACTGAAACGTGACGTCGAGGCGGTATCCGAGCGCACACGCATAGCCACGCACTTCCGGTCTCACTGGTTGATGGACAACTAGCGGTGGAACGCACGCTAGTGGACCAGGACGCGACCATCTCTTATCTTGTCTTACTATCCCCACCACCTACAGCCTCAGTGCCGGGAACGGGCACCAGCAACAGTAAGAGGCCATTTGGCATTGTAATTTTAACTTTTGTATATTAAATGGTTTTACACTATGGTGGTATCTCTTCTCCTTTCTTGGTTCACCATTTGCTGCAATCGCTGACATTGGAACCCAATGAGACCCTGCTGATCCTCATTTAAAACAAGCCTGATCGACCATATTTTAAGTAATCTGGTCAACACCGTGTGGTAAGGAGCCATCCATTATTATTCTGGTGACCTATAGGTGAAGGCGGATCACTTCTTTCTCGCACTTTGGCTATTTTGAAGATTCACAAGCACTTTAGCATTTGCACTTTTCCCTGCGATTTGGGATTGGATTATTTGCATTTTGCACCTGGACTTGATACAACACTGGATCCATTTTGCACTTAACTATTTATTTGCTGGACATTCTTTTAAATTTATTTATTTATTTATAAAAAAAAAAAATTTTTATATTTTATTTTTTTTCCACAGCATTTGGCACTATTGTACTTATAGAGTTTAGACCATAATCTGTTTGGTTTTTCACATAGATTTGGGTACACAGTTACACTGTGTACTACTCAAACGCACATTGTGACACGCATCCACTATTTTGATATAGCGCCCCTCACCTCACTATACAATATATGCAAGTCAGTCACCTGATTTTATTTGGGAGCAGCTTCACTCAGTTAGTCACTTGATTTATCAAGTATATAATTTAGTGTAATTCATTTGGCGCGAGATTTCTTTTTCCTGTATAGGGTGTAACAGTAATTGCATGAGAAAAATAAGAAAAAATAAGCATTCTTTTTCTTGAAGAGAGATTTCATTGACTCTCATGGGGACAATAAGTGTCCTAGGTTATATAGGTGGAATGCGTCCCTCCTTTGCTAACGAGAGGAAGCAATGTCACAATTAATCGTAGTCACCTCTTTCATTCAAAACAGGTTTGTATTTATTGAGATTGTGACCTCGCAGAATGTTACATCCTACTAATCCTGACACTGACACTGCCTGACTGATGAGAGTTGATACAGATGTCTGAGATCCCCCAAGGAAGCCTCCAATAACTTTTTCCCAGCTGTTCACAGAAAACAATTTAATTCTTGTGTTTATTTCTCTCTGCCGTTATCTGATATTGCTTGTCTTAAGAGTAAGAGATCTTTACAAATGATGTTTTGGATCCTGCCTACAACATGGGAGAACGCCTAGAACTGGCCTATTGCAGTTGGATTGAAGAGCGTTTGCATGTTTGCAGACCCTACCACAACCTTGGCCGATATTCTCTAGTCGAGCTTGCCTGGGGGTCGAGGGATATTCTTTGGTCAGGATAGTTTTTAATTCTGTGTAGAGATGTAGTATTTTTTTTTTTACTAAACTTCTTTTTGGATTTGTGTGAATTCTGTAGTCAGCAGTGGGTTTTTAGGTCAGCCTAGCTGTACTTCAATACGCAATGTCCCTCTAAGACCAGAGTGTGTGCATAGGCGTGCGCACAGGGTGGTTTTTGCTTTTTGACACTTTTTTTGGTGAATGGGTAGGGGTACAATGTACCCCATGCCCATTCACATATGGGGGGCAGGATCTGGGGGGCCCCCTTATTAAAGGGTGCTTCCAGATTCCGATAAGCCCTTCATCTGCAGACATTCACAACCAATGGCCAGGGTCGTGGGGATGAGGCCCATGTCCCCCTCAACATGGGGACAAGGTGCTTTTGGGGGGACCCCAAAGCACCCTCCCCAGATTGAGGGCAAGCGGGCCTGGTATGATTCAGGAGGAGAGGGCGCTTTCTCATCCCCATCCTTTTCCTGGCCTGCCAGGCTGCTTACTCCGATAAGAGTCTGGTATGGATTTTGGGGGGGACCCCACGCCCTTTTTTTTTTGCGTGGAGTTCCCCTTAAAATCCATACCAGACTCGAAGGGCCTAGTATGGATTTTGTGGGGGACCCCACGCTGCTTTAAAAAAAAAAATATTTGGGCGCAAAGTTCCCCTTAATATGCATACCAGACCCAAAGGGCCTAGTATGAACTGGGGGGGGGGGGACCCACGCCGTTTTTTCTTAATTTTTTTATCTATATTTCCGGGACCCGGCAATACACTACAGCCGCAAGAAATTTTAAATTACAGTTTTTTCTTTAGAAATTTTATATTGCTTTGGCACAGTAAAACACATGAGACAGATGCACCACTTTACAGGCAGACTAGGGGGACCCCCCACCCAGCACAATATTTATTAATTACTGCTTCAGAAAAAGCTGCCATTTTAAAAACTTTTCTTGCATCGATGCAGGTCCCCTGGGGCAGTACCTGGGCCCCTTTACACTTTGTGTCCCATAGACTTTAACGGTGTTTGTACAAATGTTTTGCCTGTTTGCGCTGTTCTGGTGCGAACCGAACCGAACCGAACTGGGGGGGGGGGCTGGTACAGCTCGTCCCTAGTGGGAACTAAATGCTAAATGTACACAGAATTTTAAAAAAGCAACTCAGAATTGAAACTTGAAGCATATGTGTATTTTTTTTTTTTTACTTTAGTTACCCTTTAAGAGTTTTGATAGCCTAGCTAACCTCTAGGCCTGAAGAACCCGCTGTGAATAGTGGGAGAACTATTAAGGAACATCCTGTTCCAGCTCTTCCCTTGTTTAAGCCCTACTAGGATGTCAGCCCAGTTGGTCTCTCAAGATTGAGAAATCACTTGATCCTCAGTCACCAGGGAGTTCTAATAGAGTCCAACAAGTACAGTTTGTAACAACCAGAGACTTGGAGCAATCTAGACCAGATTGTGGCCTAGCTGTGATCCAGAGTATTTTAGGGGATATCATGATCTGCACACGACCAAGTTTCTTGGCAAAAACCGTGTTTACTTTTTCGTCGAGGAAACTGTCGAGAAACTTGACGAGACAAAAAGAGAGCAAGTTCTCTATTTCCTCGACGGGAATGGAGAAACTTGCCTTGTCGAGTTCCTCGACAGCCTAACAAGGAACTCGACGAGGAAAACTATTGGGTAGATTCACGTAGGGGCGCCTAAAGTTAAGGTCGGCAAAGCCTAGCCTGTTTACACTAAGCCGCCTTAAGTAAGAGAGGAAAGTACATGATTCAGAAAGCACTTACCTCCTTACTTAGGGCGGCGTAGTGTAAACACGGCGGGCGTAAGGGCGCCTAATTCAAAAGGGTTGGGGGGGCGTGTTTGATGCTAATGAGGCTTGACCTCACGTTTTTTTACGTTTTTTCTTACAGCGCATGCGCCCGGCGACTACATTTCCCAGTGCGCATTTCGGCTAAGTACGCCGTATGGGCCTATTGATTTCGATGTGGACGTAAACTACGTAAATCCTGATTCGCGGACGACTTACGCAAACAACGTTAACATTTCGAAATTTGCGGCGGGAACGGCGGCCATACTTAACATTGTCTAGGCCACTAGAGCATAGCTCTAACTTTAGGCGGCCTATCCCTTACGGAAACAACGTAAATCGACGGCGTAGGCCTGGTGTATGTTTGTGTTCGTTCGTGAATTGGCGTATCCCCTCATTTACATAATCTACGCCGGCCGCAATGGAAGCGCCAACTAGCGGTCAGCCAAAACATTGCAATCTAAGATAGGACGGCGCAAGCCGTCCTATCTTAGATATGTTTAAGTGTATCTCTGTTTGAGAATACACTTAAACATAGGTCGGCTTAGATTCAGAGTTAGGTCGGCTTATCTGTAGATAAGCCGGCCTAACTCTTTGTGAATCTACCTATATGTGTTTCGCCCGTCAAGTTCCTCGGTCGTGTACGAGGCTTGACTCGCCTTCCCATATTGCTCTATGCAGTAAACCATTTTCTATTTAAAATACAATAAAGTGACTGGCAAGCAAATCCAAAGAAACAAACCAAACCAGAGATGAGTGTGTCTGAGACTTTACTGTAAGTAACAGACTTAGAGCATTCATTGATGTAGCTGTTTGATAGATGAAGATCAATATATATGCGGAACAATTGAAGTTCACTACAAAGAGGATGCTGTTTACCTTGAGACACCTGAAATTCTCAGTGCTCCCTCTACCTGTTCTATAGTAAAAGACGTGCAGGTTTCGCCTAATACAAATATATTTGTTTGTTAAAAGCTGTTCAGTTGTAAGATTCATGTGGGATAGACATGCATGGGCAACTGCTGTTCAATGCCTTAAAGGGGTTGTAAAAACTTCTGGCAGTCACCAGCCCCCCAGCCCCCCCCCCCCTGTTTTACTTACCTGAGCCCTGGAATGTCCCACGGCGAGGAAGTGCCATCTCTATGCTGGGGTCCTCGGCTCTTGATTGTGTAGCGCCTGGTTACTTTGAAGTACCGGTGCTATTTAAATTTAGAGGGAGATCAGAGTGTAGTTAAGCTCTGATCCAAATTGTTATGTTAAAAACAGGGTCTCTGTCTCAGCTTGCCTGTGCTGTGGGCTCATTCTGTTGTACTGGGGTGTTCTTCCCACCCCAGTGCAGTAGGTGGCAGCAGTGGAGTCAAGGTTTGGGTGCTTTTCCCCAGCAGCCAATCAGGAGGGTTGAGCCTCGCTGTGCATGCTGGGGGAGGGTATTTCTGGGGCAGATGCCATTGGTTCTGGGTCTTCTTCGTCCAGTGTGGCACCCAGCCGGGGGGTGCGTGCTACGCGGTGTTCCTGGTTCCGGGACCATGTTGAGGATCCCAAGCGGTATTGCTGTTCGGTGGGGAGTCCGTCTGAGGAGCGCCATTGAGAGGCTGGCAATCCAAAAGGGCTTTGACAAACCACCGGGGATCAAGGTAGCTGGACACTGAAGGATTGATCACCTGTCAGTCAGTACCTGGGCGACATTAAGAAGGAGATCCAGGCGTAATTCACTTAAGGAGGGTTGCCTCCGTAACTGCAATCAGAGAGGGCCTGTGGCAGAGGTGTCTCCCTGACGTTCATTCAGGAGGGTCTGTGGCAGAGACTTTATCCTACAAAGGTTTGAGTGATACTCCGGCTGCCAGGTCAGTAAGAGAGGCATGTCCGGGTACACGAAACCCACTCAGACAGGAGTGGTACGGAAAGTGTTATATATGGGGGCAGGACTGTTCCAAATGCTACGCCTGAATCTGCTGTTCTTCTTCCTGCAAACTCTATCCCTTTCATCACCAGTTCATTGGTTTTACCCGGCTGGGTAATAAAGAGCACAGCAAAGACACTTGTTGCGGACATTCCTTTACTACTGCTATATGCACCATTCACCCCTAGGAATTCGGAAGAGCCACGAGGTAAATGTGCCACCCAAAACAACCAGAAGCTCCTCCGAGGGTAGTGCTACAATTGAATAGATTGATAGCAGCACAGCCATTGGCTCCCGTTGCTGTCAATCAAATCCAACGACGCGGGCGCCAGCGGGGCGGGGCCGAGTCCTGCATTTGGTGGCTTTGGACGCCAAATGCTGGACATGGGAGCACACCTGCAAGGTAACCCCCGGGAGAGCTCTTCTCTTAGGGGGTTATCTGATGAGGGGAGGAGCCGCGATAGCCCCAAGGCACCCCAGAAGACGGTGTTCGGAGGCCACTCTGTGCAAAACTAACTGCACAGTGGAGGTAAGTATTACATGTTTGTTATTTAAAAAAAGAAAATTGAACCTTTAGTATCACTTTAACTCTTTTGCTGCCACCACCATAGCTATTATGAGGGAATGTAAATTAACGCTACGCTAAAAGCTATGTAGTGGTCACTTATAAATGATCAGAAACGTGCTGCCCAGACTTATCTGTCTCTACTCGGTGCCTAGGGACCGTCAGGGTGGGTGTCAGGAGGGAGAGTTGCAGGATTCACTGATTTCCCCAGGGAAGTATGAACCTGGAAACACTCAACTTTGAG
The DNA here is from genome assembly GCF_905171775.1 of Rana temporaria. Taxonomy (NCBI): domain Eukaryota; kingdom Metazoa; phylum Chordata; class Amphibia; order Anura; family Ranidae; genus Rana; species Rana temporaria. The sequence goes on from NC_053492.1 coordinate 27,400,494, forward strand.
CACTTCTGGGTTCAGATGGTTGAAGAAGAGGCTAATTGAGCACTGCCTTTTACCTGCACTGTGCAAGCCTTTTTACCCCCTTTGTGTTAGCAGTAATGTTAAAGAGGAGTTCCACCCTAAAAATGGACCTCCGCTTAACCCACTCCTCGCCCCCTTACATGCCACATTTGGCATGTAATTTTTTGGGGGGGGTAGTGGGGGCTTCAGGAGAAGGGGACTTCTGTCCCACTTCCTCCTTCCGCCGAGGGGCTGGAAAGGCGATTAGCTTAATCGCCTTTTCACAGCCCCTCCCTGTAAGCGAGCGCCTGTCCAATCGGACGGCGCCGCGCCGCTCGCGCATGCGCACCGCCGTTCGCGCATGCGCAGTGGGTGCCCGGCCGTGAAGCCGAAAGCTGTCACTGCCGGGTGCCCACAGTAAGAATGAAGACGCCGGCCGGCGAGGGGGGCGAGAAAAGGAGCCCCGGCCAGCGCGTCGCTGGAGCCGTGGAGCAGGTAAGTGTCAGTTTATTAAAAGTCAGCAGCTACACTTTTTGTAGCTGCTGACTTTTAATAAACTCAAAACATGGCTGGAAAACCCCTTTAAGTAAAGAATAATAAAAAAAATAATAATGTTTATTATATTAAAAACAAAAACAAAACAAAAGAAAGTCCCACTGAACCTATATCTAAAAGACAAACAAGTGTGTAGGGTGTGCGTACAGTGCCGAGACAAGCTCATCCGGTGCCCAGGGTGAAAACAAACTGCGCCCCCTCCCCATTTCATATGGAGGTGAGTGTGCATAATGCACTGTAACATTTTTCAAAATCTTGCTTTATATTTTTTCACAAAGCACACTGACAGGGAAGAAGGAGTAAAATATGAATGCAATAATAACCCCCAGCATTGATGTCAGTTTCCACAATTATAACCCCCAGCATTGGTGCCAATTTCTGCAATAATAATTCCCAGCATTAGTGCAAGCTTCCACAATTAGACCCCTTTCACACTGAGCCTCCCATAGTGTCAGCGGTAAAACGCTGCTATTTTTACCGCCGACGCTATGGGCAGATTTGCGGCGCATTTTGGCCACTAGCGGGGCGCATTTAACCCACGCTATCGGCTGAGAAAGGGTTAAAAACGCCCGCAATGCGCTGCTGAAGCAGCACATTGCGGGCGGTATAGCCGCGCTGTCCCATTGATTTCAATGGGCAGCAGGGGGGAGGAGCGGTATACACACCGCTCCTTTACCGCTCCAAAGATACGGCTAGCAGGACTTGTTTTACCGTCCTGCTAGCGCAACGCTCCAATGTAAAAGCCCTCGGGCTTTCACACTGGAGACAATGGAGCTTCTTAAGGGCGGATTGCAGGTGCTATTTTTAATGCTATAGTGCCTGCAATACGCCCTCAGTGTGAAAGGGGTCTAACAGCCCCCTAGCATCGGTTCCAATCCCTGTAATAATAGCCCCCCTAGCAATGGTTTCAGACTTTGTAATAATAGCCCCCTAGCATTGGTTCCAGTCTCTGCAATAATAGCCCCAGCATTGGTGCCAGGTTCTGCAACAATAACCCTCAGCATTAGTGCCAGGGGCCACAATAGTAACCCGGGAACAATGACCTCTCCCATAGACTCCAATGGTGCAGCGGTTTTCGTGGTCCTTCCTCTCCCCTACAGCCACTGCTGGCTGACACAGGGGAGCTGGATCACATAACTGGACCGGGTGGAAAATAGGTAAGTACTGTATATGCACAAGTTAGATAGTATAGGTGTTAGGAGTGGGGAGGAAGGAATTTTAAAACTAGTTAGATTTTAGCTGGAATTTTACTTTAACCCCCTAGGCACCGACGGTACATAAATATGCAGCCTCTTGGCGGGTGAGCCTTGCCACTGAGAGGCTGCATATTTGCATACCAATTTTCAGTGAATATTGAAATTTTTGTTTGGTAATCCAGTTGAGCCCTGTAATGGCACCCCAAATGGGACAGGGGTTAAAGCCATTTAGGATATTCCATTCCCGAACACAAGGCAGCTACCGACACGCCACAATCCGGCGAACAAGACCCATAAGAATTCCCCCATTAACGAGACACACAGCTCTGTTTGAGGTTCAACAGGAATAGACCCTTTATTGAGAAATTCAGCTCTTATATACACTTCAGGATACTGCAGTAACCAAATGAACAATGACCCAACTCCACCCACAACATCACACAATGGTTACCTAACGAGCCCCAATACACATCCTCCTCAATACATCTTTTAACAGACATCCTGACTCCGACTCCTGACCTAATTTACATGAGCCAATTAACTACAGCTGATGACTCATACACCTGACCTTTAGGCTGTCTGTTAACTTACAATACACACATTATCATCAATAGACCTTTACACAATACAGGGTCAATTAGCACAAGCCATAATGAAAGGTCCTCATAAGCCATCCTAGATTCATTTACATCACACCAGACAGACAGGTGGGCTGGAGTTGATGACTTTAACACCTAACAGTATGTGTCCCCACATTATGAATGAGTCTCTCTTTCAATTAACCTGTTGAGTTCAGAATCAACAAACAGCAACCAGTTCTCCACAGATATCCTGGAATACATTGTGGACAATAACCACACAACAGTCCCATCTCAGGTAGTCCAAGATATATTCTGAATGTCCATTATTATTTAACAGCAGAATTCCACTTTATTTTATAGTATAAAAGAAGGATGACCTGTGTATTTTGGAATGTTACAAAGTGTTCCTTTACATAAAGGAACATTTAATATCTGGTACACGTTTCTATCTATAAACTGTTTTACATAAAGAATGTTCCACTGCAAACATGGTTGAGACATTAGATCTTCGTGCTCTCCTCATTTCTTGGCATCGAATTGTATCATGGCTCCGCATACACAGAACGCACAGATTACCTCCATGTTTACTTCCTGACAAGCACATCAGGGAACGCTGGCAGATGGCACAAGTGAATAATTTCTACGGCCAACTGGAGTTCCAAACACTTCCCAGTCAGAAACATGAGATAAAAACAGCAGGAACAGATTCAGCTCTCTGAAAGTGAATGCGAACCATAAAGACAAGGAAGAATAAAAACTTTCCAGGTAGAATACCTTTAAAGGACCTCCCAACCATCCCTGATTCGCCGAGGCCATCCCGGCGAATCAGGGCTGAGTCCTGGAACACCTGCGGCGTATGTTGGTTTCTTGGTTCCCGCACGTGATGATCTACACTTTGCATGGCAGCCGGCATTTCTCCCTGGCTGCCTCTGACACCCGGTACAGAGCAGAGTGCATTGAACTGCCGCACCTCCTCCCATGTTTTCATGTACACAGAGGAGCCGCCGAGGAGCAGCACACCACTCTGCCAGAAGGGGGCTGATATGAGGTCTGTGATGATTTCTATGTACACATGGGATTGGAGATGGATAGAGTTGGGATGGGATTGGGGGTGGATGAAGCCAGGATGGGATCAGGGGGAAAGGATGGAGACAGGATTGGATTGAGGTGGTGGATGGAGCAGGGATGGGATCTGGGGGAATGGATAGAGATGGGATTGGATCAAGGTGGTGGATGGGATCAGGATCGGAATGGATGGAGCCAGAATGTGATCAGGAGGAATGGATGGAGCCAGGATGTGATTGGGGGAATGGATGGAGCTGGGATGGGATTGGGGAATGGATGGAGCCAGGATGGGACCGGGGAAATAGAAGGAGCTGAGATGGGATTGGGGGAATGGATGGAGCCTGAATGGGATCGGGAGAGTTGTATTAAATCCCAATAAAAATCAAGAAAATAAACATATATACAGCCCAATTTTCCACAAAATGTAAGTATTATCTGTCCCCCTCCGAAAAAAACAATGTATAATACGTTGAGGTAACCTAAAAACGCCAAACAGTATAATATACAGAACTGAGACATCGCCAAAATGAAAACTAAAAATTCCCCGGGACGCAAAGGGATTTGGAGATAAAAGGACTCATGTGGTTAAGAAACCGAATGAGATTTAAGTATGAAAGTCAGAGAAATGCCTCTGGCATCTACAATCATGGTCTCCAGTGTGTGTGGCCTTATGGATTAATCTTGATGTAAATCTATTAGGTTGGGATGTTTTATCCTACTCATGTGTAGCGCTACTTCTAAAGGAGCCCCTGAATTGTTTTCTCTGCACACCTGAAGATGACACACCTCAATCACCCAGAACTTACCAACACACCTTAAAGTATTTTAAATAATTTATCAGGCCGAGCATAGCCTAAAAAAACAAAAGGATTAGCAAGTGCACTTAAACAATCAATAGGACAATACTGTTACCCTGAGAGATATGGTTAAACACCTGCAGTATTCAAACTAGCAGTTCCCAAACAAAGATGAGTTAAGGTAGCCCCATTGGGGAAGATTTATTTTCTGACACCAAAAAACAAGAAAAGTCAGTGGCCAAGAGGCCTCTCACCCCAGTAAGCACTCTCCAAACTCCAGGTAGTTCTACATAGGTGTGTGAAAGGGTCCTCCTTCACAAGCTAGCAGCAAACAGTAGTAGAAAGTAATCCTCTCCTGATGGTCAGGGGTCAGCTGATGGACAGAGTGGTCTCCTTAAAGATGGCTGCTGTACTTCTGCATTAATGAATATTCAGTTTAACCCCATCCACACTGAAGAAGGATAATACAGTGTTGTAACGGAACGTCCCACACTCCGCTTGAGTGCTTTCGTCATATACCGCTTCCTATCAGTCTGGATATAGATATCGGATATTCCAGCTGCTCTTAACACACAACGAGACGAGACTTGTTTGTGTGCTAAACATGGAGTGTTTAATAGAACCAAGAATACAACCTTATATACAGTTTAAAGAGGAGGTAACCAGAACATAAATTAACATGAGCTAATTAACTAATCATTTACCCAGATGAGGTGACTCCGAGATATGACCTTTCAGAGTAGACATCCCGTCTCCGCTCACCTGCTATACAATACACATTATCATAAGTGTAAACACAGGACATCTTCACACAATAGCAGGGCCAATTAGCACAGAGAACAGACAGATGGCTGGAGGTGATGGCATTAGGATCTAACAGTATGAATGAGTCACTCTTACAATTAACCCGTTGAGTTCAGAATCAACAAACAGTAAATAGTTCTTTATAGATATCCTGGAATATATTGTAGATAATAATTACAGAATAATCCCATCTCAGGTAGTCCAATATATCATTTCTCAGTCATCCTATGCCCCTAGTGGACATAGGATGATTTTAGACATAAGAGAGTCAATGTCTGTCACAAGAGGCAACAATGGAAGAAGTTCCACAGCAGTTATCAGCTATAGTCCAAGTTACCTACTCCCCCCACCATAGACTCTTGGTCCTCCAAATGTGTATCGGGGGTAAAGCAAGGGGCTTTCTACTATGGTGCTGCTATGGGTAACAGTATTGTCAGAGGACAAATGCTCGGGATCATCTCTTCTGAACTTTTGCCCTGTGAGTAATATGTATGTATTTATGGGGGTTGTACCATTCTCTTGAACTGCTCTTCTCTGGGTTCATACTCTGGAAACTCCAACATGGAGGATTTCCTGTCCTGCTCATGGGACATTGGAGTAGATAATGAAGAAGATGCTTAAGACGGTTCTGTTATCTATTCAAGGAATTCTGCAGAGGTTCTTTCTTCCTTCAATTCCTCCTACATTTGAATCTCCATAAACTCCAGGGGCTTCAGGCCTAAACACATTGGAACTACTCCCCGCATCTGAAGTGGATGGAGTGGCAGCCTGGGAATGTTTGACCATTCTTCCAGAAGTGCATTTGTGAGGTCAGACACTAATGTGGACGAGAAGGCCTGGCTCGCAATCTTCGCTCAAATTCATCCCAAAGGTGTTCTATTGGGTTGAGGTCAGGACGCTGTACAGGCCAGTCAAGTTCCTCCACCCCAAACTCGCTCATCCACACTATATTGCCAAATGTTACATAGTTACATAGTAGGTGAGGTTGAAAAAAGACACAAGCCCAACCTATGTGTGTGATTGTATGTCAGTATTACATTGTATATCCCTGTATGTTGTGGTCGTTCAGGTGCTTATCTAATCGTTTTTTGAAACTATCGATGCTTCCCGCTGAGACCACCGCCTGTGGAAGGGAATTCCACATCCTTGCCGCTCTTACAGTAAGGAACCCTCTACGTTGGGTTACGTTGGGTACGTAACGTTGGGTACGTAAGGTTAAACCTCTTTTATTCAAATTTTAATGAGTGACCACGTGTCTTGTTAAGCTCCCTTCCGCAAAAAAGTTTTATCCCTTTTGTGGGGTCACAGTATGGTATTTGTAAATGGAAATCATATCCCCTGTCAAGCGTCTCTTCTCCAGAGAGAATAAGTACAGTGCTCGCAACCTTTCCTCATAACTATTATCCTCCAGACCCCTTATTAGCTTTGTTGCCCTTCTTTGCATTCTCTCCATCTCTCCATTTCCAGCACATCCTTCCTGAAGACTGGTGCCCATTTTGGACAGCATACTCCAGGTGCGGCCGGACCAGAGTATTGTAGAGCGGAAGAATTATCGTTTTATCTCTGGAGTTGAACCTTTTAAATGCATGCCAATATTCTGTTTGCTTTGTTAGCAGCAGCTTGGAATTGCTGAGCCTATAATCTACTAGGACCTCCAGGTCCTTTTCCATCCTAGATTCCCCCGGAGGTTCTCACCCCCAGTGTATAGATTGCATTCATATTTTTGCCACCCAAATGCATTATTTTAAATGTTTATACATTAACCACCTCAGGACCTTGCCTGTTTTTCAGACTTGGTGTTTACAAGATTAACATTTTTTTTTTTGCTAGAAAATTACTTCGAACCCCCCAAACATTATATATTTTTTTTCTATAACACCCTAGAGAATAAAATGGCGGTCATTGCAATACTTTTTGTCACACCGTATCTGCGCAGCGGTCTTACAAGCGCACTTTTTTTTATTAAAAAATAAGACAACAGTAAAGTTAGCCCAAATTTTTTTTATATTGTGAAAGATAATCTTGTGGAATGGCGTCAAACCTTTACCCTTAAAAATCTCCATAGGCGACGTTTAAAAAATTCTATAGGTTGCATCCTTCGAGTTACAGAGGAGGTCTAGGGCTAGAATTATTGCTCTCGCTCTAACGATTGCAGCGATACCTCACTTGTGCGGTTTGAACACCGTTTTCATATGCAGGCGCTACTCACGTATGCGCTCGCTTCTGCACGAGAGCTCATCGGGACAGGACGCTTTAAAAAAACTTTTTTTTGTTTTCTTATTTATTTTAATTTATTTTATTAATTTTTACACTTTAAAAAAAAAATGGGTCACTTTTATTCCTATTACAAGGAATGTAACCATCCCTTGTAATAGAAAAAAGCATGACAGGTCCTCTTAAATATGAGATCTGGGGTCAAAAAGACCTCACATCTCATATTTACACTAAAATGCAATAAAAAAATATATAATTTGTCATTTGAAAAAATTACAACAGGAAAATATGCCTTTAACCAATTAAGACCCGGACCATAATGCAGGTTAAGGACCTTGCCCCTTTTTTGCGATTCCGCACTGCGCCGCTTTAACTGACAATTGCGCGGTCGTGCGACGTGGCTTCCATTTTTTTACCACAAATAGAGCTTTCTTTTGGTGGTATTTGATCACCTCTGCGGTTTTTATTTTTTGTGCTATAAACAAAAATAGAGCGACAATTTTGAAAAAAATGCAATATTTTTTACTTTTTGCTATAATAAATATCCCCAAAAAATATATAAAAACACATATTTTTTCCTTGGTTTAGGCCGTTACGTATTCTTCTACTTATTTTTGGTTAAAAAAAATTGCAATAAGCGTTTATTGATTGGTTTGCGCAAAAGTAATAGCGTTTACAAAATAGGGGATATTTTTATGGCATTTTTATTATTTATTTTTTACTAGTAATGGCGGCGATCAGCGATTTTTTTTTCGTGACTGCAACATTATGGCGGACACATCGGACACTTTTGACACTTTTGAGACGCGGACGCGGAGCTTAGGACCGCGTCGCGACCCCACGGCTGGGCTTAAAGAGACACGTACAGGTACGTGATTGTGCCCAGCCGTGCCATTCTGCCGACGTATATCGGTGTGAAGGGGTCCTTAAGTGGTTAAGTTAGTGCAATGTGTTTCCAAGTGCACCCCATGTCATCTAGTTACTCCAAGTGCATTTTGTGCCGCCTGTGTAGTCTAATGACCTCAAGTACACCCTATGTGCCTTGTGTTTCCACGCAGGGGTGTAGATAAGGGGGGGGTCAGGGGTGTTCGAACCCCCCCCCCCCAGAACATCCTGGCAAAATGCCCAGACAGTGGGCCAAATCCACAAAGACCCGACGTAACGGCAAAATTCTAATTTAAGTTACACTGCCTTAAAATTTCTACCTAAGTGCCCGATCCACAAAGCACTTACCTAGAAATTTCTGGCCGTGTAACTTAAATTCCGCCGGCGCAAGGCGTTCCTCATTTCATGGGGGCGATTCCCATTTAAATGAGGCGCGCTCCCGCGCCGGCCGTACTGCGCATGCTTGTGACATCATTTTCCCGACGTGCATAGCGCGAAATTACGTTACGCCGGGCTTTGTGGATTGCGACGGGTCAATAAAGTTGCGTCGGAAAAAAAAAAGATACGGCGCGAAAAAAAAATTCAAATTCGAAAAAAAAACGCGTCGCTAGACAGAAGGGTCTGCTTTTACATGGTGTACTAACTTTACACCATGTAAAAGCAGCCCTAATTTTGCGTATGCAACTTAATACTTACAGAGAAAAAACGAAGGAGAAAAGCTTCGTGGATCTCCGTAAGTGCTAATTTGCATACCCGAGGCGGCATTTCGTCACGAAATGCCCCCAGAGGCGGATGCGGTACTGCATCCTAAGATCCGGCAGTGTAATTCAATTACACATGCCGGATCTTCTCCCTAACTATGGAAAACTGATTCTGTGGATCAGTTCCATAGTTAGGACCAGGGATACGACGGAGTAACAGCAGTTACTCCGTCGTATCTCTTTTGAGGATCTGGCCCAGTGTCCCTACTGTTTAGCCTCAGCATCAGCACAGTAGAAGCAATCAGAGTTTCGGAGTGCATCAGCCAGCCCCCCCCTTCTATTGTGCCCAATCCCCTCAGTTTAATAAGGGCTCCCCCTGAAAAGCATGAAATGATGCAAGGTCTCATTGCAAAGCCTCATGGCCCCCACCATGCTGTCACATGTTTTTACCGTACGTCCCCCAACATAAAAGTATAAATGATGCCTTTGAGTTTGAAAGACCATCTAGTGACCCCAAGTGCACCCTATATGCCTGTTATCGCCAAGTCCACCCCAATGCTGGCGGTTTTATCTAGTGACTGCAAGTGTACCCTGTCCCCATGTGTCCCTTAGTGTGCCCTGTGTCATCTAGTGAGTCCAAGTGCACCCCTGTGTATCCAATTTGATCTCATGTGCCTCTGTGACATGTGTCTCCATGTAGCCTCCTATATGCTCCTGCATCAGTGAAACAGTCTTTCTCTCAATGGATAAAGACAACCGTCTGTGACACATATAGTGAATCTTTATCACATCTTCAGAATGTCTCATGATGGCAGAGGTGGAGGTTAGAAGACTGCACATAACAATAAAAAAGGGGTCCTCTACAGATTTCTACAAATCATATTACAAAGTGACACTATTATTTAGCGTGTAACGAGCTGCAATTTCCATTTAAAGCCAAATCCGATGATCTCATAAAGGGCTGTGATCACTAGAACTGTCACATCTGTAAATAGTGGATGGATTGGAATAAAATAAAACAATACGCAGTAAAAAGAAAAAAAACATTTCCAAACATAACTCCAACATCTGTTGTGAGGACAATGTCAGAAATAATCTAATTGTCCATTGACCCAACTCAATTTCCTGAAATCTGAGTTTTATTGAGCTTCAGATTAATATAACTCAGTGATGGTGGTTCCAGAGGGTCAATTACGTCACTTGCCACTGATCCTCTCCTCACGTCATGTCAATCACTCCGAGTCTCCACATAGCTAAGCACAGATGTGCATGCGGATTAAAGTGCTAGTTTCCATATATATATATATATATATATATATATATATATATATATATACGTGTAGCACTACCCCCGGAGGAGCTGCTGGATTTTTGGGTGGCATATTACATCATGGCTCTTCCGAATTCCTAGGGGGTGAATGATACGTATTGCATATAGTAGAAGTAAAGGAATGTCCAGACAGGTGCTCTTTGCTGTGCTCTTTATTACCCAGCCGGGTAAAAACAATAAACTTGTGGTGAGGAAAGTAAAGTTGAAGAAGAATGGAGAATAGCAGATTCAGGCGTGAGGATAGGAAACAGTCCTGCTCCCAAGCGTAACACTTCTTTGCGTGAGTGGGTTTAGCGTACCCGAACAGGCCTCTCTCACTGACCTGGCAGCCGGAGTATCACTCGGACAATTGTAGGATAGTCTCTGCCACAGACCCTCCTTGGTAAACTTGAACTTGAGGAAAAAGTCTCTGCCACAGACCTCCCTCAGTGAGCCTCAGAAAGACACCTCTGCCACAGGCCCTCTCTGGATTGAATTATTGGAGATATCCCTCCTTAGATGAGTTACGCCTGGATCTCCTTCAACTTGTCACTCAGGTACCGACTGACAGGTGATCAATCCCCAGTGTCCGGCTACCTTGATCCCCGGTGGTTTGTCCTGGCCCTTTTGGACCGCCAGCCTCTCAATGGTGCTCCTCAGACTGACTCCCCACCGAACAGCAGTACAGCTTGGGATCTTTGGGAGTGGGAATCCAGTCACTCACCGGGTCCCCGTCGCTGTTCAGATGGTCCGGGCCAGCATGGTCCCGGAACTAGACATGTGCAATTAGTTTAGTTTCTAATTCGTTTTTTAACGAAAATTCGGAAATTCGTGAATTCCGAATTTTCGTATTAACAAATTTTTTATTTCCGAATTTTCGGACTTCCAAAAATTTCGAATTTCCGAATTTTCGGATTTCCGAAAATTCGAATTTTCTGAATGTTTTTATTTCCGAAATTCCGAATGTTTAATTTCCGAATTTTCGTATTTCCGATTTTTTAATTTTCGAATTTTCATATTTCCGAACTTCGGATTTTCGGAAATTCGGAAATACGAACAATTTTCGTTTTTACAATTTTCGAAATTCCAAATTTTCGTATTTCCGAATTTCGAAAATTCGGATTTTTCGGAAATTCGGAAATACGAAAATGTTTCGTTTTTTTTTTTATTTTCGAAATTCCGAATTTTGGAAATTTCGAATTTTTCATTTTTTATTTTCGAATTTTTCAATTTTGGAAATTTCGAATTTTTTATTTTTGGAAATTTCGAATTTTTTATTTTTTGAATTTTCTAATTTTCTAATTTCGAATATTCGAATTTTCAAATTTCGAATATTCGAATTTTTTCAAATTGTTCAATTTCGAATTTTTCAATTTTGAATTTTTCATTTTCGAAATTTCGAAAAATAAAATAATCGAAAATTCGAAAATTCGAAAATTTTCCAAATTCCAAATTTTGAAAATCGAAAATGAAAAATGAGAATATTCGAAATTTGAAAATTCGAATATTCGAAAATTGAAAAATTTGAAAAACAAAAAATGAGAATATTCGAAATTAGAAAATTAGAAAATTCAAAAAATAAAAAATTCGAAATTTCCAAAATTGAAAAATTCGAAAATAAAAAATGAAAAATTCGAAATTTCGAAAATTCGGAATTTCGAAAATTAAAAAAAAAAACGAAACATTTTCGTATTTCCGAATTTCCGAAAATCCGAAAATCCGAAGTTCGGAAATATGAAAATTCGAAAATTAAAAAATCGGAAATACGAAAATTCGGAAATTAAACATTCGGAATTTGTGGAATTTTTTTTTTTTTTTTTTAGAAAATTTAGAAATTCCGAAATCCCGAATTTTAGAATTACATTTTTTTCATACTTGCGAATTTTTTCATTTCCGAATTTTCCGAAATTTTGCGAATTTTTAGAATTTCCGAATTTCCGAAAATTAGTTTTTCGGAAATTTCGTTTTTTCTGTTTTATTCGTTTTTTCGGAAATCCGAAAATTCGGAATGCCAAATTTTCGAATTTCCCGAAATTACGAATTTCCGAAAAAAGCAAAAAAAAACGAATAAAACGGAAAAAAATAATTTTTCGATTTTCCCGAATTTCCGAAAAAAATAAAAAAACGAATGAAACAAAAACGATTTTTTTTTAATTTCCCGAATTCCCGAAAAAATAAAAAAAAATGAAAATAACATAAACGAAAAAAAACGAAATTTTTGGCAGTGAACATGTCTACCCGGAACCAGGAACACCGCGTGGCCAGGTAGGCCATATCGCCGGGGCGTTGTGATGTGATAAACCTAAAGGTGGGTGCCACACTGGACGAAGAAGACCCAGAACCAATGGCGTCTGCCTCATAAAAACCCCTCCCCAGCATGCACATCGAGGGCAAACCCTCCTGATTGGCTGCTGGGAAAGAGCACCCAAACCTTGACTCCACTGCTGCCACCTGCAGCACCGGGGTTGGAAGAACAATCAAGTAAAACAGAATGGGCCCACAGCACAACCCTGTTTTGCACTTAACAATCTGGATCAGAGTTTAACTACACTCTGATCTACCCTTAAATGTAACTAGCACCAGTACCATAAAGTAAACAGGCGCTACACACAGTATCTCACAAAAGTGAGTACACCCCTCACATTTTTGTAAATATTGTATTATATCTTTTCTGAATTAAGAGGAAACTGTGATGGGGGCACCCAATTAAAGGATCTATGTGATGGGGACACCTGATGTAAGGGTGCACTGTGATCAAGAGTCCCAATGAAGGTGGAGAGATGAACAAAATCATTTATTTCTTTTTTTTTTTTTTTTTTTTTTTTGCATTTAAAGTTTTATTTTATTGATGCAGAAGTAAAATCATACAAAGTATAGCATGAAGCACTCAGTACATACCATTCAAGAAAAAAAAAAAAACAACAAACAAAAAAAAAAAAAAAAAAAAAAAAAAGGGGAAACAGCGATCAATAAATAATTAAGATACAGTCCAAATTTCAATGTACATCTTAAGTTAATCTAGCATCATGAAGAGAGAGTAATAAAAATATAAATTAATGTCCCCGTAGGAGATCTCCTACCCATCTATGTGTAGCCAGAGTTGAAGAGGGACGAGGATCCAAAACAACGCTTTTCGTACAAAGTCTCAACCGACACCCCGTAAAGGGAGCATACTGTGTCGGGTAAAAGGATAGCAAAATTTAATAACGATGAGAGACTTTTGTGACCCTAAATAACCTCGGACCCCGCCCAAAATGTTGAGAGGAACTCTAGACCTCCTGACGTATCCTAAGGGATGTGTGAGTAGTAGGACCTCCCACTCCCCAACCAAACTCTCCCCCTCCCCCAGGGTGTTCCCCCGAAAGTGTCGTCTATTAAAAGACTAGTATAATAACTAAAACAATCATCTCGAAGCGTGTCTTGTACTAAAGGTATCATGACCGTAGGAGAAGGAAAGGAAGAAAGGAAGAAAGAGAAAAAAAAAAAAAAGGAAAGAACCAATAAGAGAAGAGTTGATTGCCAGTAGTCCAATTAAGTACCTGAGGGGGTCAGAACCTGACCCGGCGATAGGGAGACGCCCACATGTCTGGCCCAAGGTTCCCATATGGCCTCAAAACTATCCCTGGTATTGGAGATAGAGCTGACCATTTTTTCCTGCGTCATGATCCATGAAATCTTCCCCTTAGCTGCTAAGAACGAGACCCTAGGTTGCTTCCAGGCTGCCGCTAGAGTGGTTTTAGCTCCTATGAGCATGAAAGCTATCAGTTTTTGTATGGGTTTGGAGACTCGAGGAATTTCGGAACCTAGCAGAGCGATGTGCGGGGATTTCTCCACCTGTACTCCCGTAACTTTTCTGATAAGGCAAAAGATTCTGTTCCAGAATCCCCTGATTCTGGGGCACTCCCACCAAACGTGTAGCATCGTGCCATGCGTTTGACAGTTGCGAAAGCATAATGGGGAAGACGTAGGAAACATCGCAGCCAATCTACTGGGTACCAGGTACCACCGCATCAGAACCTTTATGTTAGCTTCAGCTAAGGAAGTATTCACTAGACCTTTGAAAGTTTTCAAACCTACCTTGTGCCAAAAATCATTTATTTCATTAAGCATCCCAGTGAAGATGGAATGTTTAATAAACTGACTTATTTTTATAGAGAATCCCAATTAAGGTGTAATGATGAACAAAATAATTGATTCCATTGAGATAAAGTGGAGTGATAGAGTTCATAAAAAGTTGAATTGTGTCTTGCATACTGCACTCTTTTGAAAAACTTTGATTGCGTTTGGGTCAATCTTCAGTGCTGACAACACAAATGTAATCTTAGCTGAAATGCCGATATTGTGCATGACACAGTCAACCATGCATGTGACTAGACCATGTGACCATACAGGTGAAACTCGAAAAATGTAAATATTGTGTAAAAGTTTATTTATTTCACTAATACAACTTGAAAGGTGAAACTAATATATGAGATAAATAAATAATAAATGGGATCCTGCGCAACGTATCACACAGATGAAATAGAGGTATCACAATGGAGACCAAACAGAAAATAGTGAGTGATTAATAAATAAATAAATAAGAATATTATTATATAAATATTAATACAAGAGCTGGCAAGCTCAGTGATGAATGAGTCCAATAAAGTGCAAAAATCACTCAAAAGTGAATACACATATAGATAAATATAAAGTGAAAAAATATATTACGTGCAAAAAAAGTGCAAAAATAAGTCCCAAAATAAATGACATATAAGGTGCTGTCAGAATGAAAACGCGGAATATGCTGAATATCCACTCAGTAACTGCTAACTGATGATCATCTGTCAAGCATTAGCAGTTACTGAGTGGATATTCAGCATATTCAGCGTTTTCATTCTGACAGCACCTTATATGTCATTTATTTTGGGACTTATTTTTGCACTTTTTTGCACATAATATATTTTTTCACTTTATATTTATCTATATGTGTATTCACTTTTGAGTGATTTTTGCACTTTATTGGACTCATTCATCACTGAGCTTGCCAGCTCTTGTATCAATATTTATATAATAATATTCTTATTTATTTATTTATTAATCACTCACTATTTTCTGTTTGGTCTCCATTGTGATACCTCTATTTCATCTGTGTGATACGTTGCGCAGGATCCCATTTATTATTAATTTCTGTTTGGTGTTATGTAAACATTATTAGGTTTTGCTGCACTGTATTTATTTTAGTTGAGGTTAATACACCTATTAAGGATCCGTATTAGCGCAAAAGCACTCGTCACTTTAATATATGAGATAGACTCATTACATGCAAAGCAAGATAGTTCAAGCCGTGATTTGTGATATTTGTGATGAATATGGCTTACAGCTCATGAAAACCCCAAATCCACAATCTCAGAAAATTTGAATATCACATGCAATAAAACAAGGATTGTACACAGAACAATATCGGACCTCTGAAAAGTAGAAGCATGCATATGTACTCAGTACTTGGTTGGACCCCTTTTGCAGCAATTACTGCCTCAATGCCGCATGGCATGGAAGCTATCAGCCTGTGGCACTGCTGAGGTGGTTTGGAAGACCAGGATACTTCAATAGTGGCCTTCAGCTCTTCTGCATTGTTGAGTCTCATGTCTCTCATCTTTCTCTTGGCAATGCCCCATAGATTCTCTATGGGGTTCAGGTCAGGCGAGTTTGCTGGCCAATCGAGCACAGTAATCCCACGGTCATTGAACCAGGTTTTGGTGATTTTGGTAGTGTGGGCAGGTGCCAAGTCCTGCTGGAAAATGAAGTCAGCATCCCCATAGAGCTCATCTGAGGAAGGAAGCATGAAGTGCTCCAAAATCTCCTGGTAGACGGCTGCGGTGACCCCGGACATAATGAAGCACCAGCAGATGACATGGCTCCCCAAATCATCACAGACTGTGGAGACTTCACACTGGACTTCAAGCATCTTGCAGTGTGTGCCTCTCCATTCTTCCTCCATACTCCGGCTCCTTGGTTTCCAAATGAGATGCAGAATTTGCTCTCATCAGAAAAGAGGACTTTGGACCACTGAGCACCAGACCAGGTATGTTTTTCTTTAGCCCAGGTAAGACGCTTCTGACGTTGTTTGTTGGTCAGGAGTGGCTTGACAAGAGGAATATGACATTTGAAGCCCATGTCCAGGATCTGTCTGTGTGTGGTGGCTCTTGATGCACTGACTCCAGCCTCAGTCCACTCCTTGTCAAAGTCCCTAACACTTTTGAATGGCCTTTTCCTGACAATCCTCTCCAGGCTGTGGTCATCCCAGCTGCTTGTACACCTTTTTCTTCCAAACTTTTCCCTTCCACATAACTTTATGAATGTGCTTTGATACAGCACTTTGGGAACATCCAACTTCTTTTGCAATTACCTTTTTAAGGGCTTTTCCTCCTTATGGAGGGTGTCAATGATGGTTTTCTGCACAACTGTCAGGTCAGCAGTCTTTCCCATGATTGTGATTCCTACTGAACCAGACTGAGAGACCATTTAAAGGCTCAGGAACCCTTTGCAGGTGTTATGGCTTAATTAGCTGATTAGAGTGGGACACTTTGGGGTAGATCCACAAAACGAGTACGCCGGCGTATCTACTGATACGCCAGCGTACTTTCAAATTACCCGCATCATATCTTTAGTTTGAATCCTCAAACCAAGATACGACGGCATCTGGGTTAGATCCGACAGGTGTACGTCCTCGTACGCCTTCGGATCTAAGATGCAATACTTCGGCGTCCACTGGGTGGCGTTCACGTCGTTTTCCGCGTCGGGTATGCAAATTAGCTATTTCCGACGATCCACGAACGTACGCGCGGCCGTCGCATTCTCTTACGTCGTCTCTAGTCGGCTTTTTCCGGCGTATAGTTAAAGCTGGTATTTTGCGGCGTATAGTTAGAATTGCCATGTTAAGTATGGCCGTCGTTCCCGCGTCGAAATTTGATATTTTTTTTTTTTTGCGTAAGTCGTCCGTGAATCGGGATGGACCCTAACTCGTGTCGAAGTTAAAAAAATGACGTCCTAGCGACGTCATTTAGCGCAATGCACGGCGGGAAATTTCGGGACGACGCATGCGCAGTTCATTCTGCGCGGGGATGCGCTTCATTTAAATGGAACCTGCCCCCTAATTGCCGATTTGAATTCCGCCGCCAGAGCTACACTACGCCGCCGTAACTTAAGGCGCAAATTTTTTGAGGATTCAAAATTCCCCCAGGTAAGGTACGGCGGCGTAGCGTATCTCTGATACGCTGCGCCCATCTATTTCTCTGTGGATCTGCCCCTTTGAGCCTAGAATATTGCACCTTTTCACAATATTGTAATTTTCTGAGATTGTGAATTTGGGGTTTTCATGAGCTGTAAGCCATAATCATCACAATTATGACAAATCACGGCTTGAACTATCCTGCTTTGCATGTAACGAGTAAATCTCATATATTAGTTTCACCTTTTAAGTTGCATTAGTAAAATAAATGAACTTTTGCACGATATTCAAATTTTTTCGAGTTTCACTCGTAGATGTTGAGAATCTTGTTCTAAAAATGTAAAGCTGTTTCTGTGAGTTCTGCACCATGGCCTTTCCCTCAATCCATCTATCTCTTAGGTCATGCAAAACTAGTCTGCATTGAAGTCACACTTCAGCCTTGTGGATGACTGTCCAAGGCAAATCTCCACTTTGTTGAAGGTCAGCACTGATCTTGTTGCAGGACAGGATGAAGAAGACCGAAATCGTGGAGGATTAAATCCTTCTTTTTAACAACATTTTGCTTCTTTTTGAAGCTATCAAATCTTGAAGCCAATGATACCACCTGTGTAGAGCTATGTACCACTACGCCAGGGCTCGACAAAATCCGGGCGCCCGGTCGCAATTGCGACAAGAAATTGTGACCGGCCGGCGCGGGCCCGCCGCAATCGCGTGGCGAGGGAGCACGGAGACACAGGATCCTGTGTCTCCATGTGCCCCCACCTCCCCCGCTGCGCGATCGCAGCGCGCCCGCCGGTAATTGAGGCCGCGGCTTTGAGGCCTTCTGCAGGCCTAAGCTTCCTTCTGCGATCTGACGCCATCTTGTGGTGGCCGTTGGCACTACAAGTAAAAGTTCCAACTGTAATTCACGCGATTTTTTTTTTTTTGTGTGTGGAGTTTCACTGTATTTATTACTGTGTCACTTATCCCATTATTATTATTACTGCACATTGCACTTTAATATTAGTTATTTATTTTAGCACTTCATTAGTAGTAAATATTTATTTGAGCAAGCGCCCCAGCACCCCATATCTTCACAGCAGTTCTAATGTGTTTTTCACTGTTTTCACTGCCATCTCCTTCCCTCTAATTAGAACCCCCAAACATTATATATATTTTTTATTCTAACACCCTAGCGAATAAAATGGCGGTCATTGCAATACTTTCTGTCACAACGTATTTGCGCAGCGGTCTTACAATCGCACTTTTTTTGGGAAAAAATACACGTTTTTTAATAAAAAAATAAGGCAACAGTAAAGTTAGCCCAATTTTCTTTTTATATTGTATTATATTACAACTGTAAGGGGGTGTGGCTGTAGGTGTGACATCATCGATTGTGTCCCCCTATAAAAAGGATCACACGATCGATGACGCCGCTACAGTGAAGAACGGGGAAGCTGTGTTTACATACAGCTCTCCCCGTTCTTCAGCTCCGGGGACCGATCGCGGGACTCCAGCGGCGATCGGGTCCCGCGGTCACGGAGCTTCGGACCGGGTCACGGGAGCGTGACCCGCGACCCCACGGCTGGGCTTAAAGGGCAACGTACATATATGTTGATTTTCCCAGCCCTGCCATTCTGCCGACGTATATCGTCGTGCAGCGGCCCTTAAGTGATTAAAAAATTCTACAGGTTGCATGTTTTGAGTTACAGGAGGTCTAGGGCTAGAATTATTGCTCTCGCTCTACCAATCGCGGCGATACCTCACATGTGTGGTATGAATACCGTTTACATATGCGGGCGCTACTCACGTATGCGTTCGCTTCTGCGCGCGAGCTTGGCAGGACGGGGTGCGTTTTTGGGCTCCTAACTTTTTTAGCTGGCTCCTAGATTCCAAGCAAATTTGTCAAACCCTGCCTTACAAAAGTGAAGCTGCCGTTGATGCAGATAAGGCAAAGGAAGAGTTCACTGCATTCACTGACACTGCCATTAGGTACATAAAAAAGTTTTGATTTTTCGATCAACAACTGGCTATACTATCTTCAATAACCTTAAAAAGAACTGTAATTTAGAGTGGGAAAAAATAAATGAATTGTAGCTTATGAGACAATGAAATCCCTTATTCTGACCCACAAGATGTCCTTTGCCATTCATACCCAAGGATGGGTATGAGGTCAAGTAGAGGGAAAGAGATAAAGATTATTGGCTCAACACAAAGTGACATACTGAACAATTTCAACAGAAACAACGATTTTGTTTTTGTTTTATTCGTTTTCAGTTTTATTGGAATGTTTGTTGCTACTCATAGTCTTAATTTTGTTGGAATGGACACCATGTTCTTGTTACAGATCTACAGCAACGCGATTTGGAGATTTATTTTGCATTTATTGTTGATTTCATACAAAAATAGCGATATTTATAGGTGATACCATAATCCACAGCCAATTTCGCAATTGACAGTCTACATTTTGTTCACTTACAGACACGTGCTCTTCCTGTCCTAAATCTGGAAAAAGTGCATAGAAAATTCGAAACATGAAGGATTTGTAATGGCCCAATCGAAGAGAAAGAAAGGTCAGATGACATTTGTTGAGTAGCTAACTGTTCTGAATTTTGTAAAAAATTTAAAACAAGATATTTCTCCTTTGTTATCAACGTGGGCAAAGTTTTATCTCGCTTTCCTTGAGTAGATTTAGGATGATCTATAATCGGTAGGAGTGGAGATGGGAGATCCCACTTTATTAAAAGCGTGTTTACAATTTTTCCACATAGTTGCTATAGTAGGATGGGACTGTAGGTGGAAAGTGGAAGTATTGGGCTCCAGAGAAGGACAGATAGAGGTATGGAAGAAAAAGATTGTTCTGTGGGAATCCATTGTTTAACCACTTCCCGCCCGGTCAATAGTGAATTGACGTCCGGGAAGTGGTTTCGTTATCCTGACTGGACGTCTATTGACGTCCTGCAGGATAACAGCCGCCGTGAGCCCAGGGGGGGGGGGCGCGCATCACGGCGATCGGTAATGCGGTGTGTCAGTCTGACACACCGCTACACTGATCTCGGTAAAGAGCCTCCGGCAGAGGCTATTGAAGCTTCATATGACAAGTGGTTGACAAATGGAGCAGGGGACAAAAAGGTAGATGAGTTTCCCGCAAATTTAAACGATTAGCTTCCAAAAATCCTTTTATTGAAACTTCATATGACAAGTGGTTGACAGATGGAGCAGGGGACACAAAGGTAGACGCGCTTTGCACAAATGTTAGCACTTAGTCACTATGGGGTAATGACTAAGCACTAACATTTGTATTGAAACGCATCTACCTTTTTGTCCCCTGCTCCATCTGTCAACCACTTGTCATATGAAGCTTCAATAAAAGGATTTTTGAAGCTAACATTTGCACGAAACACCTCTACCTTTTTGTCCCCTGCTCCATCTGTCAACCACTTGTCATATGGAGCTTCAATAAAAGGATTGTTGGAAGTACAGCTGTCCGTAATCCTTTCCTTATGTGCAATAATAAAGCGTGACATGTTAGGTATCTATTTACTCAACGTAACATCATCTTTCACATTAGACAAAAAAATTGGGCTAACTTTACTGTTTTCTTGGACAAATATGCTGTAGCTGTCATTCGGCTATAGTTCGATCGTTGATTAAAATATGACCTGCCATGAAGGTCCTCGTTCATGGTGTAGGGTGATAACTCTCTGTTCCCGTTTCCCAGTTTATTGTCCTTCAGGCTTTAGGAGGGTCGGATTGTGGCCAGCGGGGACAGAAAATGTCCCGAGCCCAGCGCCAGTGAGAATAAATATGGCCTCAGGGTTAGTGGTCAGTAGAAGGAGGAGTAGGGCCCCTATCAGTAGGAGGAATAGTATCTGTAAAGGAACGTCCCACACTCCACTTGAGTGCTTCCGTCATATACCGCTTCCTATCAGTCTGGATATAGATATCGGATATTCCAGCTGATCTCAACACACAACGAGACAAGACTTGTTTGTGTGCTAAACATGGAGTGTTTAATAGAACCAAGACTACAACCTTATATACAGTTTAAAGAGGATGTAACCAGAACATAAATTAACATGAGCTAATTAACTAATCATTTACAAAGACTATCCGACTCAGATATGACCTTTCAGAGTAGATGTCACGTCTCCTCGCTCATCTGCTATACAATACACATTATCATAAGTGTAAACACAGGACCTCTTCACACAATAGCAGGGTCAGTTAGCACATGTCTGGAATTGATGGCATTAGCATCTAACAGTATGTGTCCCAACATTATGAATGAGTCACTCTTACAATTAACCCGTTGAGTTCAGAATCAACAAACAGTAAATAGTTCTTTACGGATATCCTGGAAAATATTGTGGATAATAATAACATAATAATCCCATCTCAGGTTGTCCAAAATATCATTCCTCAGTCATCCTATGCCCCTAGTGGACATAGGATGATTTTAGACATAAGAGGGTCCCAATCTGTCACAGTATCCCATCATTGATATCAGTAGAAGAAATAGTGCCCCCTTGTTGGTATCAGTTGGAGAAATTGTGCCCCAAGGGCCAAATAAGGGCTAGCAAAGGGCCACATCTGGCCCTCGGGCCACAGTTTGGAGACCTCTGTAGTAGAGACTACAAGTGTACATTAGAACACACTTAGTATGCAGGCATGATGCACTGTTGTCCATATCAGGAAACCTGTCCCCACAGAGGCAGCTCTTTAATTAGGCAAATTAGGCGGTCGCCTAAGGCCTCGCACTCACGGCCGCCTAACTTACCCAATTCATTACCCCAGTTTTGAGGGACAGGTGACCTTAACGCTGCTGTACTCAGGCAGGGTTAAGAGCCCTGATTTAGGAGCGGGCAGCCAGCATCCCTAACAACCAGTGAATATCGGTGACACCGTCCCTTGTGACGTCAATGACCCAGCATGCCCTCAATCAATGACGTCACAAGGAGGCGGTTTCACCAGGTGACATCACTGGGTGGCCCCGCCCCTTAGTTATTAAAGAGCAGGATCTGGGGGGCCGTCTTGTTAAAGGGGGCTTCCAGATTCTGATAAGCCCCCTGCCGGCAGACCTCCACAACCACTGGCCAGGGTTGTGGGGAAGAGGCTCTTGGCCTTGAATTATTTTTCCCATCATGGGCGAGAGTGGGGCCCCATGTCAAGTTTTGCCTAAGGCCTCACAAAGCCTAGAGCCGCCTCTGTGTCCCGACAAATGCCATGCAGCCATCGCAACATAAGTACATGAAAATAATCTCTTACCACTATATACATACCACTATATACATCCTCTCATGCAATGATGAAGAAATGCTAATGCTCACTGGAGCTGGTAAGGAAATATATCATTGATTTGATACAAGTCACCCCAGGTAATCAAACGATAAGCAACAGCAGTGAAGCTTGTGGCCACAGTGGCGGCCGATGCGCTGACACATTCTTGGGTCGGGAATATGTTTCCCGCCGAGGCGATCCTGACAGTTTTATTCGCTTATTTATAATAAAGTTGTAAAACAAACAGCGAGGAGTCCAAGGATTGCTAAATATGAAACGCCATGAGGATTAGATGTACATAAACTGAATATTTCCTATCATCATACAAGGCTGATAATGAAAGAATTATGTATAGGGCAAGGCTGTGCAATCCAAGCATGGTTAGCTCCGTACGCAGTGTAACGGGTGAACAAATAACCTCAACTGGGTGGAAATGTACAGACAACTCAAAACATATGAATGCGTTAAAGTAGAACTTAAAGGGTATGTCCAAGCATTACCCAAATTTACCTTAAAACCTCCCTCTCCCGCAGTGCTGTATTATGGCCTAGGCCGACAAGGCCCAGGCCTAGGCGGCACTTTGCGGGGGGCGGCGAAAAAGCGATGCTCTGTCCCTCTGTCCTCATCCCATCCTGTCCCTCTGTCCTCATCCCATCCTGTCCCTCTGTCCTCATCCCACCCTGTCCCTCTGTCCTCATCCCACCCTGTCCCTCTGTCCTCATCCCACCCTGTCCCTCTGTCCTCATCCCACCCTGTCTCTTTGTCCTCACCCCACCCTCTCCCTCTGTCCTCATCCCACCCTGTCCCTCTGTCCTCATCCCACCCTGTCCCTCTGTCCTCATACCAATGCGTCCCTCTGTCCTTCTCCCATGTAAATGACAGGGCGGGTCTTAAAAAGGAAGGGGTGTAGTCTTGACAGGAAGGGGTGCGTCATATATAAAGTAGGGGGTGCACAAGTTTCGTCAGGCCTAGGGCAGCACAAAACCTAAATACACCCCTGCTCTCCCCCCCCCCCAGTTTGTTCTTG
This sequence comes from Rana temporaria, assembly GCF_905171775.1. Classification (NCBI taxonomy): domain Eukaryota; kingdom Metazoa; phylum Chordata; class Amphibia; order Anura; family Ranidae; genus Rana; species Rana temporaria. Next base: position 27,424,094 of record NC_053492.1, read on the forward strand.
TAGAAAGAAACAACTTCTTGGTGTCAATCCATGTGACAACATCACCAGGCTTGTAAAATTCTCCCAGGGGCTGCTGCTGAGAATTTACTTGCTATTGATGTAGAAACCCCCCCCCCCCCCAAGAACTACATCTCCCAAGGGCGCTTTCCCTACCCAAATCGTGTGGTTAGACTTTTTGCATTTAATGCAGCTGCATTGTTTAACGTAACATCACAAATATTATTGCACTGGTAGATATAAGCGAGCTGCTGGCAAAAAAACAATCTGATGTGATTGTAAGTGACAAATGTACTATAAAGATTGCCACGCTGTGTGAATAAACAAAAATATTGAAAATGAGTGCGGACTCCGCTCTACGTGTTTCGTCAGAATTGCCAAACTGCGTAGGGTGGAGCAGGGCCGTCTTTAAGGCAGGGAAAAAATATAAACTATTCCTTTATATTGGCTTTTGGAATCTACAAATGCAGCAATTTAGAAATCAGATGAAAGGTTTAGGACTGGGAAACACTTTGTGATCCCACAAAAGAAAGCTCTATCTGTGGGAAAAAATTATATAAATTATATATTTATATTAATGTAATTTATGTACAGCGTTACATGACCGCGCAACTGTGAGTTAAAGTAACGCAGTACCAAAAAGCAAAATACAGCCTGGTCAGGAAGGGGGGAAAATCTTCCGAGGTCAAGTTTAGCATATTTTCACTTTTTGAATTCAGGAGCTCTTGAAAGTAAATGTAAACCCTAAATACATTGGGCCGGATTCACATACATCGGCGCATATATATGCCACCGTAGCGTATCTCTTTTACGCTACGCTGACACAATGCAGAGAGGCAAGCATGGAATTCACAAAGCAAATGCTCCCAAGGTTGCACTGGCGTAACATAAATTCGTAGGCGTAAGCCAGCCTAATTCAAGGTAGGTGGAAGTGGGCGTGATCCATTTAAATGAAGCGTGAACCCCATGCAAATGACGGGCCGAACAAACGGCGTATGTGCCGTCCCGTGGACGCATCCCAGTGCGCATGCTCAGAATCACGTCGAAAATACTCCCCAAGATACGTTGAATCACTGCCTACAACGTGAACGTAACCTACGCCCTGCCCTATTTACGTACTACGTAAACGACGTAAAATCCGACGGCTGTGTTCCCTGGTGCAGCCATTTGCATTGATGCTGCTGATTTACACCTGCTTTATGAGTCGTAACTTTACGCCGGATGTACGGCCTACGTAAACCGCGTATATTAATGTGCCGGGCGCAAGTACGTTCGTGAATCGGCGTATCTCACTCATTTGCATATTTGAATCGTAAATCAATGGGAGCGCCCCTTGCGGCCAGCGTAAATATGCGCCCACGATACGACGGCGTAGGAAACTTACGTCGGTCGGATGAAGCCTATTTACAGGCGTATCTTGCTTTCAAAGCCAGGCGCATAGATACGACGGCGCATATGTGCACTTATGCGGCGTATCTCGAGATACGTCAGCGTAAGTGCTACCTGAATCCGGGCCATTATATTTATCTTATTAAAGAGCTATGTTGTCATAAACAATTGTTATTTTTTTTTTTTAATAAAATACTTGTCTTCATCTTTGTAGATCCCACTGGAATCCTTTGAGACACCCGAGGGACAAGAGAGAGGGCGTTGTCACCCTATTACTGGAAGTACCTGCACAAGGACCTTCATGGCAGGATCAATGGGTATTGTTTTAACCTCTTGGCGCCCGCGCAATAGACAAAAGACGTCTACAGCGCGGCGCCTTCCTGCCGGATGGACATCCATGGACGGCCTCCTGTTTCCTTCCACGGTGCACGCCGATGCGGGCGCATATCGGGGAAAAGCTGTGCCCGCCGTGTCACGTGGGTGCCGATGCGCGTGCCTGGCGGGCACGATGTCCGCCAGGTACCCGCGATCATCAGTCACAGAGCCAGGGACGTGGATCTGTGTGTGTAAACACACAGATCCATGTCCTGTCAGGGAGAGGAGACCGATGTGGTGTCCCCTGTACATAGGGACACAGATCGGTCTCCTCCCCCAGTCAGTACCCCTTCCCCACAGTAAGAATCACTCCAAGGGAACACATTTAACCCCTTAGTGTTAACCCCTTCCCTGACAGTCACATTTACACAGTAATCAGTGCATTTTTATAGCACTGTTTGCTGTATAAATGTGAATGGTCCCAAAATAGTGTCAAAAGTGTCAGACGCAATATCGCAGTCCTGACAAAAATCGCAGATGGCAGCCATTACTAGTAAAAAAAAAGTCATAATTCTATCCCCTATTTTGTAGACGCTATGGCCTGGATTCTGATACATCGGCGCATATTTCTGCCGGCGTAGCGCATCTCATATGCACTATGCCGACGTAACACAGAGAGGCAAGCAGAGTATTCACAAAGCACTTGCTCCCAACGTTGCGCCGGCGTAACGTAAATTCTTCGGCGCAAGCCGGCCCAATTCAAAGTAGGTGGAAGTGGGCGTGATCCATTTAAATGAAGCGTGACCCCATGCAAATGATGGGCCGAACGAACGGCGCATGTGCCGTCCCGTGGAAGCATCCCAGTGCGCATGCTCAGAATCACGTCGGAAATACTCCCTAAGATACGTTGAATCACTGCCTACGACATGAACGGAACCTACTGTACGCCCAGCCCTATTCACGTACTACTACGTAAACAACGTAAAATACGATATGTAGATACGTCGGCGTAAGTGCTACGAGAATCCGGGCCTATAACTTTTGCGCAAACCAATCACTATACGCTTATTGCGATTTTTTTCCCCAAAAAATATGTAGAAGAATACGTATCGGCCTAAACTGAGGAATTTTTTTTTTATATATATATTTTTTTAAATTGGGATATTTATTATAGCAAAAAGTAAAAAATATAGATTATTTTTTTTCAAAATTGTTGGTCTTTTTTCGTTCATAGCGCAAAAAATAAAAACCACAAAGTTGATCAAATCCCACCAAAAGAAAGCTCTATTTGTGGTGAAAAAAGGACGTCAATTTGGTTTAGGAGCCACGTCGCACGACCGCGCAATTGTCAGTTAAAGCTTGACAGTGCTCAAAGCTGAAATTTCGCCTCGGCAGGAAGGGGGTAAATGTGTCCAGTAAGCAAGTGGTTAATAAAAGTTGCAGATTCAAAAATATTAAAAACAACTTTTGAAATGATGTTAACCCGATACAGCTTATTTGACGTTTGAGGGATTGGATTGGGTGCTCAGTGTGCCGTGTTTCATAAACAGTTGCGTTTTTTATTTAACTTTTTAGAAAATAAAATTTTCACCTTGCTCATCATGTTTTGTGTTCCATGTATGTCATTTCTCACAGCGAGTTTCCTGATGGTGCGTAATGTACATCAGCTGGGCTGCTTCTAGCTTCCATTGGAGGCACATGTGGCAGGGTGACAATGAGAGATGACCCTAAAAGACCTTCAATTTAGGCCAAATTTCATGGACTCGTCTGGCAGGGTGACAACTAGAGATGACCCGAAATGTCCTTAAATTTGGGACAGATTTATGGACAATTAGAGATGACTCTTAACCTTAAGTTTGGGCCACACCTCATGAATTCGTGTGGCATTGTGACAACTACAGATGTTCCTAAATGACCATAAAATATATTTAACCACTTGCCTACAGGGCACTTTCACCCCCTTCTTGCCCAAGCCATTTTTCAGCTTTCAGCGCTGTCACACTTTCAATGACAGTTGCGCAGTCATGCAACACTGTACCCAAATGAAATTTTTATCATTTTTTTCCACACAAACAGAGCTTTCTTTTGGTGGTATTTGATCACCTCTGCGTTTTTTATTTCTTGCGCTATATACAAAAGAAAAAGGGGACAAGTTTACAAAAAAACACAATTGGGTAGATTCAGGTAGGGGCGCGCTAATTAGCGGCGGTGTAGCCTAGCGTGTTTACACTACGCTGCCTTAAGTAAGAGAGGCAAGTACATGATTCTCAAGGCACTTACCTCCTTACTTAGGGCGGCGTAGTGTAAACGCGGCGGGCGTAAGGGCGCCTAATTCAAATGGGTTGGAGGGGGGCGTGTTGTATGGTAATGAGGCTTGACCTCACGTTTTTGACATTTTTTGTTACTGCGCATGCGCCGGGGGCCTACATTTCCCAGTGCGCATTGCGGCTAAGTCCCGATTCGCGGACGACTTACGCAAACGACGTAAAAAGTTCGAACCTCGCGGCGGGAACGGCGGCCATACTTTAACATTGTTATTCCACCTCATAGGTGGAATAACTTTAGGCCGCCTAAGGCCTTACGGAAACGGCGTAAAGCGACTGCGGCGGCCGGGCGTACGTTCGTGAATCGACGTAGAAACTCATTTACATATTCTACGCCGGCCGCAATGGAAGCGCCACCTAGCGGCCATCCGAAATATTGCAACCTAAGATAGGACGGCGCAAGCCGTCGTATCTTAGATATGTTTAAGCGTATCTCTGTTTGAGCATGCGCTTAAACATCCGTCGGTGTAGATTCTGAGTTAGACCTGCTTATCTACTGATAAGCCGGCCTAACTCTTTGTGAATCTACCTAAATATTTTTTACTTTTTGCTATAATAAATATCCATTTAAAAAAAAAAAATGTTTCCCTCAGTTTAGGCTGATACGTATTCTTCTACATATTTTTGTTTTTTTTACTAGTGATGGTGGCGATCAGCGATTTTGATCGTGACTGCGATATTTTGGCGGACACATTGGACACTTTTGACACATTTTTGGGACCATTCACATTTATACAGCGATCCCTGCTATAAATATGCATTGGTTACTGTAGAAATATGATTGGCACGGAAGGGGAGCGATCAAAGGGTTAATGTGTTCCCTAGGAAGGGATTCTTACTGTGGGGGGAGGGGACTGAGTGGGGGAGGTGACCGATGGTTGTCCCTATGTACAAGGTACACACCATCAGTATCCTCTCCCTGACAGGATGTGGATCTCTGTGTGTCCTGCTTAGTAACTGGGCAATCGGGTCCCCAGTGACGCGGCGGCGGGCGCGCCCCCCTAGTGACTTGTGAAGGCACGACGTCATATGACGTCCGCCCAGAACCAAGAGGGTCTTCCTCCCGCCATCATCTGACGGCAGGCGCTTGACAAGCGGTTAAAGGCAAAAAATAATTGTTTTGGATAGAGTGGATTAGAATCCTGTCTCTATTTGTCCTGGTTACAGTTATCACTGAAAGTGAATAGGTACCCCCAATCGTCACCAGGGGAAATCTTCCAATTGGGACACCAGTTCTGGTGAGTGGTGACCCTGGTCACTACTAGGGATTCCCTCTCACTTCTTGTTTTGGTTGTGGGACAGTGAAGGAATTCTTCCTAATTGGGACCCAGATGGCAAATAAATCCAATGGGTTATAATCTTCCCTTACGCTATCCAAAATGAAAAAAGTAAAGCTTTGCCTTTTGTTTGACTTTAAATTTGGGACACATTTAAAGAGGAAGTAATCCCTGATGGGTTTTACTTCCTCTTTGTTTCCCTGCAAAGATAAAGCATAATGCATCGCATAGTAGCCCATTAGGCCCCATGCACACCATAGAATCTATCCGCAGATAAATCCCATCAAATGGGTTTCTGCGGATAGATCCTATGGTGTGTACACTCCAGCGGATATTTATCCGCAGATAAATCTCCCCTGGGATGGATTTCCAGCAGATGGATATTTGCTGACATGCTCAACAAATCCATCTGCTGGAATCCATTCCAACGGATGGATCCGCTCGTCTGTACAGACTTACCGGATCCATCCGTCCAAAGGGATTCCCCGCACGCGTCGTAATGATTTGACGCATGCGTGGAATTCCTTATATGACAGCGTCGCGCCCGTCGCCGCGTCATAATAGCGGCGACGGCGCGACACGTCATCGGCAGAGGATTTCAGCGGGGATTTCAATGCGATGGTGTGTACACGCCATCGCATAGAAATCTTCTGAAATCCTCGAGAGGATTTATCCGCGGATACGGTCCGCTGGACCGTATCTGCGGATAAATCCTCTCGTGTGTATGGGGCCTCAGGTGTCACTTACCTGAAACCGAAGCCTGCGATGTCACCACTGTCCCCTGTTCCACGCAGCGTCCATCTTTCACCCTCTTCCTTTCCGTGTATCGTGGTGTTGGCGCTGTGATTGGCCGCAGCCGCGTTGACGTCACTCCCGCTAATGCACATGGGAGCAGCCAGTCAAGGCACGATCTCCTTTAGAAATGACACGATTGCCGTTTCTAAAGTTTTCTAAAGTCGACATCGGTGCCCGTCTCTTTTGTCCCAGGGTCTCAATGTCTTAATGCCGGCGCAGAGGAGAAAAGGGGGTGAGGAGCCAAAGTTCTGAGGCTTTGTCCACGGAAAATCCGATTTGTGTGTACGAGGCATAAGACTGACCAGTGGTAAATGGCTATCAACAATCGTCAGTAACAGGGCTCAAGTCCTGCGGGAACGTGTGGGAACGGAGTTCCTGCACTTTTTTACAGCAGGAACGCAGTTCCCTTTGCAGGACTAGAGCAGCCGAGCCGCCCGAGCCAATCCTTCACTAAGCGGCGATGCCCAGCTCGAGTCACTGTCAGGGGCAGGCGAACCTTAGTAATCCTTTATGTTACTGGCCGCTTCCTGTATATGGATTGATCCGGTAGTGTGCGGGTATTCCGTCACTTCCTCGATGCCGCAATGTCTCCTGTGAGCTTTTGTCATTGTTCCCAGGAGACATTGCGGAGGTCTGCCGCGAGTTATCGCGGGATTTAGAAAGTACTTGCTTAAAGTTCCCGTGATAACTCGCGGCAGACCTCGGCAATGTCTCCTGGGAACAATGACAAAAGCTCCCAGGAGACATTGCGGCATTGAGGAAGTGACGGAATACCCGATGAATCCAAATACAGGAAGCGGCCAGTAACATAAAGGATTGCTAAGGTACAGTGGATCGAAAAAAAACATGCGGTTTAGTAATTATGCATACGAGCGTATCATTTTTTATTTTTTTTGGTGGGGGAGTGGATCTTGGGTGGGAGTTCCCACACTTTTTTCCCCAGGACTTGACCCCTGGTCAGTAAGGTCCAAAGTTTATGTTGTGTTTTGTCATCCCATCGAGAATTAAAAACACTGGTGGTTGTTGTTTTTAACAATATCCTATTAAAACTCTTTTAATTACCAGTAATAATGAAAGACATCTTCTTTAAAAAAAAAATTAATTCTGTTGATTTGCCGTTAAAATCCCAACACGAGGTTTACAATACCAACATAATTAAAGGGATGATGACAATCGCACACTCAGTCACATGAGTCTCTTTTTGTAACAATACAATCTTGTCTTCATTAAGGGGTAAGGTCCAGTGACAGAAATTCTGTAAAATGTGAGGCCACACAGACGAAGTACAATGCTCTGGTTGTTCTGCCAAGAGCTGACACGATGACAGAACGCTGGCCGGGGCTCCTAGATGGCCCGACTGCTTCTTGACAGTTTTATGTCAGGCTTTCACAATAAAGTTTCCTGTAAATGTGAATAAAGCTCAGCTAAATTCTTAGGGAGGAATGCATGTCTTTGTGTTGTAAGACACACTGTAAGGAGTTTATTAAAAGTAACTTGAGCTTCATTGATGTTGTGTCTATCTACAGTATATTACCAAAAGTATTGGGACGCCTGCCTTTAAACGCACATGAACTTTAATGGCATCCCAGTCTTCATCAGTAGGGTTCAATATTGAGTTGGCCCACCCTTTGCCGCTATAACAGCTTCAACTCTTCTGGGAAGGCTGTCCACAAGGTTTAGGAGTGTGTCCAGGGCCGATCCTAGGCAGGGTGCACGGGGTGCTCCGCACCCAGGCGCCACAGAGGTGGGGGCGCCAAAGCTCCAAAGTGCTCCCCTTCCTCCTCCTTGTCTGTGTCCAGAGACGGAGCGCATGTAGCGGGTGCTGCGGTTCTCCATCCCGCTTTCTCTCTCCGCTGGCAATTGACAAGAGCGCATTCCTCCTGCTGGAATCCGGGCTGGGTACCACAGCGGAGCCTAGTACTGGAACACGTTCAGTTACTAGGCTCCACTAATTAATTCTGAGCAGTCTCCTGTCTGCCCCGCCCCCTCTGCGTGTGTCGCCTCTTCTCCCATAGGCGGTGTGATGAGAGGCTTTTGGGTTGTCTGCTGACAAACATCCCGTGAACTCCCAGAAATGCTCTCTGAGTGCCACCCTCCAAGTAACCAAAGATGCCACGTATGCCCCGCCGCCTGTAATGTGATTCTGCTCCCAGCGCGCCTGAGCTACAGGGATCTATTGGACAAGTACTGATCTATGGGGACACCTGATGTGGGGGGCTCTGATGGGCACACCTGCTGTAGGGGGGCCCTGATGGGGGACACCTGCTGTGGGAGGCCCTGATGGGGGACACCTGCTGTGGGGGGCTCTGATGGGGGACACCTGCTGGGGGGGCTCTGATGGGGACCACCTGCTGTGGGGGGGCTCTGATGGGGACCACCTGCTGTGAGGGGCTCTGATGGGGAACACCTGCTGGGGGGGACTCTGATGGGGGACACTAATGAAGACGACTTAAGGGAGCATCTCTGTGTTTGAGTCGTAGCCATAGAAACATTTGTAAAGGGGAGGAGTTAGTATGATAACCACGCCCATGTGGGGCACGAAAAATATATCTGCACCCAGGCGTCTGTGACCCTAGGATCGACCCTGAGTGTGTCTATGGGAAGGTTGTCCATTCTACCAGAAGAGCATTTGTGAGGTCAGGCACTGATGTAGACGAGAAGGCCTGGCTCGCAGTCTCCGCTCAAATTCATCCCAAAGGTGTTCTGTTCAGGACTCTGTGCAGGCCTGTCTTGTTTCTCTATCTTAAACTCACTCCTCCAAACTATATTGCCGAAAGGATTGGGCCACCCCTCCAAATTATTTGGTGGAGGGTGGATTGGGTGTGGAGTTGTTAATCAGGGGTTGGGCTTGACCCCTTAGTTCCAGTGAAGGGAATTTTTAAGGTGTCAGCATACCAAGAAATTTTGGACAATTTGTAAGGTCAGGCACTGAGGTTGAACGAGAAGGCCTGGCTAGCTGTCGCCACTCTAATTCATCCCAAAGGTGTTCTATCGGGTTGAGGTGCAGGCCAATCAAGTTTCTCCACCCCAAATTCGCTCAGTCATGTCTTTATGGACCTTACTTTGTGCACTGGTCCAAATCATTTGGTGGAGGGGGATTATGGTGTGGTGTTATTATTCAGAGGTTGTGCTTGGCCCCTTAGTTCCAGTGAAGGGAACTCTTAAGGCGTCGGCATACCAAGACATTTTGGACAATTTCATGCTCCCAACTTTGTGGGAACAGTTTGGGGATGGCCCCTTCCTGTTCCAACATGATTGTGCACCTATTCCTTAAACAAGGTCCATAAAGACATGGATGAGTGAGTTTGGGGTGGAGGAAATTGACCGGCCTGCATAAAGTCCTGACCTCAACCTGATAGAACACCTTTGGGATGAATTAGAGTAGAGACTGCGAGCCAGGCCTTCTCATACAACATCAGTCCCTGACCTCACAAATGCGCTAGTATTACTAAATTCCTGGCAGAGAATACCATTAGGTTCCCGGCTCTGAACATTTGCTATTTTTTGAAGTTTGCAAAGTTGCATTTCTTAGCACTGAATGGACATATTGTCGGTACCAAGTAACAGGTTTGAGTATAGTTGTTTGACCTTCTAATCTCAAGTGTGTACAAATATCTCATATGGTGATATTAATTTAAGCAGATGATGTGACTTCTTGCTCTGACCAGCAGTATTTGTTGGTTGCCAAGTGCAGCCTACATTTTATTCTCATGTGAGGTTTTTCAAACCTTTTTGAACACGTTGCTTGAGAGCTTTCAATTGCCACAACCACTATAAATATTTAACAGGAGTGGGGTTCGAAACCCACGTGGATATTCATCCATTGGATTTTAAGTCGAACGCCTTAAAGTGGAGGTTCACCGGTAAATTGCTATTTTTACCCTATAGATGGATGCTCAGTTAGTCTAGGGGAATCGGCTAGTTGTTTTAAAATCAAAGCTGTACTTACATTTTAGAGAGCGATCTTCTCTGCTGCTTCCGGGTATGGGCTGCGGGACTGGGTGTTCCTTCTTGATTGACAGACTTCCGACAGGCTTCCGAAAGGCTTCCGACGGTCGCATCCATCGCGTCACGATTTTCCGAAAGTAGCCGAACGTCGGTGCGCAGGCGCAGTATAGAGCCGCACCGACGTTCGGCTTCTTTCGGCTACTCATGACGCGATGGATGCGACCGTCGGAAGCCTTTCGGAAGCCTGTCAGAAGTCTGTCAATCAAGAAGGAACGCCCAGTCCCGAAGACCCATACCCGGAAGCGGCGGAGAAGATCGCCCTCTACAACGGTAAGTAATTCTCGGATTTTAAAACAACTAGCCGATTCCCCTAGACTAAATGAGCATCCATCTAAGGGTAAAAAAACATTTATGGGTGAACTCGGCTTTAACCACTCGGCCATCCTGGTCCCTATATGGCTTAGAGCAGTGGTGTCCAAACTTTTTTCAAAGAGGGCCAGATTTGATGAAGTGAATGTGCGTGACTGCCGACCATTTTGCCTGACATTCTTTGAACCATTAAAAATTTGGTCTAAATGTGTTCATCCGAGCACTAATAGACTGCCCAACTAGAATTCTCTTGCCTTTGTGGCGATGGATATCTTTTGTGGCCCCCAACAAATCACAGAGCGCTGCTCAGGACTAAGGTTGAGCTTGGGTGTGTTATTTGGATATACCGTATTTATCGGCGTATAACACGCACCTTCACTTTGAGGAAAGTTTCAGGAAAAAAAGTATTTTAAATAAAGAACTGGGAAGCAAAATAAGGGTTAGCGCCCATCGATGCACCCTCACATGTGCCATGAATGCAGCCTCTGAATGCAGCCTCACCATTGCCATCAGTGCAGCCTTGATCGATGCCCATCTGCAACCTCGGAGGGGACAGGACGAGCGCCAACAGATTACATACAGGAGAATCTTCTGTTTACACGATGGCCTCTTTAATACAAAGTCCCGCCTCCAATCATAGACAGAACAGTCGTCCAATGGCAGCCCAGGAGACAGGACTCCCTATTACAGATGCAGCCGAGTAAACAGGAGATTCTCCTGTATGTAATCTGACGGCGCTTGTCCGCCCCCCCCCCCCCCCCCCCGGTCGGAGGCAGCGCCCACAGGCCGAACTTTGGACATGCCTGGCTTAGAGTAACCAAAAAAGGAGTGCTGATTTTCACACTGACGAAAACCAGTTCAGGTGGGCCGTTGCCTATCTCAGGTATGTCTACCATTCACAACAGGGATTTACCCTGAGGAGTGTTTTTAGTTTCTCGATGGGATTATGAAACTTCAACATAGACTTTGGGCCCCAACACTGATTTAACCACTTGGCCATCCTTCTTGCTATGTGGCAAAGGACAGCTGAAAAAAATAATGATTTTAAAAATGTAAGTGATCGGTGCAGGTGGGCCGTTATTGTTTTCCATGATGATTATACCATTAAGCACAAGAATTTGATCTGAGCAGTGTTTTTTTCCTTGATGGGATGACAAAACTCCAACATAGACTTTGGGCCCTACTGGTGGTTTCCGTCTTCTATTTACCACTGGCCAGTTAGGGGTGATAAGGAGGGATTATGTTTAGCCCCAGTGTGTATCTCCGCTTTTTAAGGTGTCCCCATAGGTCAGATTCTGAGAGGTCTAAACTTTGCCCCCTGAGTCAAATTTTGGTACCATTATAGGTCATTTTGATAAGTTGTGTTTTTGTATACACTGTTGATTGCTTTTGTTTTGCCACTGTTTATAGATATTGCTTTTGACATCTTATTCCTCAATATACAAAGCTTCTTTCGGCCTCGGTGTGTCAGAGAATGTGGTAGTCTCCTATTACTAAGTTTCTGGCAGAGAACACCATTTTGTTCCTGGCTCTGAACTTTTGCTATTTTTTAAAGTTTGCAAAGTTGCATTTCTTAGCACTGGATGGACACCAAGTAACAGGTTTCAGTATAGTTTTTTGACCGTCTAAGCTCAATCGTGTTCAACTGGCTCATATGGAGATTGTACTTTAAGCAGATGATGTGACTTCTTGCTTTGACCAGGAGCATTTGTTGGTTGCCAAGAGCAGACTACATTTTATTCTTGTGATGATTTTTCAAACCATTTTGAAAATGTTGTTAGAGAAAGAATTCAATAAAATATTTACCAGGTGTGGGGGTCAAACCCGCACAGATATTCATCCATTGAATCTGAAGTCCAATGCCTTTACCACTCGCACTTGGCCATCCTGGTCCCTATGTAGCGCAAAATAACTGAGAAAGGAGTGCTGATTTTTACATTGAAGCAAAACAGTTCCCTGTATCAGGTAAGTCTACCATTCACAACAGGGATTTGCTCTGAGGTTTTGGTCTGTGCCGCCTCTGCTATGAAAGGTCAAATGCCTTAGCAGATGTTACATGGGAAAACTCGGCTTCACGTTTTGCACAGAGAGAAAACCCATTAGTTGATCCAAACCAATTAGGCCGAAAGATAACCAAAAAGTGTTTGGAGTCAGTTGGCAGCGAGAGGCCAGGGCAGAGAAAGTGTCCTAGCCCGGCTAGCTCAGTCGGTAGAGCATGAGACTCTTAGGCCTAGTACACACGAGAGGATTTATCCGCGGATACGGTCCAACGTGTCGCGCCGTCGCTGCGATGATGACGCGGCGACGTGCGCGACACGGTCATATAAGGAATTCCACGCATGCGTCGAATCATTACGACGCATGCGGGGGATCCATTCGGACGGATTGATCCGGTGAGTCTGTACAGACCAGCGGATCAATCCGTTGGGATGGATTCAAGCGGATAGATTTGAAAGCATGTCTTCAAATTTTTATCCGCTTGAAATCCATCCCAGGGGATAAAAATCCGCGGAAACAGATCCGCTGGGTTGTACACACCAGCGGATCTATCCGCTGGAACTGATCCGCAGATCAATTCCAGCGGATAGATCCTCTCGTGTGTACGGGGCCTCAATCTCAGGGTCGTGGGTTTGAGTCCCACGTTGGGCGTGTGGCATTGCAACGCTTTGGCCCAGTGCGTGGCATTCAACGAACTTGGTGGAATCTAGCATCTCCAGCTCGTTCATGCGCACCGCACGGTCACGCCTTTACAAAAGCTACTGGCTTCTCTTCCGTTCTCTCTCTACAAATGGGGAAATGTTTATAGCTTATCTTTCTAGTGGCCAATTCATATGGCGGCACTTCGGCCTTGCGCTTGACGTGGGATTAAAAAACTCCAATCACTGAAGTTGGAAAAAGGATCACCCCCTTGTGTCAATATTTTGTTGAACCACCTTTAGCTTTAATTACAGTCTTTAGTCTGTTGGGATTTGTCTCAACTAACTTTGCACATCTATACTTTGCAATATTTGCCCACTCTTCTTTGCAGAACTGCTCAAGTTCTGTTAAATTTGATGGTGACCGTTTGTGGACTGCAGTCTTCAAGTCATTCGACAGATTTTTAATGGGGTTTGACTAGGCACTAGGCCATACAAGGACATTCACCCTTTTCTCCTTAAACCAATTTGGGGTAATTTTTGCTGTGTGCTGTGGGTCATTGTCATGTTGGAAGGTAAACCTTCTTCTTCTCATTGACAATTTTCTAACAGAGGGCAGCAGATTTTCCTAGAGAATTAATTTTTTTTTTGCCCCATTTATTTTTCCTTCTATCCTGACAAGTGCTCCAGCTCCCCCATAACAAGATATTACCACCTCCATGCTTTACCGTAGGAATAGTGTTATTCGGATGGTGAGCTGAATTGGATTTCTGCCAGACATATCGTTTGGTGTTGAGGCCAAATATTAAAATTTTAGTCTCATCTGACCATAACACCTTTTTTCATGTGACCTCAGAATCTTTAAGATGCGTTTTGGCAAAGCTTAGTCGTGACTGCATGTAGCCTTTCTTGAGGAGTGGCTTTTTTCTTGCAACCGTCCCATACATATTTGTGATATCGTTGTCACATTTTGTCTTTGACAAAAATTCCTGCAACAGCTTTTAAAGCGGGAGTTCACCTGAAAAAAAAAAATTAACATTAGATTGAGGCAAATTAAGGGGAGCAGAAACGAGTATTTTTTTAAAAATCAATGCCGTACTTACCGTTTTCGAGATAGATGTTCTCCCGCCGCTTCTGGGTATGATCTTTGGGACTGGGCATTCCTATTTGATTGACAGCCTTCCGACGTTTGCATACAGCGCGTCACCAGTTGCCGAAAGAAGCCGAACGTCGGTGCGGCTCTATACGGCGCCTGCGCACAGACGTTCGGCTACTTTCGGAAACTCGTGACGCGCTGTATGCGACGGTCGGAAGGCTGTCAATCAAATAGGAACGCCCAGTCCCGCAGCCCATACCCGGAAGCGGCGGGAGAACATCTATCTCGAAAACGGTAAGTATGGCATTGATTTAAAAAAAAATACCCGTTTCTGCTCCCCTTAAATAGCCTCAATCTAATGTTAAAAATGTATTTTTTGGGTGAACCTCCACTTTAAGTTGCTATAGGCCTCTTGTTAGCCTCTCTGACCTGTTTCCTTCTCTTTTTCCAGTTTGGAGTGACGTCTTGATCCAGGGAGAGTCTGTGTTGTACCAAATACCTCAATTTTTCAATAATAGATTTCAAAGTGCTTCTAGGCCTTTTAATTTTTTCGTATTCATCTCCTGACTTGTGCCTGTCCTCAATTTTATCCCGAAGATCTTTAGACAGTGCCTTGCCACCCATAGTTTACCGTTTTCCACAGTTGCTCTACCATGGACTAAAATGCTCCAGGAAAGCTCTTTTCATTGTTAGCTAACCAAAATGACCACAGATGATCATAGCTGAAAGTCAAATGGCTTTGTGTGTCATTGAGAAGGTGATTAGCTACACCTGATTGAGTTTATAGGTAATTTTTAGGAGGGGGTGATCCTGTTTCCAACTTAGTGATTCTGTTTTTGATTTTTTTATGACATATTGATATTATATCTTTCACTTGGATGTTATAAGTTCCACTGAGTATATGCAGCTGGATAAAACAGAAGCTGAGTATGTCTTAAAGTGGTACTAAAAGTGGTTGTAAATCCTTAGGCCGTGTACACACGGTCGATCCAAACCGATGAGAATGGTCCGACGGATAGTTTTCATCGGTTCACCGCTGAATTGGCCTGATGGTCTGATGTGCGTACACACCATCAATTCAAAAAACGATCGTGTCAGAACGCGGTGACGGAAAACACACGACGTGCTGAAAAAAACGAAGTTCAATGCTTCCAAGCATGCGTCGACTT
Organism: Rana temporaria; assembly: GCF_905171775.1. NCBI lineage: Eukaryota > Metazoa > Chordata > Amphibia > Anura > Ranidae > Rana > Rana temporaria. Next base: position 27,439,409 of record NC_053492.1, read on the forward strand.
GATTCTAAACATGCGCGGATTTTGAACCAATGCTTTTGTGTACTAACCATCGGTTTGGACCTATCGGGCAGCGGTCCATCGGTTCGATTTTAAAGCAAGTTCTAACATTTTTGACCGAAGGACAACGGACCGATGGGCCGTACACACGGTCGGTTTGGACCGATGAAACTGGACTTCAGTCCGTTTTTATCGGTTTGGACCGACCGTGTGTACGTGGCCTTACAGACCACTTTGATCTACAGGTAAGCCTAGATTAAGGCTTACCTGTAGGTCCAAGAAATATCATCTTAACCTACACGGTTAAGGAGATATTTCTAAGAAAGACAGCACCGATGTCTACGGGGTATGCGCTGTAGACAACGGCGCGCAGGCGCACTGAGCGTGCCATTATTAACGGCATTATGTCGTTAATGGCGGATCCTGCGCACATGTGCGGGAGTGATGCCATCGCTGCTCCGGCCAGTCACAGCACCGGAGCAGCGATACCCGGAAGTCACTCCGGGTATCATGACGGCGACGGAGGATGTGTCCGAGGACCGCTGCGGGGGCTTCGTTCTCGGGTAAGTAATTCATATTGAGCTAATATGCTATGCATACTAGCTCATTATGCCTTTGTCTTGCAAGGTTTTTCTTTTTAAGAGAGGGTTTACTTCCTCTTAAAGGTTCCTTAAAAAAAAAAAATAAACAACAAACATATACTTACCTCCACTGTGCAGTTCGTTTTGCACAGAGTGGCCCCGATCATCCTCTTCTGAGGTCCCCCGGGGGCTGTCTCGGCTCCTCCTCACAATGGCTAACTCCCTCTGGGAAGCGTTTTCCCAAGGGGGTTACCTTGCGGGTGCCCTCCTGTGTCATACACTCGGCGTCCATAGATGCCGAGTGTATGACTCGGTCCCACGCCCCATCGACCGCGTCATTGGATTTGATTGACAGCAGCGGGAGCCAATGGCTGTGCTTCTATCAAAATATCCAGTCAAGGCCGGGAATCCGTGGAGAAGAGGACGTCCCCGCGCCGATTTAACTGCACATGCGCCGCCGGCTGCACATTTGCGGACGGAAGAAAATCCTATTTTTCTTCCGTCTGTCGGATCGGATGAACACAGACATACGGACCGTGTTCATCCGATCCCCCATAGGGGAGAGCGGAGGAAAGACAGGGCGGTTCCTGCACAGTGTGCGGGGACTGCCCTGTAAGCTGCCAGCTCATCTGGGATTTTACGGAGGATCCCCGCTGAGCTTTTGCGGACACACGGAGCAGATCATTACTGATCCGCCCGTGTGAAAGGGCCCTTAATGTCCAACATTCTATTTAGGCACTCCTAATAAGACAGGTGTGCTCTGCAGAGACATGAGCTGCAGTTCTAAGCAATGACCAGCAGATGGCAACGGCTTAATTACACTGCAGATACACTTACAAAAACATAGTTATTTCAACTTTTTTTTTTTCTGGTTATGTTTTGGTATGCCGATCAATTAAAGCTATAATTTACATTTTTAAGCATAATTACGATTTTGGGGTATATACGGCAAGAGTACTATTACTTAATCAAGGGGAAAGAACAGACTTTGGGAATTTTGTAATGTGCTGATTCTGGCCGGTAATGTCAAGCTAATAGCAGCCCCGGAGGGTTTAGCTGAACCATCAGTTTAGAAACATCATTTCTGGTAATTTGCGGAGCTGGATGATAGTTTACATAATTGCTTTATTTGTCTTGTACAAGTAATCATAACACAAAGATTACAAGCCCGGAGGAATGCTGGAAGGACCCAGAGATACAGTTACAATTGGGAAATCAGCTTAATAGACAGTAGTAAATAAAACTTTACAATTCGGAATATTTGTTACAAGGACACAGCCTGTAGTTATTCCTTATTTTCATTGTTTGCACACGTCTTAATATCAGAATTTTTGGCTTAAAAGTGACCTAAAGACTCAGGACATTCAACATTTTTTTCAATGCAGAGGCCTTGTAGAGTAAAAATAGGCTCGGCCAGGCTTGGACACGGTCGGCTCCGCCTGCAGCCACGCGAGAGGAGCCGAGTGCGCAGAAAATCCGGCTCTGCACCGCGCGCCAAATTCAAACACACAACGGAACGCAACCCCAGGCAAGGTGCGGATGGACACCTCCAAAGCCGCAGATGGACACCCAGAAGGCTCGACGAACCCCGTGCAACGCCGCAGACAGACGCCGGACAAGGCCGCCGATGGACGCCGGGCAAGACAGCAGACGGACACGAGAAGGCTGGACGGACCCCGCGCAAGGCCGCAGACGGACGCCGGACAAGGCCGCCGATGGACCCCGGGCAAGACATCCAAAATGTAATTTTTTTCCCTAAACGTCCCTTCTCAACTATACGCCGGCGCGCGGTATATGCCGATAAATACGGTATTTAGACTCATTGCATGGTGCTCAGCATTGATGCCAAGAGGTGACGGTGACCCAGGAAGTGTTGGGTATTGTGGATATGTTTTGAAGAACAGTGATGGAGCGCTGGTAAGGTGAGTAAAGTGGGTTGGGGGGGCCCGTTCTAGATATGCGAACACTTTGGCCTGAATGGCCTAGGTGACAGTGTCTTCTAAACAGCGCAAAGCCTGTCCATCTACTAAAAAGCAGCAACCGTGAAAGTAAACTCTAGGCATTTTAAACATCTGCTTCCACAACATGTAGCTGGTAATGTCAAAAATAATCAAATCCACTTGTAAGATTTTAAGTGCTTTTGAAGAGCTTTATAAAATAAAACGATGCTTCCATTGGTAAATATGGTTCTTCAAAAAACACAGATCTGGGTTGTTCTGTCGCACTTATATGTATGTAGCGCCTGGTTACTTCCAAGTACCGGTGCTATTGAAATTTAGAGGGTGATCAGAGTGCTAATGACTCTGATTCCAATTACAATGTTCGAGTAGGGTCTCTGTTTCAGCTTGGCTGTACTGTGGGCTCATTCTGTTGTTGCTGGGGTGTTATCCCACCCTGGGACGACGGGTGGCAGCAGTGGAGTTAAGGCTTGGGTGTCTTTTACCAGCAGCCAATCAGGAGGGAGTGTCCTCGCTGGGCATGCTGGGAGGGGGTACTTATGGAACAGTCTTAGTCAATATTCCAAGCGCACACCTTCCTGGAGAAACGGCCAATAAGTGCAAAAATGGGTGCTGAAGCGATCACGAGCTGGGAACTGGAACCACAATCATACATACATATTCGCCAGCACACCGTGGATCGTACAGAACGTCCAAAAATGTATTGCAGTGAAAACATCACAAGAATTGCAACGTTTCGAAGGCGCGCAGGACCTCTTCGTTAGGCAAGTGGTATCCCTTGCCTGACGAAGAGGTCCTGCGCGACTTTGAAACGTTGCAATTCTTGTGATGTTTTCACTGCAATACATTTTTGGACGTTCTGTACGATCCACGGTGTGCTGGCGAATATGTATGTGTGTACTTATGGAACAGACGCCATTGAGTCTGGTTCTTCTTCTTCCAGTGTGGCACTCACCTTTAGGGTGACCACATAACGGCGCCCCGGCGTTATGGCCTACCTGGCCGGGGCGTGCGTGCTATACGGTGTTCCTGGTTCCGGGACCATGTTGGTCCGGAACATTTGAGCAGCGACGGGGACCCAGTGATCGACTGGGTTCCCACTTTTGAGGATCCCAAGTGGTATAGCTGTTCGGTGGGGAGTCCGTCTGAGGAGCGCCAATGAGAGGCTGGAGATCCAAAAGGATTTTGACAAACCACCGGGGATCAAGGTAGCCGGACACTGAAGGATTGATCACCTGTCAGTCGGTACCTGGGCGACGTTAAGAAGGAGATCCAGGCGTAATTCTACCAAGGAGGATAATTTCCGTATCAACAATCAGAGAGGTCCTGTGGCAGAGGTGTCTCCCTGACGTTCATTTTAGGAGGGCCTGTGGCAGAGACTTTTCCTCAAGTCCAAGTTCATTCCAGGAGGGTCTGTGGCAGAGGCTTCATCCTAAAAAGGTTCGAGTGATACTCCGGCTGCCAGGTCAGTGAGAGAGGCCTGTCCGGGTACGCTAAGCCCACTCAAGCAGGAGTGGTACGGAAAGTGTTACATATGGGAGCAGGACTGTTCCAAATACTACGCCTGAATCTGCTGTTCTCCTTCTTTCTTTCTTTTTTTTTTTAAATTTTTTATTTATAACAGAGACACCGGTCCGGCCGGACCTTAACATTACAGTCAACGCGTCAACATTGGCATGGGGTAAGAAACATTTACATTGCACATATGTTTTTATACATGGTGAATGTCTCAGCTGACCCCCCGCTGAGCCCGCTCCCACCATAGGAGGTCGCGGGGACCCAGACGGGTGAGCCACCAGGAGTTCTTTCACTCCCCAGCACCCAGCCCAACGGGGCCTTTTCCATCAATTCGTATCAAAGGTTGCACTGACTTCCACTTGTAACAAAGCCTGTGTAGCTGGGTCCAAACGGTCCAGTCCCTCCACCCGTTTTCCTGTTTCAAGATAGTCAGGTATAGCAGATAGTAGTAGAAAGGGAGAATAGTGGGGGATGGGGTGTAGGAGGGGTAGTAGAAAAAGGAGGGGGGGTTTTCGCACAAGCATGGATTTATCAAAGCGCCCCAGGGGGGCATAAGTGGCACATGGGCCGCGGTCACTCAGAGCCCCTAAGACTCTGTCCCTCGTCAGAGAATTTGAACATGTTCCAGATTTGCCAAGTTTTGGTGTAGGCTTCTTGTCTTGTTCTCCTTCTTTCAACTCTATCCTTTCATCACCAGTTCATTGTTTTTACCTGGCTGGGTAATAAAGAGCACAGAAAAGACACTTTTTGCGGACATTCCTTTACTACTGCTATATGCACCATTCACTCCTAGGAATTCGGAAGAGCCACGAGGTAAATGTGCCACCCAAAACAAACCAGCAGCTTCTCCGGGGGTAGTTCTACATGTATTGTAAAGGAAATTTGTAAGTTCTGTATACAATTGTATTCTATTTTGTATGGTTTGCCATACACTCACTGTGCACATGGCACTAATAATGTTTTCAATACATGTTTACATTCTTTCGAGTCCTGATTAGAATTAGCCTGCCTATGTTACGCCCCTTGTTACCATACAAGTACAAACACTTTGCTACAATGTAAAGTAGTGAGTGTACAGCTTGTATAACAGTGTAAATTTGCTGTCCCCTGAAAATAACTGAACACACAACCATTAATGTGGTTGTAAACTCAGGAGAAAAAAACCTGCAAGACAAATCATAATGAGCTAGTATGCATCGCATCCTAGCTCATTATGAAATACTTACCTTAGAACGAAGATGTTGCAGTGGTCCCCGCACACCACTGTGACCGGCGGCATGTCTCCCGGAGTTATTTGCGGGCTCCGGCACTGTGGATGGCCAAAGCCGAGATGACCTCACTCCCGCGTATTCTTGCGGGAGACATCGGTCACAGAACGGCTACTGAAGAAATGGCTCGAGCAGGCCGTTTCTTCATTGTGCATGTGCCGATGATGTCAGCACATTTGGATACAGTGAATATCTCCTCAACTGTGCAAGTTTAGGAGATATTCACTGTACCTACAGGTAAGCCTTATTATGATGACATCACAGAGCTGGTGGATATTAGAGACCTTGCGCTCCTCTACCTTCCATTTGAGGATGCCCCACAGATGCTCAATAAGGTTTAGGTCTGGAGACATGCTTGGCCAGTCCATCACCTTTACCCTCAGCTTCTTTAGCAAGGCAGTGGTTGTCTTGGAGGTGTGTTTGGGGTCGTTATCATGTTGGATTACTGTCCTGCAGCCCAGTTTTCAAAGGGAGGGGATCATGCTCTGCTTCCATATGTGACAGTACATGTTGACATTCATGGTTCCCTCAATGAACGGTAGCCCCCCAGTGGCGGCAGCACTTATGCAGTCCCAGACCATGACACTCCCACCACCATGCTTGACTGTAGGCAAGACACACTTGTCTTTGTACTCCTCACTTGGTTGCCGCCACACACGTTTGACCCCATCGGAACCAAATACATTTATCTTGGTCTCATCAGACCACAGGACATGGTTCCAGTAATCCATGTCCTTAGTCTGCTTGTCTTCAGCAAACTGTTTGCGGGCTTTCTTGTGCATCATCTTTAGAAGAGGATTCCTTCTGGTATGACAGACATGCAGACCAATTTGATGCAATGTGCGGCGTATGGTCTGAACACGTGCACTCAACTTCTTTGGTCGACCATGGCGAGGCCTGTTGTGAGTGGAACCTGTCCTGTTAAAACGCTGTATGGTCTTGGCCACTGTGCTGAGGCTCAGTGTCAGGGTCTTGGCAATCTTTTTATAGCCTAGGCCATCTTTATGTAGAGCAACAAGTATTTTTTTCAGATCCTCAGAGAGTACTTTGCCATGAGGTGCCATGTTGAACTTTCAGTGACCAGTATTAGAGAGTGAGAGTGATAACACCAAATTTAACACACATGCTCCCCATTCACACCTGAGACCTTGTAACACTAACGAGTCACATGACACCGGGGAGGAAAAATGGCTACTTGGGCCCCCTGATTTGGAAATTTTCACTTAGGGATGTACTCACTTTTGTTGCCAGCAGTTTAGACATTAATGGCTGTGTGTTGAGTTATTTTGAGGGGACAGCAAATTTACACTGTTATACAAGCTGTACACTCACTACTTTTTACATTGTAACAAAGTGTCATTTCTTCAGTGTTGTCACATGAAAAGATAGAATAAAATATTTACAAAAATGTGAGGGGTGTACTCACTTTTGTGAGATACTGTACCTAACTAATCTTAAAAATGCTCTCCCCCCCCCCCCTCCTAACCTATATTCTGACTAACTTGTGTAACAAAGATCTGTACCTATTTTCAAGCCGCTCTGGTCCAGTCACATGATCTGGCTTCCCTGTGTCAGCCAGCAGCGGCTGCAGGGGAGAAGAGGGAGTGTCAACAATGGATAGGCCATAGGATCCTATTGGTGGTGTCCACGATCCCAGGCATTCCTGGGCTTTGTCAAGAGTTCTCTTTTCTCTCCTGCAGCCTATACTGACTGAGACTTGGGATCATGTGATCATACTGGAGCAGGCCGGAAAAAAGAAAAAGGAATGTACATCTTTCCTACACAGGCTAGTCAGATACAGTGGTTGGGATAGGGAGGGAGAGATTATGGCCCAGATTCAAAAAGCACTTACGATGGCGCAGCGCCATGTACGCCGTAAGTCCTAATCCGAGCCGTCGTATCTATGCGCCTGATTCTTAGAATCAGTTACGCATAGATATCCATTAGATCCGACAGGCGTAAGTCTCTTACGCCGTCGGATCTTAACTGCATTTTTTTTGACCGCTAGGTGGCGCTTCCGTCGAATTCCGCGTTGGGTATGCAAATTAGCTAGATACGCAAACGTGCGCGCGGCCGACACAGTACATATACGACGTTTACGTTAGGCTTTTCCCAGTGTAAAGTTGCCCCTGCTATATGAGGCGCAGCCAATGTTAAGTATGGCCGTCGTTCCCGCGTCGAAATTTGAAAAAGTTACGTAGTTTGCGTAAGTCGTCCGTGAATGGGGCTGGACGTCATTTACGTTCACGTCGAAACCAATGACGTTCTTGCGGCGTACTTTGGAGCAATGCACACTGTGAAATTCCACGGACGGCGCAAGCGCCGTTACGCAAAAACGTCAATCACGTCGGGTCACAGTAGTTTTACATAAAACACGCCCCCCTGATCCAAATTTGAATTAGGCGGGCTTACGCCAGCCGATTTACGCTACGCCGCCGCAACTTACGGAGCAAGTGCTTTGAGAATACAGCACTTGCCCGTGTAAGTTGCGGAGGCGTAACGTAAATCAGATACGTTACGCCCGCACAATTTTACGTGGCTGTACGTGAATTTGCCCCTATAAGATTAGTTAGGTATATCCTGGAGTTCTACTTTAAGTTCTCAATGCTAGATCACACGATTGATTGGTGGCATGTTTAATAATGGTTCTGTAGCAATCGTTAGAACAGTATTTGTAACGGAACGTCCCACACTCTGCTTGAGTGTTTCCGTCATATACCACTTCGAATCAGTCTGGATATAGATATCAAATATTCCAGCTGCTCACCAGCACACAACGAGATGAGACTTGTTTGTCTGCTGAACATGGAGTGTTTAATAGAACCAAGAATACGACCTTATATACAGTTAAAGAGGTAACCAGAACATAAATTAACATGAGCTAATTAACTAATCATTTACCCAGACTATGTGACTCCGAGATATGACTTTTCAGGGTAGACGTCACGTCTCCTCGCTCACCTGCTAAACAATACACATTATCATAAGTGTAAACACAGGATATCTTCACACAATAGCAGGGTCAATTAGCACAGAGAACAGACAGATGGCTGGAGGTGACGGCATTAGCATCTCCTTACACTGTATGTCTCAACAGTATGAATCAGTCACTCTAATATGGCATATACAGGGTCCCCAGGTATACAGCTCACAAAGAGCACCGTTCCACCAAATGCCAGGGCCCATGATCACAAGGCAAGAGGCTAGCATTCAGTCCCCTCCAACAGCCTCTGTCCCGGGTGAGTCTGTCACAGTATTAAAGTGTTACTAAACCCACAACAGTATAATCAGTCTATATATATATATATATATGCAATAATGCATGCTTGTTATACTCACTGTGGAACCTAAGGGGTTAATCCTGTGCATTGTGTAAAAAGGCTGTTTGATTCTGTATTCTCTGATCCTCTCCTTCTTCCACAGTCCCCAATCAATCTCCTGTTAAGACAGAGCCTTGGGAGTCACTCTGCACATGCTCAGTTTGGTTTGTATTGTTCGAGAAATTTTGTTGTTTTTTAGGAGGGTGCATGTGGTCAGCACAGGGTCAATCAGCACTGTCCAGACAGAGGGTCAGGGGTCCTGCAGCCTCATAGGACAGTCAGGGGTGAATGAAAACTCCTCCTACAAGCTTTAACCTGACACTGATAGAAGTCACAAGATTGCTATATACTGCCGCTGAGAAAAGGTATTTGGCAGTTTATATGATTGCATTTCCATGTTCTGCGTACTGTGGGAGACCAGATATAGTGAATGCAGGGTCCTGGGTTTATTAACACTTTAAGAAGGAGGCTAAGGAAAAAAAAGAGAGGCAGGAAGGAAGCAGCTTAATCAGCTGCCTCTAAAAAAGGTTTTTGGAATAATCTTAATCTACCATATTTAACCAGTTCAGCGCTCACCCCTGTACACTTCATACGGACCAGAGCAATTCTTACATTTCTGCTAGGGACCTCACCTTTTCATTGCCTAACCACTTCAATACCGGGCACTTTCGCTCCTTTCTGCCCAGGACAATTTTCAGCTTTCAGCGCTGTCATCTTTGAATGACAATTGCGCGGTCATGCTACACTGTACCCAAACTACATTTTTATAATTCTCTTTGTTCGAGTCAATAAAGAATACTTCTTAACTTGTTCCTGTGTGTGGTCGTGGTGAATTTACCAGGATGAGAGGGTGGTCGGATGTCCAGCAATCTAATCGCTTTCACCCACAAATGGAGCTTTCTTTTGGTGGTATTTTATCACCTCTGGGGTTTTTATTTTTTGCTAAACAAACTAAAAAAGACACAAATTGTGGGGGGAAAAAAAGTTTTTCTTAGTTTCTGTCATAAAATTTAGTTTTCCCCTTCAATGACGGGCACTGATGAGGCAGCACAGATGGGCACTAATAAGTTGGCACTAATGGGCACTGATGAGGAGGCACTGATATGTAGAATTGATAGGCACTGATAGGCGGCACTGATGGGCACCAATAGGCGGCACTGATATGCAGCACTGATGGGCACTGATAAGTGGCACTGACAGGCGACTGTGATGGGCACTGACAGGCAGGACTGATTGGCACTGACGGGCAGCACTTATGATAAGGTACTGATAAGTACTAACAGGTGTTACTGCTGGGCAGTGGTTGGCACTGTGGTTGGCAGTGATTGGCACTGTGGTGAGCACTGGCAGATTTTAATCTTGGGACACTGCTGGTCTGGTTGGCAGGTGATTGGCACATTTGAGGGGGGCTGTGCTGATAATTAATGTGCTGATTATCAGCACAGACCCCCCCCCCTCTGACAGGGAGAGCTGTTGATCGGCTCTCCCTGTCAGCGCGAACCGAGGAATGCCATTTACCGGCACTTCCTGGTTCACGCGATGATCAGCTGTGATTGGTCAGCTGATCATGTGGTAAAAAGCCTCTGACAGAGGCTTCTTATCATGATCGGAGATGCGGGGTGTCACACTGACACGCCGCATTTGCGATCGGCGCTCTGCGCACCCCTGTGGGCGCGCAGCGGTATGTTATCCTGCTGGACGTCATATAACGCCCAGTCAGGATAACAGAACAACTTCCCGGTCATCAATATGCTATAGACCGGACGGGAAGTGGTTAAAGGGTAACTCCACTTTTGTGGAAAAAAGTAAATATAGCAAAAAAAATATATACAATTGCTACAAAAGCTTCCTGTTCAATCAGTGTAACGTTCTGTAAAAGTCAATGCAATATGGCAACCTGGAGGCGTTCGAAATGTTGTTTCTTGATTGTGTGATTGGCTCACCGAGTCAGCTTTTAGGCATCCTCTGCAATAGGAATAATATTTTTTTTTGGTGAGATAATCCCAAAGGATGATTTACTTCTAAAGGGATGCTGACACTGCAACTCAAGTGCGCCAGCTGATTAGAATGAATACAGACACTCCCTTTCAGAAATCAGTCTCCCAAGGACATAGTGGAACATACAACTTTTTCTCAAGAGTAGAAACAGGTAGGACTCTGCCACAAAGTTTGTTCAAATTCTTGATATATACAAGGATCAATCAGAGGGGATGTATGTATCCGCCGCCCTGCATGTAGATTAGGGGCCGGGCGAATGGATTAGAGTGGCGACGCCCCTGCGCCCAGTATAGACGGGCTGCAGCTCAGGTGGGAGAATCTGTCCACAGGACAACTATTAGTCGTGCTCTCCACAAATCTGACCTTTATGGAAGAGTGGCAAGAAGAAAGACATTGCTGAAAGAAAGCCATAAGAAGTCTTGTTTGCAGTTTGTGAGAAGCCATGTGGGGGACACAGCAAACATGTGGAAGAAGGTGCTCTGGTCAAATGTAAAATTTTGGCCTAGAAGCAAACCGCTATGTGTGGCGGAAAACTAACACTGCACATCACCCTGAACACACCACCGTGAAACATGGTGGTGGATGCATCATGTGGTGGGGATGTTTTTCTTTAGCAGGGACAGGGAAACTGGTCAGAGTTGAAGGGAAGATGGATGGAACCAAATACAGAGCAATCTTAGAAGAAAACCTGTTAGAGTCTGCAAAAGACTTGAGACTGGGGGGGGGGGGGGGGGATTCACCTTCCAGCAGGACAACGACCCTAAACATACAGCCAGAGCTACAATGGAATGGTTTAGATCAAAGCATATTCATGTGTTAGAATGGCACAGTCAAAGTCCAGACCTAAATCCAACTGAGAATCGGTGGCAAGACTTGAAAATTGCTGATCACAGACGCTCTCCATCCAATCTGACAGAGTTGAGATATTTTGAAAAGAAGAATTGGAAAAAATGTCCCTCTCTAGATGTGCAAAGCTGGTAGAGACATCCCCAAAAAGACTTGCAGCTGTAATTGCAGAGAAAGGAGGTTCTACAAAGTATTGACTCCGGGGGGGGGGGGGGGGGGGGGCGGGGGGGCGCTATACAAATGTACCCCACAATTTTCACATATTTATTTGTAAATAAAAAAAATTGAAAACAATTTATCATTTTCCTTCCACTTCACAATTATGTGCCGCTTTGTGTTGGTCTATCACATAAAATCCCAATAAAATACATTTACGCTTTTGGTTGTAACATGACAAAATGTGGAAATTTTCCAGGGGTATGAATACTTTTTCAAGGCACTGTACATCTTTTCATGTGGCTTACAACATCAAAATTTTTCTACCTATGAGTATCCTTCATTAACCACTTAGGACCCGGACCAATATGCAGGTTTCCCCTTTTTGCGATTCGGCACTGCGTCGCTTCAACTAACAATTGCGCGGTCGTGCGACGTGGCTCCCAAACAAAATTGGCGTCCTTTTTTTCTCACAAATAGAGCTTTCTTTTGGTGGTATTTGATCAGCTCTGCGGTTTTTATTTTTTGTACTATAAACAAAAATAGAGCGACAATTTTGAAAAAAAGCAATATTTTTTACTTTTTGCTATAATAAATATCCACAAAAAAATATATAAAAAACTTTTTTTTTTCCTCAGTTTAGGCCGATACGTATTCTTCTACCTATTTTGTGGTAAAAAAAATCGCAATAAGCGTTTATCGATTGGTTTGCACAAAATTTATAGCGTTTACAAAATAGGGGATAGTTTTATGGCATTTTTATTAATAATTTTTTTTTTTACTACTAATGGCGGCGATCAGCAATTTTTTTTCGTGACTGCGACATTATGGCGGGCACATCGGACAATTTTGACAAATTTTTGGGACCATTGTCATTTTCACACCAAAAAATGCATTTAAATTGCATTGTTTATTGTGAAAATGACAGTTGCAGTTTGGGAGTTAACCACAGGGGGCGCTGTAGGAGTTAGGGTTCACCTAGTGTGTGTTTACAACTGTGAGGGGGTGTGGCTGTAGGTCTGACGTCATCGATCGAGTCTCCCTATAAAAGGGATCACTCGATCGATACGCCGCCACAGTGAAGCACGGGGAAGCTGTGTTTACATACGGCTCTCCCCGTTCTTCAGTTCCGGGGAGCGATCGCGACAGAGCGGCTATAAACGAATAGCCGCGCCCTCGTCCCGGATCGCTCCCCGCGGGAATCCGACTGCTGCATGTAGCGGGGGGGTCCCGATCAGACCCCCCACCCGCTAGAAGGCAAGGACGTACATGTACGCCCATTTGCCTGTACGTGCCATTCTGTGGACGTACATTTACATGCGGCGGTCGGGAAGTGGTTAAGTGGTTAAATAAATGGTTTTCAAATTTGTAAAAAGATTTGAAAACCATTTATCATTCTCCTTCCACTTTACAATTATGTGCCACTTTATGTTGGTCCATCACATAAAATCCCAATAAAATACATTCATGTTTTTGGTTGTAACATGAGAAAATGTGGAAAATTTCAAGGGGTATGAATACTTTTTTCAAGGCGCTGTATGTTAAAGATTTGATGTAAGCGTATGTCTGATAGCGTCTGCCAAGTGTTGCGCAGTCTACTGCGTGGCCCCCATACAAAGCAATGTCATGACAAATTGCTATACTGGAGGATACACAGATGATGAACATGTGTGGAAGTGACCTGAATCTAGTGCATGTTTTAATATTGGAGTATATGGAATATTCCAGACTTGACATGGTGTGCTATAAGCATTTGTCTGCCCTAGCCAACTGGCTGGAACCATTAGCAACCATGGCTATGCATATTTTCCAGTAGTTAGTTAAGATGGACAGACAGAGAGTTGTGAAGTAAGTGAAGGTTGTTACCCCCTTCATGACCAGGGCATTTTTTTTACTATTCAGCGCTGTGCTACTTTAAATGGGAATTGCTTGGTCATGCAACACTGTACCAAAATGTAATTCCTATAATTTTTTTTTACAAAAATAGAGCTTTCTTTTGGTGGTATTTGATAAAAAAAAAAAAAAAAAAGACAAGAAATATTGAAAAAAAAATATATATATATTTTCTACTTTCTGTTTTAACCGGTTAACAACCGCCGCATGTATATGTACGTCCACAGAATGGCACGTACAGGCATATGGGCGTACATGTACGTCCTTGCCTTTCCGCGGGTCCGATCGGGAACCCCCCCCCCCCCCCCCGGGACATGTGGCGGCCGGAAATCGCGTGGGAGCGATCCGGGGTGAGGTCACAGCTATTCGTTTCTAGCCGCCCCCTCGCGATCGCTCCCCGGAGCTGAAGAACGGGAAGAGCCGTATGTAAACACGGCTTCCCCGTGCTTCACTGTGGCGGCGTATCGATCGAGTGATCCCTTTTATAGGGAGACACGATCGATGACGTCAGTCCTACAGCCACACCCCCCTACAGTTGTAAACACACACTAGGTGAAACATAACTCCTACAGCGCCCCCTGTGGTTAACTCCCAAACTGCAACTGTCATTTTCACAATAAACAATGCAATTTAAATGCATTTTTTTGCTGTAAAAATGACAATGGTCCCAAAAATGTGTCAAAATTGTCCGAAGTGTCCGCCATAATGACGCAGTCACGAAAAATTCGCTGATCGCCGCCATTTGTAGTAAAAAAATAAATAATAATAAAAATGCAATAAAACTATCCCCTATTTTGTAAACGCTATACATTTTGCGCAAACCAAACGATAAACGCTTATTGCGATTTTTTTTACCAAAAATAGGTAGAAGAATACGTATCGGCCTAAACTGAGGAAAATTTTTATTTTTATATATGTTTTTGGGGGATATTTATTATAGCAAAAAGTAAAAAATATTGATTTTTTTTTCAAAATTGTCGCTATATTTTTGTTTATAGCGCAAAAAATAAAAACTGCAGAGGTGATCAAATACCACCAAAAGAAATCTCTATTTGTGGGAAAAAAAGGACGTCAATTTTGTTTGGGAGCCACGTCGCACGACCGCGCAATTGTCTGTTAAAGCAACGCAGTGCCGAATCGCAAAACCTGGCCTGGGCATTTAGCTGCCTAAAGGTCCGGGGCTTAAGTGGTTAAAGCGGAGGTTCACCCGCACATGACACATTTTCCCCTTAGATTCCTGCTCGTTTTGTCTAGGGGAAAAGGCTATTTGTTTTAAAATATGATCCGTACTTACCCGTTTACGAGATGAATCTTCTCCGTCGCTTCCGGGTATGAAGCCGAACGTCGGTGCGCAGGCGCAGTATAGAGCCGCACCGACGTTCGGCTTCTTTCGGCTACTAGTGACGCGATGGATGCGACCGTCGGAAGCCTCTCGGAAGACTGTCAATCAAGAAGGAACGCCCGCTCCCGCAGCCCATACCCGGAAGCGACGGAAGAAGATGCATCTCGAAAACGGGTAAGTACGGATCATATTTTAAAACAAATAGCCGATTCCCCTAGACAAAACGAGCATCCAGCTATGGGGAAAAGAGAAAAAAAAAACACAAATGGGTGAACTCCCGCTTTAAAGGGGTTGTAAAGGTACATTTTTTCCCCCAAAATAGCTTCCTTTACCTTAGTGCAGTCCTCCTTCACTTACCTCATCCTTCCATTTTGCTTTTAAATGTCCTTATTTCTTCTGAGAAATCCTCACTTCCTGTTCTTCTGTCTGTAACTCCACACAGTAATGTGAGGCTTTCTCCCTGGTGTGGAGAAAGCCTCTTGAGGGGGGAGGGGGCGAGCAGGAGTGTCAGGATGCTCTCTACTTTGCAGATAGAGAAAGGAGCTGTGTGTTAGTGGGCGTCCTGACACTCCTGCTCTCCCCCTCAAGAGGCTTTCTCCACACCAGGGAGAAAGCCTCGCATTACTGTGTGGAGTTACAGACAGAAGAACAGGAAGTGAGGATTTCTCAGAAGAAATAAGGACATTTAAAAGCAAAATGGAAGGATGAGGTAAGTGAAGGAGGACTGCACTAAGGTAAAGGAAGCTATTTTGGGAAAAAATGTTTTACCCTTACAACCCCTTTAAGGACAGAGCTATACTTTTGCAATACTTTTTCTCTCACCGTATTTGCGCAGCGGCCTAAGTGCACTTTTTTTTTTAATTCACTTTTTTTAATTAAAAAATAAGACAACAGTGAAGTTAGCCCAATTTTTTTTTATATTGTGAAAGATAATGTTACGCTGAGTAAGTTGATACCCAACATGTCACGCTTCAAAATTGCGCCGGCTCGTGGAATGGCGACAAACTTTTACCTTTAAAAATCTCCATAGGCGACGTTTAAAGAATTCTATAGGTTGCATGTTTTAAATTACAGAGGAGGTCTAGGGCTAGAATTATTGCTCTCGCTCTACCGATTGCGGCGATACCTCACTTGTGTGGTTTGAACACCGTTTTCATATGCGGGCGCTACTCACGTATGCGTTCGGTTCTGCGCGCTAGCTTGTCGGGACGGGGTGCTTTAAAAAAAAAAAATCTTATTTATTTTACTTAATTTATTTATTTATTTTTACACTGTTTTTTTTTTTTTTAATTGGATCACTTTTATTCCTATTACAAGGAATGTAAACATCCCCTGTAATAGAAAAAAGCATGACAGGTCCTCTTAAATATGAGATCTGGGGGGTCAAAAAGACCTCACATCTCATATTTAGACTAAAAGGCAATAACAAAAAAAAAATTGTCAATTGGTGCTTCTCCGGGTTCTCCCGTGCCATCGGGGGCCCGGAGAAAGAATCGCCCAGCGCCGGAGGCCCGGGCGCGATGTGATGACGTCACGCCCGGGTACCCAGAAGTAAACAAAGCCGCAATTACGGCTAGTAAGCATGAGATCGTGAATTTTTTTCCACAATCTCATGCTTTCCAGCCTGGAGGAGAGATGTGGGGTCTTATTCACCCCGCATCTCTCCATAAAGAGTACCTGTCACACACTATTCCTATTACAAGGGATGTGTACATTCCTTGTAATAGGAATAAAAGTGATCTAAAAAAAAAATTCATAAATAAGTAAAATAAGTAAAATAAGTAAAATTAAACCGTATTTATCGGCGTATACTGCGCACTTTTTTGCCCTGAAAATCAGGGCAAAATCAAGGGTGCGCGATATACGCCGATACCCGCTTCTAGCGCTTTGTTCGAACCACTGCGCCGACATATACCGAGCGCAGTACACTCGGGTATAGTTGGGCAGACTCGGCTCCTTTCCTGGTCACGTCCTGTGCGTCCTTTACGAGAGAGGAGCCGAGCCCGCCCGACTATACCCGAGTGTACTCCGCTCGGTATATGTCGGCGCAGTGGTTCGAACACAGCGCGGGAAGCGGTGATCGAGTGGGGATGGCCGCAGAAGGACGCCGGACCGGAGGAGACCGCCGATGGACGCGCTGGACGACAGGCAGGACGCCATGGACGACGGGCAAGACACCAACGAGGGGCATCCAAACTAAGTATTTTTTTTTTTTTTGCAGGAATCTTCCTTCAAGTTCGGGGGTGCGCACTATACGCCGGGGCGGGTTATTGCCCGATAAATACGGTATTTACTCAGCGTAACATCTTTCATATTTTACAAAAAAAAATGGGCTAACTTTACAGTTTTGTTATTTAATACCGTGCAAGATAACAAGTTGCAATGACCGCCATTTTATTCCCTAGGGTGTCTGCTAAAAAAAAACATACCGTATTTATCGGGGTATAGCGCGCTCCCTCGTATAGTGCGCACCCCTAAAGTTGCCCCCATTCCTGTGGAAAAAAATAGTTTTTTGTACTTACAGTTTTGGTGTCTTGCACGGTGTCCATCGGCGAATCCGGCGTCCGTCTGCGGCTTCGGGTGTCCTCTTCGTCGGGTCCGCGTCCTCCCCGCTCGTTTCCCGCGCCGAGTTTTGAATACTGCACCAGCATATACCGAGCGCAGTACACTCGGGCAGGCTCTGCAACTGTCGCGCTCACGTCCTGTACGTCCAGGACGTAACCGCGGAAGAAGCCGAGACTGGCCGACTATACCTGAGTGTACTGCGCTCGGTATATGTCGGCGCAGTATTCAAAACTTGGCGCGGGAAAGCGGGTATCGGCGTATATCGCGCACCCACGATTTTGCCCTGATTTTCAGGGCAAAAAAGTGCGCGATATACGCCGATAAATACGGTATATAATGTTTGGGGGTTCTGAGTAATTTTCTAGCAAAAGAATGATGATTTGTACGTGTGGGAGAGAAGTGCCAGAATAGGCCCGGTATGGAGGTGGGTATAAAAGCCCGGTATTGAAGGGGTTAAGTGGTTAACACTTGCCGACCAGCGACTTACCTGTATTTCGCTGGACTTCAAATGCTTATAATAATTTCGGATAAGGTAACATCTCCCCCGATAACCCAGCTCTCCAGGACAGCAGGTGCACTTTGTTGAAACATATGGAGGAAGGCTTTGCATGGATTCTGGAAACAACTATTATTGAGTGTAAATAAAGCCACCAACAGAAGATATTTCTGCAGTTTCATGTGTAGCGACCACAGCCCATCCAAAAGCCGGAGCTCAAATGGTACAATAAGAAAAAGATGCCAGGAAATCCAAAGCAGATGTTCCATGATAAGACTCAGCTTTGCCCCGTGTTACCAGGATAGCAAGTGGGATGTACAAACTTTGTTCCAAATAGACACTTTAATAGCGCTGGCTGAATATACATTTCCTTTCTAGAAGAGATATGCAATCATAAGCAAATCTTGTCCTCTCATGGGTCACAATACCCTTCTGGAGAACTGGGATAACCTCTTATTCGGGTTTAACCACTTCAGCCCCAGAGGCTCTTATGCCGTCATATCTTAGGCTGCATTCTTACGCAGGCCGCTAGGTGGCGTTCCCGTAGTGGTCAGCGTAGAGTATGCAAATTGCATACTAACGCCGATTCACAACTGTACGCGCTCCCTGCGTACGCAGTTTACGTCGTTTGCGTACGTCGGTTTTTGCGTAAGGCTGCCCCTGCTACGTATACACGTCGTTCCCGCGTCTTGAAAAATGACGTCGTTTGCGTAAGTGAATCGTGAATGGCGCTGGACGCCATTCACGTTCACTTTAAAGCAAATGACGTCCTTGCGACGTCATTTACCGCAATGCACGTCGGGAAAGTTTACCGACGGAGCATGCGCACTACGTTCGGCGCGGGAACGCGCCTAATTTAAATGATCCATGCCCCCTATGGGATCATTTAAATTGCGCGCTCTTACGCCGGGCATTTTTCAGGAGCGCCCACGCAATTTACGGAGCTACTGCTCCGTGAATCAAGCGTAGCGCAGGTAATTTACGGAGGCGCAGCGGCAAAACTGTACGCTGCGCCTCCGTAAAAAAAAAACGCAAAGCTACCTGAATCTGGCCTATTGTTTTTTTTTTTTTACTCTCCTTTCTTGTGTAGAAAGTTTTCATTTTAGTTAACAGGCTGTGCAATTTTTATCTCCAAGTTGGTCAATTCTTTATTGAATGATTTAATCTATCTGCAAGCTTTACCGCCCACAGATTCAGGCAATAAATGTCAAATCGTAACTCAGAGGTATGCAAATATTTTAAAAAGAAAACAGCATTCAGCATCTTTTCCTGTCGTATAAAAAAACTATTTTTTATTGTGCAATCAGTTTCCAATTAATGTGACTATTGGGATCAGAATTACACCAGGCTATTTTTTGCAAGCGGGTCACATGATGATGAAAAAATGACTTTCGGGTCAGAGCTTGGTATCTTACACAACAGTGCTCTCTAGTGGTGCAAAAGGGGTTTACAAAAAAAAAAATATATATATATATGGCCCAGATTCAAAGAGATCTGCGCTATATTTGCGGAGGCGCAGGGCAACGATTTTGCCCTGCGCCCACGCAAATATTTTGCGCTGCCCTCGATTCACGGAGCAGTAGCTCCGTAAATTGCGAGGGCGCGCCGGCCAAATTGCCCGGCGTAAGAGCGCGCAATGTAAATGATCCCATAGGGGGCGGGAATCATTTAAATTAGGCGCGCTCCCGCGCCGAGCGTAGAGCGCATGCTCCGTCGGGAAACTTTCCCGACGTGCATTGCGGCAAATGACGTCGCAAGGACGTCATTTGCTTCAAAGTGAACGTGAATGGCGTCCAGCGCCATTCACGAATCACTTACGCAAACGACGTGAAATTAAAATTTCACGTCGCGGGAACGGCGGCTATACTTTAGCATTGGCTGCCCCTACTATTAGAAGGGGCAGCCTTACGCTAAAGATGCCGTACGGAAACTCCGTACCTTGCGTACGCAGGGCCCGCGCAACATTGTGAATCGGCGTAAGTATGCAATTTGCATACTATACGCTGACCACAATGGGAGCGCCCCCTAGCGGCCATCGAAAGAATGCAGCCTAAAATCTGCGTGGCATAAGAGCCTTATGCCACGCAGATTTTAGGCTGCAGTCGGCGTAACGAGTTCTCTGAATCAGGAGAACTCGTTACGCCGGCGCAAGTCAGCAATTGCGCTGCGTAACCTATGGTTACGCAGGCGCAATTGCTTACTGAATCTGGGCCATATATGTTTTACGTCGCAATGTGATCAACCTAATGTAATGGATTTTATCAATACGTCTTTATATTTGAAAAACTTTCAACGTATGATTTCTAAAGATTACCCAATCACATACAAGTAAAATGTTGTCTTGATTGGATGATGGAAGTCAGCAGAGCTTCGCCTGATTTACTACGCCTTGAGGAAACTTCCCTTGCAAATTGAACAGTCTATTTACGGCGTATTTATTGATACGCCGCATAAATTCTAGCATGTGCCGGCGTATCTTCTTTCTGTATTCAGAAAGCAAGATACGCCGAAATTTGGCTAAGATATGACTGATGTAAGTCTCTTACGCCGTCGTATCTTAGTTGCATATTTACGCTGGCCGCTAGGTGGCGCTTCCGGAGATTTACGCGTAGAATATGCAAATTAGGTAGGTACGCCGATTCTGAAACGTACGTCTGCCCAGCGCATTTTTTTTACGTTGTTTACGTATGGCTTTTTCCGGCGTAAAGTTACCCCTGCTATATGAGGCGTAGCCAATGTTAAGTATGGACGTCGGGCCAGCGTAAAATTTAGCGTTGTTTGCGTAAGTCGTTCGCGAATAGGGCTTTGCGTAAGTTACGTTCACGTCAAAACCAATGAGGCTTTGCGCTGTAATTTGGAGCATGCGCACTGGGATACGACCACGGACGGCGCATGCGCCGTTCGTTAAAAACGTAATTTACGTGGGGTCACACTGAATTAACATAAAACACGCCCACATCTTCCTATTTTGAATTAGGCGGGCTTACCCCGGCCCTCATACGCTACGCCGCCGTAACTTAGGGCGCAGGTTCTTTCGACAGAACCTGCCTCACTAGGTTACGGCGGCGTAGCGTATCTGAGATACGCTACGCCCGCACAAAGAAACGCCGGGCTTTCTGAATCCGGGCCTTTGAGTATATCATACACCATTGTCTTTACTGATTCCCTCTTCGATTTCATTCCTGATTGAAAGGAGACCCTTCATGTGGGCAGGGCCGCAATCTGGAATTTTGGGACCCCTTACACAGCTTCAGGCATGGGCCCCCTGGAGCAGAGAACCCCCGGGGGGGGGGGGGTTTGTGCAGCTGCTGCAAATTGAAAAGCGAGGGGAGTGTCGCAAGTTGTCGCCCCTTAGAGGTCGGGGGGGGGGTGGGGGCTTTGGGTGCTGGCAAAAAAAAAAGGGATGCCATCCGTGCCCCTTAGAGATTGGGGGGCTTTGGGTGCTGTCGAACAAGAAAAAAAAGGGGGATGCCTTCCGGGGCTCTGGAGACCACCGGGCCCCTTAAAGGTCAGGGGGGGGGGCTTTGGGTGCTGATGAAAAAAAAAGGGGGATGCCATCTGGGGGCCCTGGGGACCACCAGTCCCCTTAGAGCTCGGGGGGCTTTGGGTGCTGACGAAAAAAAAGGGGGATGCCATCCGGGGCCCACCAGTCCCCTTAAAGGTCAGGGGGGGCTTTGGGTGCTGACGAAAAAAAAAAAAGGGGGATGCCATCCAGGGCCCTGGGGACCACCAGTCCCCTTAGAGGTCAGGGGGGGGCTTTGGGTGCTGACAAAAAAAAAAAAGAAAAAAAAGAGGGATGCCATCTGGGGCCCCACCAGGCTCCTTAGAGATCAGGGGGGAGGGGGGGGGCTTACTACCTATTACCCTTCTACCTCTTCAACTACTACTTTTATTCTTTTACCACTGGTGAGGCTGCATTGATGGAGTCTGGTAGGCTGCATTGATAGGCGCTGGTGAGGCTGCATTGATGGGCGCTGGAAGGCTGCATTGTTAGGAGCTGGTGAGGCTACATTGATAGGAGCTGGTGAGGCTACATTAGGAGCTGGTGAGGCTACATTGATAGGAGCTGGTGAGGCTACATTGATAGGAGCTGGTGAGGCTACATTGATAGGAGCTGGTGAGGCTACATTAGGAGCTGGTGAGGCTACATTGATAGGAGCTGGTGAGGCTACATTGATAGGAGCTGGTGAGGCTACATTGATAGGAGCTGGTGAGGCTACATTGATAGGAGCTGGTAAAGGCTACATTGATAGGAGCTGATGAGGCTGCATTGATAGGAGCTGGTGAGGCTGCATTGATAGGAGCTGGTGAGGCTGCATTGATAGGCACTGGTAAGGCTATATTTGATGGGCGCTGGTAAGGCTGCATTTGATGGTCGCTGGTGAGGCTGCATTGATAGGCACTGGTAAGGCTATATTTGATGGGCGCTGGTAAGGCTGCATTTGATGGGCGCTGGTGAGGCTGCATTCGATGGGCGCTGGTGAGGCTGCATTCGATGGGCGCTGGTGAGGCTGCATTCGATGGGCGCTGGTGAGGCTGCATTCGATGGGCGCTGGTGAGGCTGCATTCGATGGGCGCTGGTGAGGCTGCATTCGATGGGCGCTGGTGAGGCTGCATTGATGGGCGCTGGTGAGGCTGCATTTGATGGGCGCTGGTGAGGCTGCATTCGATGGGCGCTGGTGAGGCTGCATTCGATGGGCGCTGGCGGGCTGCATTTTAGGGAGTGCTTCATTAAAAAAGTGGAATATACATGGGGAGAGCTAAGGGGGTGGAGCCAAGGGGGGGCGGCAAAATGAGGTCTCGCCTAGGGTGTCAAAAATCCTTGCTCCAGCTCTGGCCTCAGTTGTAAGTGGCTCTGATCGAGTGTGCTCCCCGCTGGGCCTGTTGCTTTTGCCAATCTGTTCTTCAATACACTGTTACTGCTGGGCTGTTTACTACCGCCACAACGCTGCAAAGCCACGCGGGTTATGGGTAGGGTGACCACATTTTCAAACTACCATTCAGGGACACCCTCCCTACCCAAAAATCAGCTTGTGCTGTAACGAATCACAGCACAGTGATTGGACACAAGAGGCGGCATATATGATCTCTCCAATCACAAGCAGGGGGTGGGGACTGTGCTCCTCCAGGCATTCCCAGCCAGGACAAGTACTGTCAGTGAGTAAAGCGGTGATGTGGCGGCCTTTTTGGGGGCATCAGATTGGCCCGGGGGGGTGGCTGTGTCAGTTTCATTCCGGGACACTGGAATGAATGCGCCCGGGACAGGCCTGCAAAATGCGGGACTGTCCCGGGCAATCCGG
Source organism: Rana temporaria (assembly GCF_905171775.1). Classification (NCBI taxonomy): domain Eukaryota; kingdom Metazoa; phylum Chordata; class Amphibia; order Anura; family Ranidae; genus Rana; species Rana temporaria. Next base: position 27,462,647 of record NC_053492.1, read on the forward strand.
GGACACGCGGTCACCCTAGTTCTGGGCCCACAGGTGGGAAAGTAGAGCCCAGGAAGCCTGGCGATTGGTCGCAGAGGGTGGGCCACACCTCCTGGTGTCAGTGAAAGTGATGAGTTGGTGCTTTCAGAAAGCTGACCTTACACATTGCAGTAAAAGGGTTAAACGCAAGTTAGTAATGGCAATTACAGGTTCACTTTCATTCTTCACATGTGTCTTCAATGCCATAATAAGATGTATGAATTTACAGCCGATGACCAAACATATGCAAACACTTTGGAAGAGCCCTGGGCGCATTCTTTAGTTACGTCTCCTGACAGTGAAGGTCAGAATATGACAGCGGCACTAGCAACGCCTCACAGCATCATTTTTCAGCATCACTGGATGGTGTCTGCTCAACAGCGAGAACACACCACCCATCATTTACAAAATACGAGACAAAAGACCAAATCTAACATGCCCCCAGGACACGATGATCGCATGCTGAAAACATTCAGTGCCAAGACGTGCTGTAGACTTCGTTCCAGGAGATGTTTTTCGGCAAAGCTCTATGGATTGAAAGTAGTGGCTTTTTTGACCATATCTTCTTTGTTTTGGAAATTAAAATTGTAGAGTGATTCATATTAATTTAATACTTCATTTTGTTAAAAAAAAAATAATCCCCTACATGTGAACGCTAAACATTGACAGGATTTCAGCACTGTGCCATGCCATCAAACGCAGCCACTGTGCCATCAATTGTCGCCACTGTGCCATGCCAAACGTAGCCACTGTGCCATCAATTGTCGCCACTGTGCCATCAATTGTCGCCACTGTGCCATCAATTGTCGCCACTGTGCCATCAATTGTCACCACAGTGCCATGCCATCAATTGTCACCACAGTGCCATGCCATCAATTGTCACCACAGTGCCATGCCATCAATTGTCACCACAGTGCCATGCCATCAATTGTCACCACAGTGCCATGCCATCAATTGTCACCACAGTGCCAAGCCATCAATTGTCACCACAGTGCCATGCTAAACGCAGCCACGGTGCCATCAATTGTCGCCACGGTGCCATCAATTGTCACCACTGTGCCATCAATTGTCGCCACTGTGCCATGCCATCAAATGCAGCCACTGTGCCATCAATTGTCGCCATGGTGCCATGCCAAACGCAGCCACGGTGCCATCAATTGTCGCCACTGTGCCATGCCAAATGCAGCCACTGTGCCCATCAATTGCTGCCAGTTTGCCCCTAAAATGGTGCCAGATTGCCCCCAAAATACCGTCAGTTTGCCCCCGCCCCGCTCGGCCCTTATATTTCTCGGTCAGCTATCCTCCTCCACGATCCCTCGATGTCTTCTCCTGCTCCCGATGTCGCTTCAGCCAATCATGTTACCGGTAACCAGATCCAGTGAACCTGATTGGCTGAGATGCGTGTCAGTGTTAACCAGGGAACGAGATGTTTTTCGGCAAAGCTCTATGGATTGAAAAGTAGTGGCTTTTTTGACCATATCTTCTTTGTTTTGGAAATTAAAATTGTAGAGTGATTCATATTAATTTAATACTTCATTTTGTTAAAAAAAAAATAATCCCCTACATGTGAACGCTAAACATTGACAGGATTTCAGCACTGTGCCATGCCATCAAACGCAGCCACTGTGCCATCAATTGTCGCCACTGTGCCATGCCAAACGTAGCCACTGTGCCCATCAATTGTCGCCACTGTGCCATCAATTGTCGCCACTGTGCCATCAATTGTCGCCACTGTGCCATCAATTGTCACCACAGTGCCATGCCATCAATTGTCACCACAGTGCCATGCCATCAATTGTCACCACAGTGCCATGCCATCAATTGTCACCACAGTGCCATGCCATCAATTGTCACCACAGTGCCAAGCCATCAATTGTCACCACAGTGCCATGCTAAACGCAGCCACGGTGCCATCAATTGTCGCCACGGTGCCATCAATTGTCACCACTGTGCCATCAATTGTCACCACTGTGCCATCAATTGTCGCCATGGTGCCATGCCAAACGCAGCCACGGTGCCATCAATTGTCGCCACTGTGCCATGCCAAATGCAGCCACTGTGCCCATCAATTGCTGCCAGTTTGCCCCTAAAATGGTGCCAGATAGCCCCCAAAATACCGTCAGTTTGCCCCCGCCCCGCCCTTATATTTCTCGGTCAGCTATCCTCCTCCACGATCCCTCGATGTCTTCTCCTGCTCCCGATGTCGCTTCAGCCAATCATGTTACCGGTAACCAGATCCAGTGAACCCGATTGGCTGAGATGCGTGTCAGTGTTAACCAGGGAACGAGATGTTTTTCGGCAAAGCTCTATGGATTGAAAAGTAGAGGCTTTTTTGACCATATCTTTGTTTTGGAAATTAAAATTGTAGAGTGATTCATATTAATTTAACACTTCATTTTGTTAAAAAAAAAATAATAATCCCCTACATGTGAACGCTAAACTTTGACAGGATTTTAGCACTGTGCCATGCCATCAAACGCAGCCACTTTGCCCATCAATTGTCGCCACTGTGCCTTGCCATCAATTGCAGCCACTGTGCCTTGCCATCAATTGCAGCCACTGTGCCATGCCAAATGCAGCCACTGTGCCATGCCAAATGCAGCCACTGTGCCATGCCATCAATTGTCATCACTGCGCCCATCAATTGCCGCCAGTTTGCCCCTAAAATGCTGCCAGATTGCCCCAAAAAAAAGTCAGTTTGCCCACCCAGCACTTATATTTCTCGGTCAGCTATCCTCCTTCTCGGTCAGCTATCCTCCTCCACGATCCTTCGATGTCTTCTCCTGCTTCAGCCAGTCAGGTTACCGGTAACCAGATCCGGTGAACCTGATTGGCTGAGATGCGTGTCAGTGTTAACCAGGGAACGCACACCCTGTGCGCCCCCTGGTTTTACTATTTGGAAGCCGATTACAGCCCACAGGCCGCTAGCTCTGATAGACACTTACAAAAACAAACCAGCTGCCGTTATTCAGATGGCCGGCGCTCACCAGGGGGCCGGCCATCTGAATAGTGGGCGGCAGTGGCGACAGTACATAGATTCATGCAATGCCAGAGGCGATTCAGTTTGCATGTGTTGCGCTATACAAGTTTCTCACTCACTCAGGGGCGGTGCAGGAGTGAGAGGGGGTGGCGCGCCTGCACCCTCTATGGACGCACCGCCACTGTTCTATTCCCTGTTAGAAAAAAAATAATTATATTCAGATTAATCACATTCAATCACAATAAGCAGCCTCAGCTTTGATATACAAGTTCAGAGTTTTTGAAAGTATCTACGCTTTGATCAAACTGGCTTAACCTCCCTAGCGGTATGATTATTTCAGATTTTAGGTGCTGAAAGCGGTACCATTATTTTGCAAGGAAATTTGGTGTTTTATACTGTAGGCCTGTAATTCTTAGGAATAACTCACTTAAATCTGACCAAACAAGAGTCTAGTAGGCATCCCGGGTATGACTTTTTTTAAAAAACAAAATTATAAATTATAATATAATAAATTATAAATAATTATAACAAATAATATAATTATAATACAAATTATTCAATAATGTAATCAACTCAAAATCACTGAAATTTGCTCAGTTGCAGAATTGTCGCTGTCATTACTTTTATTTTTTTATGACGAATTTCCCCACAAATCGCTATCGCACAATTCTGCAAGTGATTATAATTTATTATCGCTGTTTTCTAGCTGCTCTAAAACCATTTTTGACATGGAGGGACACTTTTGGTTGCTATGGACAATCTACAGTTTTCAGGCAGAAAGAAAGGTTTTTATTATATAAAAGTACATGTAGGACACTGGGCAGACCACTAGGGACAAGGGGTGTGTGTATTTTTTACATACAGTACTGTAATCTATAAGATTACAGTATACTGTAAGGCGTTTACCTTTTTGAATTTGGCGCCGTTCTCCGCCCCCGTGCATCGTAACGTCGCAGGGAACGGAGATCGGCGGCACACAGAGGCACTGTGTGAATCGAGCGAGGACCCGCTCTCTCACACAGCGCGGTGGCATCGCTGGATCCAGGGACAAGGTAAGAAAACACTGCCTGTGGATTCAGCGAGGCGAGCCCGAGTCTGACTCGGGGTTACCGATCGTAGCCCAAAAATCTCACCCCGAGTCAGACTCGGGAATACCGCCAGGGGGGTTAAACAAGGCATCTCCCCATTCTGCCTAGTGACCCTGTCACTGATCGTCAGCTCCCTCTCATCGGGAGCAGCGATCAGTGTCATGTCACAGTAAGCCCCGCCTCCACAGTTAGAATCACTCCCTAGGACACGCGTAACCCCTTCCTAGCCCCCTAGTGTTTAACCCCTCCCCTGCCAGTCACATGTATACAGTAAAGTGCATTTTTATAGCACTGATCGCTGTATAAAATGTAAATGGTTCCAAAAGAGCGTCAAAAGTGTCCGCCGTGTCGCAGTCACGATAATAAAGGGGAAAAAAAAAAAAAAAACGCTTTTCTAGGAAAATCAAAATTATAAAATCCCCTATACAAAAAAAAAAAAAAATAAAAAAAAAAAAAAAACAACTCAGGCCAGATACACAGTCCCCTCAGGAAGGCCCCCCTGACAGCGGCAAATGTTATCAATGCAGCAGTGGGAAAGGAGCAGGGAAGGGAGGAGAAGAGGACCCCCGAACCCCAGCCGTACCAACCCACCTAAGCGGAAGGGACTGTACTTACCCGTTCGAGCGAGGACTTGCTGACGCATTCCTGACAGACCTACAACCGCAATGGAGGTAGTTGTCGGCCCGGGCCACTGTGAGTGAGACAACACCACAGCCCAGTGATATGTGGACCTCGGAGCAAAGCTCACTGGCCACCCCAGGAGTCATGGGGTCTGGCGTGGCAGACCCAGCCTCTTTGCAAAGCTGTGCCCACGCTTGCTGGTCAGACTGAGTAGACTACAAGGATCTATATTATCCAGACTGTCTCTCAGCCTACAGTTGAAAGAAGATTCAAGAAAAAATTTAAATAAAAAAAAAATTCTCCTGAGAGTGCTGGGCCCAAAAGGGAGCCATACGTCCTCCTTTGCTAGGCAGAACGAAACTGAGGCTGCAGTGAGGAGGGTTATGTCTGGAGGGACCACCCCCTGGGCCAGGCTGTTCAACTCCGTTAATGTAACATGCAGTTAATTATCCAACATGTTTCTGCCTAGTCCTCTCCTGTAAACAGGGAACACTTGTCAAGATTTAAGGAGCAGTGTCCTTCCATGGACAAGAGAAAAAACTGTTACATGCTTTACAAAAAAAACACACGTAAAGTTAGACCAATTTTTTTGCATAATGTCAAAGATGAAGTTACGCCAAGTAAATTCCTAACATGTCACGCTTCAAAATTGCACACGCTCATGGAATGGCGCCAAAACTTCGCTACTTAAAAATCCCCATAGGCGACGCTTGAATTTTTTTACTGGTTACATAAGGAATGAGTAACTTGTATAGCGCAATAAATGCAAACTAAATCGCCTCAAGGAGGTCTAGGGCTAGAATTATTGCTCTCGCTATAAACGTTCGTGGCGACACCTCACGTGTGGTTTGAACACCGTTTTCATATGTGGGCGGGACTTATGTAGGCGTTCGCTTCTGCATGCGAGCACACGGGGACAGGGGCACTTTTAAAATAAATAAATAAAAAAAATGATAAAAACAGCAGCCTGTCATCACAGAATTCCCGCCGTATAATCCGATCGTTGTACGAGGCTCAACAGTGTAAAAAAATTACAGAAAGGAAGCCCCCTTTCACATGAATGATCCGATTGGGTCTGCCTGTCAGTTTTTCACCCAGTGGATGAGATTGGATGGCAGACAGGTGTAAATGGACGGGCAGTGCGTTTACATCAGACTGCCCATAGAGGAGAGCGGGCCGTGTCTGCTCTACAGAAGGGGAGTGGACATGGACCAGCCATCTACTTGCTCAGCAGACCAATTCCCTGCTGAGCAAGCAAATCGCAGGCAGCGTCTGCCTCGTGTGAATAAGGACCCCCAAGCCCTGATTCAAACAAATGCGACTTTGAAGTCACGCTACTTCAGCGCGACTTCAAAAGCCGACCATCAATGTGACTTCATGTACAGCTTGCTGACATCTATGCGACTTCAATTAACAGTTGTCAATGCAAGTCGCTTAGAAATAGTGCGGATTTGAGGGGTTTCATTGCTGCAAATAGCGTGCGGTTTGTCATGCATCTTTGAACTGTCAAGTTGCATTGGTGTGAACCAAGGTTAAAAGACACAGCCTGCTATGGATCAGTCAGTGCTGTGCAATACACATACACACACTTTTGTTATATATAAAAGTTAGATTAACTTCACACGGAAACATTGACAAGCTTTGAGTGTGTTTTATTAATTAACATCTACAAAACATGAATATAAAACAAGACAAAAAACAGGAAAGGAAAAAACAAAAAAACAATGAAAGAGCCAACAGACAGTTTTAACAACCCCCCCCCCTTTACAAAAAAAAAAAGTTTATCCGTTATAGCATGAGGCTGCAATATATTTTCCAACCTGAAGGAGACACTGTGCCACCACAACTTCAGGCCAGCGTGTCATCAGATATGGCGACCCGTCAGAAAGTGTGATGTTTCGTCTTCACCATCTTGCTACACCCCTCCACAATAAGGATACATTGAGAACGAGGTAAGAGGACATCTTGCTACACCCACCAGAATTTCACATTTTTGTTTAACAGTAAATTGGAGTTTATATAGTGAATTACACAACTTATAACTCCTTGTGAATGTTTACATGTTGAATTTTAAAAGAAGCGAACTTCTGTCAGATTGACAAACCTTTATGATCAGCAGGCTTGCTGCACCTTTTAAAATTCAAAATGTAAAACAGTGAGATTGAGTTGCAAGCCCTGTATTTCACTATATAAAGCCAGTTTACTGTAAAAAAAAAAAAAAAAAAAAAAAATGTAAAACTCCGGTGGGTGCAACAAGATGTCCACTCCCCCTCTCACTGTATCCTTTCTGTGGAGTACAGGGTGCAACAAGATGTCCGCTACTGTATCCTTACTGTGGAGAAGTACAGGGTGTAGCAAGATGTCCGTTTTCCCCCTCCTCACTGTATCCTTACTGTGGAGGAGTGTGGGGTGTAACAAGATGGCGGCGATGAAACGTCACTTCCGTTACACTTTGACGGGTCGCCCAATTTGACGAAACACCGGTTGTAGCCTACTGAAGACCTAGCCCACAAGCAGACTCCCTCCAGCTTTTCTTTGTTAATACTTCCAGTAGGGCGGGGGACGACGACAGGTTCTATGCTATGCAAAGGCCCAAAAAGTATCTTCCTTGGTATGAGCAGCCAATCAATGTCTCAGATTTTACAAAGAAGCCCCAACCATGACTGAAATCCAGAAGTATGTAGAAAGCAGCAGCCCGGTGGGACCTTAGGACAGCTTACACAAGTCAATAGGTACTGGAGGGCTGTTAGCTGCAGTTATGTGTAGGGAACTGCAAAAGGGGCCATTTAAACTTTCCCTCATATGAAAGTGCACCTTGTATCACGTTTAGGTTTTGTACACATCAAACCCTACCTTTAGTACCAACACACCCTTGTAATACCCTGTTGTCACAGTTATTCCAAAATAAAAGCTTGGCTGGGCATGCACATTATAGGATCTAACCATGATGCATGGGGACAGCAGAAGTGTCTTCAGGAAGACTACAAATGGTGGCACCATCATTGGCTAGAGGTAGGTTTGTGTGCCTCAGTGCCAGCAATGATTTCACATTGGACAGACAAACATGTCAGGGACCGGCTATGTGGGACATGACCAGTGAACTGTTGTGTTTACTTCGAGCCTCATATGACAGCATTAACACCTCTGCTGAAAACAGAGCTCACCATCACTCTATACTACTGTTCTAGAAGACTTTACAGCAAAAAAAAAGCTGCCTTCTCGTAGTTAAAAACCATTAAAACAATTTAAACAGCATTTTAAATTACTCGACACCCTCCGCTTCCAAGGCCTGCACAATTTGAGTTGCAGAAGGCCGTTCCTTGGGATTCTCGCTGGTGCACACGTAGAACAATTCAATCACCTTCTGGTAGGACTCATCCAGCTTGTCCATGTTAAGTGCCGGTCTCGTGCCCAAAGCTTCGTAATAAGCGTCCTCATCGAAGTCTTCCTCCGTGAAGGAGTCCTCTGTACAGACAATGGAGATCAACAGTTATCCATTACAGACGGTCCAACCTAAGCGGAATCAGATTTTAAAGTCCACCACATACCCCTACTTGGAGTTTAAAGTAGGGTTGTCCCGATACCACTTTAAGACCGAGTAACGATACCTTTTTTTCCCCAAGTACTTGCCAATACCGAAAAGTGAAAGTGGCACATGTGTCAGTATATTTTTTTTTTACAATGCTTTCTTCTTTTGGGGGGGGGGGGGGGTGTATGTGGGGACAGTGTCAGTGTTTTTTGTATTTAATTTTTTTCTATTTAATGCAATTTTTTTCTTTATCAGCCCTGTTGGGGGGACTATGGTGAGATATCAGGGGTCTTAACAGACCTCTGACATCTCCCCTTTGAGACAGGGAAAGGGACTAGGGACACAGATTCCCCAGTCCCTTTCTCAGCAGACTCAGCTGCACTGAAAATGAAAGGAGAAAAGACAGCGGCTTCTCTTCATTCATTAACTGAGACATCGTAATCACAGGAGGTTACAATGTTTCAGTTATGTGAATGGACAGAGTCTGTGATCTCTGACTCTGTCCATTCAGAAAACGAAGGAGCCGGGATTACCGGCTCAGCATGGAGGGGGACAGATGCATGGAGAAGGATGGATGGGGACAGCCAGCGGTGATCGTGTGGGGGAAAGAAGCAACGATCACCGCTGAAAGCCGTGGCGGGGGGGTTTAAGAGAGGGGACCGGCTGTCAGACTTAAATCTATACAGGGTGATCAGTGCTTGTAACTCCTCCACAGCACTGATCACCCTGACTGCCCAGGTATCAGGTGAAGTATCAGAGCATTTGCCCCGAGTACAAGTACTCAGGCAAATGCTTGGT